>NC_136268.1:127835890-128120890 GCF_964187855.1 Myxine glutinosa
TTAACCATTTCCAAACACATTTCAAAACACAATTCCACTCATAACTCAATTTCCAACCTCACGACCACATGAAAACACAAAACCTCAACACTTAAACAAACGCCACCCACAAGACACTGTGTGGCACACATTCCAATCCCTTCGCCTGCCATGCCATCACTCTCACCTGACCCTACTCCAAATTACATGTCCCAATTTAAAAAGCAGGTCCTGAAGCCTGGGACAGTACACCTCAAAGTCACTTACCTCACCTCTGGTGTGCAGGTATTTGCAGGTTGGTCAGGTCCAAGAGTGCCATCCACCACACCTAATTACCCCCTAACCTTTTCAATCCACCCAGAAGCCTCCTGACCCAGGTAAGAGCTCAATCTATCTCTGTGGACTATCTGTGGAAGGGCATGCGGGCCCACCTGAATTTTGAACACCACATCAGTCACCTGTCGACACACCACCCCGGGGCCCTTCCAGGGTGAGGTGAGTTTTGAGCACACACCCTTCCTCCTCTGGGGCCAGTAGAGACAAATAAGGTCTCCGGGAAGGAACCGAGGGGAGTGTGCCCATGCGTCATACCGCAATTTCATATGCAAGGAAGCCAAGCCAATTTGCTTCCTTGCAAACTCGTGAGCCTTTTCTACGCTCTTTTACAAATTGTTAGCACAACTTTCCACAGATGCCCCACCCGGTTCCTCTGGTGACGGCACAATCAACAAATCTGTGGGGACTCGCATCTCCCTACTGAACATCAACAAGGCGGGGGTGCACCGAGTGGTCGCATGCTGTGCGGTCCGGTATGCCATCAGTACAAAGGGGAGGTGCTCGTCCCAATCCTGCTGGTGTTCCGATGTAAAGAGCACAATTTTTCACCAGCACAATGGGTGACACCCAAGAACTCACCGAGAGCTAGATAAATCTGGCCTTTTCCATTTTTCTCACCTGCTCATCCGCCTCCTCTTTCTTAGCGAAAGGGAGCCGCCATGGTGGTTAGCGAACAGGCCGAGCCTCACCAGTACTAATTTGGTGCCTGATGAGGCCCGTGCATCCAATATCCTCAGGAGAGAGAGAGAGAGAGGGAGAGAGAGAGAGAGAGAGAGAGAGAGAAAGAGAGAGAACACATCCAAGTCTTACCAACCAAATTGTGCAATGTCGCTACCTGCTCCGTTGTTAGGCCCTCTTCAGAGCATGTCATCATGTCCCACACTCCCTCTGGCCAATCACATTTCACCCAAATTTTTCCCCTTTTCCAGCTGTACTGGCAAGCGTGTGGATCCACTTCCTCCGGTGACCTCAACTACAGTACTGCATTTGGATACGATGGCTCTGCCCGTTACTGTGCGAGGGCTATCAGACAAGTTGAGCAGCCGAACCACCAACATAGGCCCACGAGTGTCTATGAGGGTGCGACCCACCATCAATCCTTCGGTCCCCTGTGAGGACCACGACTCTACTAGCCCCAGCTGGCCAATGTGTTGAGCACCTGCTGTAAACTCCGCCATCACCACTGCCTCAGACCTGGGAGGCATGGTCACAGTGCATGGCACCTCCAGCCACGTCCCCTGCACCTCCTCGTCATCCCCCAGTCCCACCAACTGCAGCATCTCAGTGCCAAACCACATATGACCACACCCGAGATCTAGTTGGCAGTCGTGTTCCACCAAGAAACTCAATCCCAGCAGACACTGATCGCACACCTCGGCCACTTGTGCCACCACGTTGACCTCCAGACTACCCAACTCCAGCCTCACCACTCCACGTCCCAATATTGGCGCCGTCGCCCCCATAGCCAGTTGAAGGCTGTGTTCTTCTACCCTATCATTCTTATCCCAGCCTCCAACGCTCTGGTCTAACACACTCGGATTAATAATGGTGTCACTGGCCCCAGTGACCACCACAGCCTTACAAAACTCTCCCTCATTTTTGCATCTAACCCTTATATAAAGGGATGGGATGATGATGGTTTAGATAGGGATGATGTTGGTTTAGAGAGTAGCTAACAGTATTGCCATCACATAACAATCCCAACATCACTGCCTCATTTACACTTCATCAATTTATTGCTTCAAGCTTCTACAAACACTCCACTGGTTACACCAGTACTTGATTACTCCTGTAGTGTAGCCACATACTGAGACTACAAATTAGCAGTCGAGTACAATGTTATAATATCAGTACATGATCATCAACTTCTTACAAACTGCATGGCCATCTCTAATAACAACATTCTATAATTATCTCCATTTGTGATTGGTTACTCTAAGTTGATAAAAAAGAAAAGTAGGAAAGACAACTGAAGCTGCAAGAAGTCCCTGAAATTATACAGGAGCTTCTTATACTTATGCAGAAATTAAATATAGGAGCTTCTAATACTTCTGGCTAGGCCTAGCCCTAGACAATAGTCTGGAGGCAGTGATGTTGGGATTGTTATGTGATGGCAATACTCTTAGCTACTCTCGAAACCAACATCATCCCTATCTTGTTTAGGACCTTTTTTAGACTGTAGTTTGTCATCCCTACATTGCCTTTTTTAATTAGCATACATATTTTATCTGCCCCATTATCGATAAATTGACTCCAAATGATCTGCCCACATTGGCAAAACATGCAGGATATATAATAGGAACGCCTCACAGCAGTACATCAAATTCAGTATTGCAGTTTTGTACAGGTGTGGTTAACGGAATTCCCATCTCCTCCAACAAATCAAGCTTCACTTATGTTGTCTTCCTGGCTTCCTGTTATGTTATGTCTTCCTTCCTTCCTGTCAAATCAAGCTTCACTTATGTTGTCTTCCTGTTTTATCATCTACCTGGGGTTATTATTACAGTTGTGTGCATTTAACTGGCATATTTGACTATAAGATGTCGTCATGGTGTTACACAGGCAGTGTGATTCATCAATGTGTGTGGTGTCTCTAATGGAGGTTAAACGGGTGTCCTGTCTGCCAGCATTCATTGGTAGATGTTAATTATCCCAAGTTGTCCCTCACGCAGAGGAAATTATCTATCACCAACACCATGAACAAATTACAAATTCCTGTCCTAACCAGCAGGGGGAACTGCTTCAGCCTCACAGCCACGCCCCCAGCCAATGATGCCACACCACAGCCTTGTGCTGCATTCAAATGAAGAAGAAGAAGAAAATCTTGATCAGAAAAATCTTCGTCAAATTCACTTTCGACTACTCTGAAGTGAGTTGTGCAGCCAATATCCATTGCATGCTGAGACAACATTGCCTCTGATTACATCACACAGATGACATTATGACCATCGCGATTTTTTGGAGCGGTGCCCGACAGCTTTGCTTTTCTATCTGGAACATCTCAAAAAATTATTAGAATTAAAACCACATTCAGCTCTTTATTTATAATTTCAAAATCAATATAATGACATCAAAAACTAGAACGCCACTTAGTAGAGGGCATACTCCCGCCGTGGGTGGCCGCTGCTGAGCCCAATCTTCCAATGGCAAAAAAAATTCCTTCAAAAAATTCCTGGATCCGGAATAATTTCCTGAGCTTCACCAAAAACGAATCAATTCTTCCTTATCCCAAGGGCAATCATCCCACCAACTTTCATCCAAATCCGTTCAGAACTTTTCCAGATATCTTGTTCACAAACACACGAACACACGGACATACGAACACACATACGCACACACTCAATGGTGAAGAATCACTTAAAATTTTATACTTTCCGGATCCGGATCTTCACCAAAATTGAATCGATTCTTCCTCGTCACACACACAACCTGTCCAACAAGTTTTGTCCAAATCCATCCAAAACTTTTTTTTAGATATCCTGCTATATATCGTTTTTAGCCCTATCTCGCAATGGTGAAGAATCACTTAAAATTTAAATAATTCTCATATCCAAATACATATTCAGATCTTCACCAAAATCGAACATATTTGTCCTTGTCAGACACCCAACCAGTCCACCAAGTTTTGTACAAATCCGTCCACAACCTTTTGAGATATCCTGCTATATATCGTTTTTGGCCCTATCTCGCAATGGTGAAGAATCACTTAAAATTTAAATAATTCTCATATCCAAATACATATTCAGATCTTCACCAAAATCGAATATATTTGTCCTTGTCAGACACCCAACCAGTCCACCAAGTTTTGTACAAATCCGTCCACAACCTTTTGAGATATCCTGCTATATATCGTTTTTGGCCCTATCTCGCAATGGTGAAGAATCACTTAAAATTTAAATAATTCTCATATCCAAATACATATTCAGATCTTCACCAAAATCGAATATATTTGTCCTTGTCAGACACCCAACCAGTCCACCAAGTTTTGTACAAATCCGTCCACAACCTTTTGAGATATCCTGCTATATATCGTTTTTGGCCCTATCTCGCAATGGTGAAGAATCACTTAAAATTTAAAATAATTCTCATATCCAAATACATATTCAGATCTTCACCAAAATCGAATATATTTGTCCTTGTCAGACACACAACCAGTGCACCAAGTTTCGTACAAATCAGTCCACAACCTTTTGAGATATCCTGCTATGTATCGTTTTGGCCCGATCTCCCAATAGTGAAGAATCACTTTAAAATTCTTGTAGCCGGATCCGAATCCGGATATTCACCAAAATCTATTAATTTCGTTCTTGTCACATACGCTACATCTCTGCCAAATTTTGTCCGAATCCATAAACAACTTTTGAGATGATTTGTTCACAAACAAATGGACAAAAGGACAAACATGGGTGAAAACAAAACCTCCATCCACCTTTGATGGTGGAGGTAAAACATTTGTGTCTGTGGAACTTTAAGGATATACAGCGAAGTTGTTACCTCTCTCACCCACCATGACACTAATGCTTTCCCAAAAAACAAAATTTCAAGGCATAAAATATTCTGCAGTTCATTGTGGACAGAAGCTAAAAACAAAATGAAGCAAGACGAACGCAAAAGGACAAACTCAAAGATCACAATCAACAGAGCAATGACTACAAAAAAGACACTGGTGACGCGTGGTGACAATAACTCGCACAGGATATGCCGAGCAAGTCACCTCGCTTGATGTGTTTTTACTTTGGCATTTGGAGCAAGAAAAACACATTTCAATAACATTGACTCTTCACTGAAGAATAAAGCATCATAAAGCATTGTAGTGTGTGTGTGTGTGTGTGTGTGTGTGTGTGTGCATGTGTATGCATTTGTGTGGGTGTGTGCATGCATGGGTGTGTGTATGTGTGTGTATGTGTGTGTCTGTGTGTATGCATGTGTGTGTATGTGTGAGTGTGTGTGTGTGTGTGTGTGTGTGTATTGGTGTGTCTGTGTGTATGCATGTGTGTGTATGTGTGTGTATGTGTGTGTATGTGTATGTGTGTATGTGTGTGTCTGTGTGTATGGATGTGTGTGTATGTGTGAGTGTGTGTGTGTGTGTGTGTGTGTGTATATTGGTGTGTCTGTGTGTATGCATGTGTGTATATGTGTGCGTGAGTGTGTGTATGTGTGTGTGTGTGTGTGTGTGTGTGTGTGTGTGTGTGTGTGTGTGTGTGTGTGTGTGTGTGTGTGTGTGTGTGTGTGTGTATATGTGTGCGTGAGTGTGTGTATGTGTGTGTGTGTGTGTATGTGTGTGTGTGTGTGTGTGTGTGTGTGTGTGTGTGTGTGTGTGTGTGTGTGTGTGTGTGTGTGTGTGTGTGTGTGCGCGCGGCCACTTCTGCATATTTTTGCTTAATTTTTTTTCTCTGCAACCACCTTCCTCTGTGCCTTCAACAACAATTATTTCCACCCATTTTATGATGTTTGGCTCCATATTTCCAGAATGGGAATATTGAGAAGTCCTGTTTGCATATGTTGTCTGTGTCTGCTCATGACAATCAATTTCCCTTCACATCCTTTAACCCCTCCATGTCAGTAACCTCCCCCACATCTCGTACAAGCCTAGATCCTTCCAACCCCATTCCTCCAATGCCCTCCTCCTCTTCAGCAACCCTCGACTTCATGTCCCCTCTTTATTCATTCCCCTTCACTTCACCCACTCAAAGCTTCCCCCTCACCCTGCTCCCAAATCTCGCAACTTCACATCTTCCACCCCTCCCTCCATCCCCCACCCCATATTCTCCCATCCCCTTCCCCCAATTAGGCACCTTCCAACCTCCCCCCCCCCCCCCCCCCCCCCATCCTGCATCCTCCCTCTATTTCGGACCCTCTCAACACCTCCTCCCCTGTCCCTAACCTACGTGGCCTTCACTCCAACCTGACAAATCTCTCAATCCAGGCTAATGCTGATTAATTGGACATAATCTATTGAACAAAGTCCTCCTCCCAATTATCTCCTCCAATTTGATAGGCCTGAAAAGTGTATGTGTGTCTGACCGCGGAGTTGCAAGTTACATCAATAGCTCCATTTCTCACTGTCTGTGTACTGATCTTGCACCTCCCAACCCTTCTTGTTTGTCTGGGTGTTGTACTGTCATGCAGACAGTGATGACTGCATGGATGTACACCTCTCAGACAATATGGACCAACTTTTAACCATTCATCCCAACTCTTCATCAAATGTGACAATTTCAATTTTATTGTCACCTTGCAACTTGGCTGGGTGTTGCTACCTTTCTCACCCACCATGACACTTCAGCAAAGGACTTCTGTGACTCCATGGGACTGACTCAGTCTGTGAACATTCTGACCCGGATTTCCCCCAATGGTAAATCCTCCCTAACCCTCATGAATTCAGCCTGGGAATTCTTCCACAGACACCTGCTATCTCATATGCACGCATCCAACCCATCTTGTCTTCAGTTATCCGACCCTTCTTCTCACCAAAGGTACATTGAATCCTGTTGTGATCAGGCTTTGAAACAATTTGCCTTCTCTTCCTGGAATTTATTTGAATCTTTCCTGGAATTGGAATTTTCAGTCAGGTCAGCTAATTGGGACTGCCACTGGTAACATGTAACCCAGTGTTACCTGCCGTATGGTCGGGTTGTCAGCGAATAAACCGACACCTTCACTTGTGGGGATAGGGTGACTGTGACAGTGTGACATCCTGTCAGAACTACAAACAACACCTGGAAAAGGGTAGATGAGCTCCTTTCGGGAGTAAACGGCCATCCAGTAAGGAGATGGTGTCTCCTAAAAAACACCCATCCAGTTTGGACCAGTTTTTTTAGGTAGTGGGTCATAGCAACCACTCAGGGTAGTCCTACCGTTCGGACTTCGGAGCGCTAAAGTCGTGCACAGAACCATCTTACACTCTCCATGTCAGGATTTCTGGTCTTGCTTTTTGTCTCACTGAAACTATAGCTACCGGCCTAGCTTTAATCTCTTTCTTGCAAACAAACATCATACACTTTTCTGAGTAATTTTCACTCCTCACCTTCACATTCTCTTTTATTTCTCTTTATTCACATTTATTAATGCAGTTATTTTATTTAAGTCCTGTATTTGATGAAGACAATATAATCCATGACTTCAACATGCAAAAAAAATAAAAAAATGTCGCAGGTAAATAACAAAACAAAAAAAACCCTGACCTAAGGCATTCTGAGACCATTCCACAGAGCCCACAGCAAGTGTGTCCACTTTCAGGAAAGGCATAAAACAACTTCTGCCAAACCTCAGATTGAAATTTCAAATTGGTCTCCTTATAGATGAACATCCGCCATAAACATCTCGGCTCCACAGATGGATGGGCAGCTGGCCAAAACATGGTCACGGCACCTCAATGGATGAGAACACATCGCATGGCGGAACGGAATTGGTTGTGTGTGAATGACTGGACCCGCAAGGCAACAATTGATTCACATGACGTTTCCAGATAAACCCGGCCGAAGTACGAACAAGGTAGTTAGCCGGACCGAAAACTCGGACCACAACAGCCAACAATAAATTGATTCACCATTTCTGTCGATGTACATAGTCCCGTGCCAAAACTGGCTGGTCCACCGTGAATGAACGAACATTGGTCGCCGTAACAACTTCAGGTGAACCAGGTCGAAGCAAATCCAGGAGTAACCGCAACTGTCGGCCATACATGCCGAATGCAGGCGTTTCCTGTGTAGTAGATTGCACCGAATTACGATAGGCATGCAAACACACATCAACCCTACTCTGCACAGATCGAACCGCTCGGCCTCTAGACAAGGCATGTTTCAACGCTTTGACAAATGACTCAGCCTGGCCATTTGTATCTGGGTGGTAAGGTGCCGACCTCATGTGTATGATACCATTAGCATGCATAAACACAGCAAACACCTCAGACACAAACTGCGAACCATTATCCGAAAAATAAAATCTCCGGAACCCCCTTGTTTGCAAAAATATTCCGCAGACGCTCCACCATGTTCTCTGCCGAGGTGGACTGCATCATAGCTACTTCTGGCCAAGTTGAGTAAGCGTCGATCACCACCAGAAACATGTGGCCCAAGACTGGCCCTGCAAAATGTACATGAACACGCTGCCACGTTCTATCAGCAGGCGGCCATAACAACGACAGACGCAAAGGATTATCAGCATCAGTTTGACACATATCACATGCTTTTACCGTCCGCTCGATGGCCGCATCTAACCCGGCCCACCACAACAAACTCCGGGCTAAACTCTTTGTTTTGACCATACCCAAATGACCCTCATGCAACTCATTGAGACAGCGCTGACGTAAAGCAGCAGGAATGACCACCATTATGCCCCATAATACACAACCTTGAGCTAAAGACAGCTCAGACGCCCGTGATACATATGGAGCATATTCTGACGTCGAGGGCAACTCACGCCAAGAACCTGACAAAACAACGTGCGCAACACTTGACAGCACAGGATCACGATGAATGGCAGCGGCCACTTCCGCAGCGCTTACCGGACCAGATTCAATCTGATCCAACATGAACACCTCAACCTCATCCGCAGGTTCGGCACCAGCCTGTGTAGACGACAATCAAGACAGGCCATCACAGTTAGCATGCCATTCGGAAGCACGAAATTTAATTTCATACTCATACACACTGATAAGACAGCATCTCTGTAGCCAAGCAGCCGTAGTGATTGGAAGGCCTTTCTGAGGATTAAACAAGAACTGAAGCGGCTGATGATCAGATTGTAGGAGAAATGCCAACCTATCAAGGACTGATGAAATTTCAACACGCCCCATTCCAAACTCAGCGCTTCACGCTCAATCTGAGCATAGTTCTGTGCTGCGGCCATCAGAGCACATGCCACAAAACACACCAGACGCTCAGCACCGTCACTCATTACCTGAGACAAGACGGCACCAATGCCGTACGACGATCTGTCACACACCAGAATGAGAGTACGTGATGGTTCATAATGTGAGAGTACCGTTTCTGCAGTAAAGCGAGCTTTGACTCATTCAAATGCTGCTTGTTCCATCGAACTCCACCTCCAACAAACATCTAGATGCAGCATGCGAGTCAGTGGAGCAAGCATAGTGCTTAGGTTGCTGACATACCTCAGGTAATACTGAGCAAGCCCAATGAAGGAATGAAGCTGAACTTTGTCACTTGGCTGGGCATGTCGGCTATAGCGTCGACTTCCTGAGGGGCTTTTGACAGCCCCTCTTGGGTGATGACATGCCCCAAGTGCTCCACTCGCTTCTGAAATAAGCATTGTCCTTGTTCAAGCGAAGGCCATGAGCAGCTAACTTAGACATCACCTTGTCAACGTTCTCAAGATGTTGTTCGGCCGAGGCGCCCACAATGAGGATGTCATCCAAGTAGCATTGTGCAAGTAAGTTGGTACAAAGATGATCCATCGCCTTCTGCCACATGGCGAAGCTGAAGCAATCCCGGAACAAAGACTGGTATATACCCTGACACATATTGAGGGTAAGGTGACGATCCTCCGGCATGATCTCGAGATGAAAGTACGCATTGTGCAAGTCCAACTTTGTGAAGTACCGACTCCCTGCCAACTTTGAATATATCTCGTCAATGGATGGCAGTGGATACTGCTCCAGTGCTCCACAAAGAGGTTGGGGTTAACAGTTGCTTTAAAATCACCACACAGGCGAATACCTCCAATCCGCTTAAGCACTGTGACCACGGGCGTCGCCCACTCAGAGTTTTCCACCGGTTCAATGACCCCAATATTTTCCAATCGATCGAGCTCTGCTTTGACCAGATCGCGAAGGGCATACGGCACCGGTCAAGGCTTACTGAATCGCGGACTGACACCCTCCTTCAGGTGCAGGTGACCTTGAGCACCTTTGAGCTTCCCAAGTTCAGGCCCGAATATAACTTGGTGATTTTTCCAAAATCCCCTCCAAGCATGAAAGAGATGGAAATGATGTATCCACACTGTAAATGTTTGCCCAATCCAGACGAATGGTGTGCAACCAATCACGACCAAGTAGAGATGGTCCAGAACCATCAACCACATGCAGGGGAAACATCGCTTGCTGGTCCCAATAATGAACCAATACATCCATCAAGCCTAATGGCTTGATCATCTCGCCCGTGTAAGTACGAATGGTAGTGTGTATCGAGGCTAACACCGGACAACCCAACTGATGCCAGATCCGTTTACTCACAAGACTGACTGATGCCCCGGTATCCACTGTGAAGTTGACTGGTCTGCCATTCACACTGACAGCGACCACAAAGGAGTGATTCGCAGCTGACGTCATCGGAAACACGCCCTGTTGATCAAACTTATTGCCAGCCCCGACCACATCAACCGATGACGTGACCATGAACATTGGTCGTGATTTTTGTGGTCACATCACGACCAATGTCCCCTGCCCCGACAGACCCTCCACACATGGCCAATATTACCACACCGGTAACACACCGCATTCAGAAATGGACAGCTCCCACGAGAATGTCAACCACTACATCCCTGACAAGGCTGCTGTGGTAGTTGTCCCTGGAACGCACTGCATGAATGTACCCGAGAAGGAGTAGAAGAAGGAGAAGAAGGAGAAGAAGGAGAAGAAGAAGAAGGAGAAGGAGAAGAAGGAGAAGAAGGAGGAGAGGAATAAGAAGAGGAAGAAGAGGAGGAAGAAGGACCTTTAGCCGCCAACCCAGTTGGAGAATTGCGAGCACGTGACCCTCCAGCAGCTATGGTAATGGCATTAACAGCCGAGACCTCCCCAACAATGGCGCAAACATCCTTTATATCTTGTTCGACAACAGCTGCAGTTTCAACCGCTTTAGCAAATGTAATCTCTTCAAACGTTATCCGTAAAATTGACGCGACCATCTTCCCATCTCGCAACCCGCGATAAAACGATCCTTCAGTCTTTGTGATCTTTCATCATCACATCACCAAAACGACAATCGCCCTCCAGATGTTTGAGCCAGACCACGAAATCAGCTACCATCTCATCGGGAAACCGAACCAAGTTGTCGAACTCGTACAGCGATAACTGTGGTGATTTGCCTGATGTAATATGGTCGTGCAGTCTTCACTATGGACTAGTAGGTAACAGCATCATCCGACGTCCTCGCCGGCGAAATCAAATCACACAGCAAACGGAAAACCTCCGCCGAGAGGGACGATGGAAGAATCGCTTTCTGCTTCCCCACCTCGAGTCGACGATGTCGTTAGTCATGAAATAAAAGCGGAGCTGCTGCGCAAAATGTTCAAAGCTGTCCCCAGCATACTCCGGGAACTTTCCATAATATGATGTAGCCATGTTCCGAAAAAATCCTCGTCGCCATTTGTAATGTCTTTCTTATAAAGATGCGGACACAGAGCATCAGTCACCATCTTTATTCGAGGCAACGGCAACGCAGGCCTCGCTCGGCACCGCCCACAGCGGCCTCACTCGGCCCCGCCCACAGAAGCCTCACTCGGCCCCCGCCCACAGCGGCCTCACTCGGCCATACACGGCACTACAGAAGCAATGGAAGGGGTGAACGTCAAGGCAAAGGTGATGGAGTGATCAGAGATTAATTTAGTGAACAAAGGCACTTTTTCCACTTCTGATTTTAGTGTTTCAAATAATTTATTGACGAAAACATGAAAAATAACTTTTGGCTACATGTTCTAAGTAACAATATGGACATGTTTCCCTCCACCTGTGGTAGGTGTCAACCCAACCATTACGTGTGATCTCAATTAAAGGTCAGATGAAAAAAATGAAACTCATATGCGAGAACGCCCGAGAGAGAAAAGAGATAAGTAAAAGGAGACAACATCAGATACTTCTAATTCAAGCTATGGTCTGCAAAGTGATTTTCAAATGGCACATGACCTTTGATCTCTTGAAGCCAAAATTGCCTCAGTTCATCTTTGTATTACATTCCATACTTGCACCAAGATTGGTTGAAGTCCCTTAAGTGGTTCACGAGTTATAATGGTTGAAAACACTGATAACAGACAGATGCACAGACAGCCGGATGGAAAACCCGAAAGCGTAATTCATCCGGCTGTAGAAGCGTAAAAAAACAAGAATAAAAAACAAGATTGCTTATATGCCCTCCCCCTCCTCCTCTCCTCCCCCTCCCCCCTCCCCATCCCTTCCCCCTTCCCCCTCCCCCTCCCCCTCCCCCAACCCCCTCCCCCCTACCCCCTCACCATCCCATCCCCCCGCCCCCTCCCCCCCCCTCCCCCAACCCCCTCCCCCCTCCCCCTCCCCTGCCCTCTCCCCCCTCACCCTTCCCCTCCCCCTCACCCTCCCCCCTCCCCTCCCCTCCCCCCTCCCCTCCCCTTCCCCCCCTCCCCCTCCCACCCCTCTCCTCTCCCATCCCTCCCCTTCCCCCTCCCCTCCTCGCCTCCCCTCCCCCCTCCCCCTCCCCCTCCCCCCTCTTCTCCCTCACTTTTATACACGGAATGCCGGGTACTTCCCCCCCCCCTCTTCTCCCCTCCCCCCCTCTCCTCCCCTCCCCCCCGTTCCCCTCCTCTCCTCCCCTCCCCCCCGTTCCCCCCCCCTCCTCTTCGCCCTCCCCTCCCCTCCCCCGCGCCCTCCCCTCCCCTCCCCCGCCCGGCAATGCCGGGTACTTCTGCTAGTGTTATATAAAATGCACTTCATTGTTTTCAAATTTAATATTTTATGTGAAATTTTACCTTTAAAAGTTGTCGATTCCATTCTCTGCTTGTCTCGCAAACCTGACAAGCGGAGTCATCATACCTAAACCAGACGTTTCACCGTATTGTTGTACTTGAATGTCCAACAATTATTTTTAAAACACACTCTTGGTTATTACTCCTCACTGAGTACATAAGACCCCCCCCCCCCCCTCCTCCCCCGGACCAAACAGTTCACCAAAACGATTCAAATAATTTTTTGCATTCTCATCCAGTTGGAGATTACTGAAGACGCCACCAGATGTCACCAAAACATTACATTGCAATGGTTTTGAATTTGTAAACCTCGTGGTTCTTCCTTCAGTCACTTATGATCAATATTTCCGTGTCCAACCAATCCGTCTTAGTTATCTAGTAACATTTTCCTCTTTGCAAGACTTCGCCTGGTTTTGTGCGGAACTTTTATTCAATCAAAGCGAATCTCTTCGGAGTAATAAAAGTACGTTTTGATTTTATCATTTTTTGACTTGGTAAAAGGTTTTTAGAGAGTAGCCGACAATCTCTGAAGGAGCATGCCCACCATTACATTTGATAGCTAATCTACAACCTGTCTGCCTGATGACTCTCACTGTGGGTGATGTGCTGTGGAGTATGCCATCATTTCACCAAGATGTCAATCTGTCCTGTGCACGAGCATTTGATGGTAGATATAAAAACTCCACGGTGACCTTGGAAAAAAGTTAGGCCATTACGTGCTACAAATTCCTGCAATGAATACCGCTGGAAAAGCAATGGTAAATCACCTGGTGTAATCCTTGCCTTGAGACTGTTTTGGTAGGAGATTTTCCGATAGGTCCCGGACTCCTGAAAGGTGAATGGAGTTTATTTTGTATTCATGATCGAGGCTTCTGGAAGAGCCGGAGCAAAATGGAAAGTGGGAAAAATCAACAGCAGAGTAGAAGTGAGAGTGAGATCAAGGGGAGGAGAAGAAGGACACATGTGGGGGTGAACAAGCTGCACACAAGGTGAATGAAACACAGTAAGAAGAGGAAGGAGAAAGTGGGGATGAAACAGAAAAGGAACAAAAACCAACCGACAACGAACACACTAAAAGAGGTGAGGGGGCAGGTGTCACTATAACCTGGAACAAGGGAGTGTATGGGAATGGGGTCATTTGGGGTGGAAGAGATCATGAGTATGGGTGGGGGATGACCTGATGTAGTGGTGAACTGCTGTCTTGAAGCTCTGGAAGGAAGAATGGGACTGAACAGATTGGGGAAGTTGGTTATACAAGTGAGACGAAGGATGAACAAATGAGTGTAGGTTAGCAGTGAGCCTGGATTTTTTTGAGTTTAACAAGAAGAGCGTTACTGGCAGTCCACGTGTACCCTGCACAAACCCTGGAGGGACAGAGCCAAGAGAGGACAGAGGATGCAAGACCAAAAAGGAAGTTGTAAAAATACAGAGAGGCACCAGCCTGTCTGCGGTGAGAGTAACAAGCCGAGAAACCCATCTTCGTCGCAGGAGATCCCTTTGATTTTGAGGACCTCGCTTTCCATGGCATCAAGAAGTGCAAGGTGTGAGGCAGGGGAGCTACCCCAAAGGGGAGAGTAGTACTCCAGCAATGTGCGAATGAAGACCTTGTCGATTTGTCAAAAGGTCAGATTGGCCAAGAAAATACTTTGCATGATGAACGATGCCCATGAGCTGGAAACATGGAAATATGGTCCATCCAAGAAAGATCATGGCTGACGGTGAGGCCAAAAAGTTTGAAGACTGACATTGGCAAAATATGTTTGGACACTGCAGAATTTAATGAATGACTTTTTAAATGATAAAATTTTCTGTCCATTAGTGTTGACTAGCAGAAGTACCCGGCGTTACCGGGCGGGGGAGGAGGGGGGAGGGGGAGGGGAGGGGGTGAGCTATGAGGGGGGGAGGGGGAAAGGTGGGAGGGAGGAGGAGGGGCGAGGTGGGAGGGAGGAGGAGATGGGGAGGGGAGGGGGGGGTGGAAGGTGGTAGGAGAGGGGGAGAGGGGGAAGAGGGAGGAAGGGGGGAATGGTAGGAGAGCCTCTTGCCCTCTCTCTCTCCCTCTTTTCTCCCGCTCCATTCATTGTATGTTTTATGTGTCTGTACATGTTTTCATGTTCAATGTGTTAGCTCTTACACGAGCCTCGATTCTGTATACAATATATATATTATACACAATACAATACACCATACACAATATATATATATATTGGTCGTGCACAGCTGTAAGGACGAAGGACGGGAACAGTGGTGAGTTTGAGGTGAAGGTTGGAATGCATCAGGGGTCGGTAGTAAGTCCACTACTATTTGTAGCTGTGATGGAGGTGCTGGCTCAGAACGTAAAGGAGGGTTTACCGTGGGAGTTGTTGTATGCAGATGATCTGGTGTTGATTGCAGAAAGTAAGGATGGACTGAATGAGAAGATGAACAAGTGGAAGGAATGTATGGAGACAAAAGGTCTGAAGGTGAATATCGGAAAAACGAAGGTGATGGCAAATGGTAAAGCATGTGGTGAGGTGGAAAGAACTGGGAAGTGGCCGTGTGCTGTGTGCAGGAAGGGTGTCGGAGTGAACTCCATTCAATGTACAATGTGCGCTGAGTGGGTTCATCAAAAATGTAGTGGTTTGAGAGGGTCATTAACCAGTGTGGCAGCTACATTCAAGTGTAAGGTGTGCACAGAGGGAGCTGCAGATGGAGGAAATGTTGAGTTGGATCTTGGAGATGGTGTGAAGCTGGAAGGTGTGAAAACATTTTGTTACCTAGGAGACATGCTGAATGGAGAAGGTGAATCAGACTCGGCAACGGTTGCTCGAGTAAGATGTGCATGGAAGAAGTTTCGGGAACTGAGTGGCGTGCTGATGAGGAGGGGAGTGTCGTTGAAGCTGAAGGGAAAGGTGTATGCTGCATGTGTGAGAAGTGTTATGATTTATGGGAGTGAGACATGGGTAATGAACGTAGAGCAGCAACGAAGGCTGGAAAGGGTGGAAATGCGAATGGTTCGGTGGATGTGTGGAGTATCGTTGAGAGAGAGGAAGACAAATGATGAATTGCGAAAGATGATGGGAATAGAGCCTGTAATGGATGCTGTGAAGAGGAACAGGTTGAGATGGTTTGGTCATGTGTTGAGGAAGGATGAAAGTGACTGGTTGAGAAGAGTGATGGAAATGAATGTAGAAGGAAGTAGAGGACGGGGAAGACCGAGAAAGACTTGGCTAAGGATGGTCGAAGAAGAAATGCGGGCAAGGTGGTTAACAAGGGGAGATTCAGAAAATAGGGCAAAATGGAGAAGATTGTCATGGGGACCGCAAGGCTGACCCCCGCTCTTGCAGGTGAATTGGCCTTAAAATGCCTGTTGTATATATATTATACCATCTCGCTTACGCAGTATTTAACTGCAGGTTCCATAATTTCTGTGGGATGGCTATGTGTCTGAGGCAGTTACCCTTATGATCAGGATACATCAGAATTTAACCAGGACACTATAACACAATGACCTACCATTTCCAAGACTTTTGAAAGGCACTTGTGGGATTTTTAACCACTGTATGTGAATCCTAATACATGGGACAGTTAGCTTAACCTCCCTAACCAAGCGCATGGCATAAAGTTGGATGCAAGATCCTGTATGTGAAGCACGAGGTTGATAGTGGACAGGTTGGGACGTTTGTAAGGCCGACAGAATCCCTCTCAAACAGATCTACAAGTGAAGTTCATCACAGCAAACAACTAGGATGACCTTCGTTAGAGAGCATACCTCCACCAGGCTGATCAGTTTACGTTTTGTTTCCTAATGATAGACCGGATCTGGATTCGGACCTGAACCAAAATTGAATTGGCTTATTCTCGTCACCTAATCAACTCATCCACCTTGTTTTGTCATAATCCATCCACAACGTTTTGAAATATCATGCTACATATCGTTTTAAGTCCTATCACTCAATGGTGAAGAATCATTAAAAAAAAAAAAATTCCCATATCTGGATCCGTAATCAGATCTTCACCAAAATCGAATCGATTCGCTCTTATCACACACCCAACCTGTCCACCAGGTTTCGTTCGAATCTGTCCATAACAGTTTGAGATATCATGATATGTATCGTCTTTATCCCGATCACTCAATGGTGACGAATCGCCTAAGAATTCTAATATCCGGATCCGGATCCACAGTAAAATCATGATTTTTGCAATAGTTATAAATATGTAAATTTGTAAACTCTGTGGTTCTTCCTTCAGTCACCTTTTTTCTCCAAGCTGTCACCCTGACGAGACCTGAGTGCAGGAGGGTGCCCTGTCATGGATAATCAATTGCAGGGCATCCTATTCAATGATAATTTGAAGTACATGGCATACCAGTCCAAACTTTATTTCCTTTACAGACTAGTCCATCACCTCATCATCTTATGATATATATGGTTCCCAAAACGTATTTCTCTCGTTCACTAACTCATTCCTTAAAACATCTAGCTTTCTTGTTTGACTTCCCTTCCCTGGTAAATTGATATATGTGGAAAGGAAATCACTAAAATGCAGCTGCCATATATATTCACCACCTGGAAGGCAATTTGTAGATATCAACCTATCTATGTAGATATGAACCTTTCACATGTGGATGAATTTGTAGATATGAACCTTGCACCACAAAGATCCTTAAATATCCAAAAGACCCGAAGGATCCAAAATACCCCAATGACCCTTAAAATACCTCAAAGACCGAAAATACCCAAATACCCAAAATACCTCAAGGACCCATAATACCCTGAAAACCCTTGAAGACCCCAAGACCCAACAGACCCAGAGGACCCAAAAGCCACAAAAAACTGAGGACCCAAAAAACCACGAGAACCCAAAAGACCCAGAGTACCCAAAAAACCCTGGAAACCCTTAAAGATCCCGAACACCCAAAAGACCCTGAGGACCCAAAAGACACAAAAAACGATAAGGACCCAAAAGACCCAGAGGACTCAAAATACACAAAAGACCCTGAGGACCCGCCAAATGACAAAACCACATACACCCTGGCGAAGGTCTGCAATCTCTGATTGCTCTTTCTTGTTCTCATTGTTCTAGTACCATATTGTGATTCAAAGTTTGAATAACCTTCAATAGTACTAGTACACATATTTTGAGGAACAATTCACAATTTTCTCATTCATGTTTTGTGGGGATTTGCTCACAATGACAAAAGATTACCTACATAAAACAAAATATTTGTACACCTTTTCTGTTAACATCATTGTTAATGTTGCGGGAATGTCTACCTCATTCTTTCATCAGATTAAGATATCTACTTTCCAACTAGAAAACGATATAATGAAGTTCGTGATGATGAGTTTGTGAGTCTCGTTTTTTGGAATCTTGTGAATAAGGCGATCAGGAGAGACTATATATTTTCTACATAATATGTAAGTATGGCAGAACTTTGACCAAACCTTCCCACCCGACAACCTCCCCCAAAGCCTTTACATCTCTTTTACACCTCCAATCTTTTCTCAATTACTTTTGCCTTTTATCTTCACTACTTCCATACTTCCCAAGCCTCCTCTTTTCCTCCTTCCTTTTCTCAATTTATTTACCCTCAATTCTTAATTTTAGATCTTCGGAATATGTAGATTGTCCCTACGAAACCAAATGCAAAATCTTTAAATAACAGGCATATGGGCCATTATTAGGGGAATAATTATGCTCATTTTGCTCATGAAAACAAATTCAGTAGATATACTGTACATACAAAGTTAAATAACATCAATTGTACCTTCGATTCTCTTTACAATGCGACACTGTTCTACGCAATATAATTTAACGACCAAAGTCAACATCATATGTAATGTGAAAAAATGTGCTGTGAAAAATAAACCGAATTGAAACAGTATGTGGGATAAAATAATAACACATGCTACCTGGGCATTTTATTGGCAACAGAGACAATAACACAGTTCAAAGACTTTGGAGATCATAGCTGGCTGCCTCAACCGCACATTAGCTATCGTTTACTGTTTCCTTTGCTCAGTTTCTTCTTATTGAAATGCTGCTGTGCAAAGCTGCATTCATACTGCGATAGTTTAATATGCTGTGCCAATCAAGGAAAGAGTAAGAATTCTAAAGCTTTTTATACATATTGAGGAACGAATAAAGGAAAATTTAATATGTTAAGACGAGAAGGGCACTGTGTATGGATTGCAAAAAGTGGCCAGGCTGAACACTTTACATTTTCTATCCCGCTGATAGGCCGGATCTGGTTTCGGACCTGAACCAAAATCGAATCACTTTGTTCTTCTCACCTATGGAACTCATCCACCTAGTTTTGTCATAACCCATCCAGAGCTTTTTGATATACTAGTGGGACCGTTGGTCTATTGTACCAAATTTTCATTGGTCTTCACCGCCTTGTAGCATACCTGCCTGCCTGACTCGGGGGGGGGGGCGGGGGGGTCTTTAGGATCCTCGGAGTCTTTTGGGTCCTCTGGCTCCTTTTGGGTCCTCTGGGTCTTTTTGCTCCTCAGAGACTTTTGGGTCTTTTAGGTCCGCAGGGACTTTTAGATTATCTGGGTCTTTTGGGGGTCCTCGGGGACGTTTGGGTTTTTTGGGTGCTCAGGGACTTTTGGGTCTTCAGGGTCATTTGGGTCCTCGGGGACTTTTCGGTCCTCTGGGTATTTAGGGGTCTTTGGGTTCTTAAGGATTTAAGGGGTGTTAAAGGGTCTTCAAAGGTTGAAGGGGTCTCAGCAGTCCAAAGAGTTAAAGGTACATTTCAATAGTACGTAATACGTAATTCATTAATAGACGTACGTAATTAATAGACAAAAAGTATGCCACGCACACACCTCATTCATTTATAGTAGATCATGCTATATATCGTTTTTGGACCCATCTCTCAACTCAATGATGAAGAATCACTTTAAAATATTTCAACTATCCAGATTCAGATCTTCACCAAAATCAAATGAATTCCTCCTTGTCACACACCCAACCTGTCACCAAGTTTCATCCAAGTCCGTCCAAACTTTTTCAGATGTCCTGCTCACAGATGTCCTGCTCCACAGGTCCTGCCCCACAGGCAAACATACATGGATGAAAATATAACCTCCGTCCATCTTCGATGGTGGAGGTGAACATAGTTAAACCTCAGTGATCATCATTTCAGCATCTATCTTAAAAATCCATGATTTGTACATATTCGTCTCCAAAAGTGATATCTCCAAATACTGTACTTGAACTTAACGTTTTACTTCTTTACCAAGAAAGATATACCATCTGTCAGGGTGGAGAGGTAGTTCACTTGCCGCTACGCTGTCAAATCTGGGTTTTATCATGGACTTTATAGACTATAAACTGTGGAATCTTGGTGCAAATATGCCATCGCTCGGATGGGTGGTAAAAAGCAGACACATCTGTGAGCATTAGTTGGTGGACATTACATATCCCAGGATATCATTAAACGATGAGTAAGCGAGATATAATCAGCATTTCAGCCAAGTTACAAATTTCTGCCTTCACAAGCTCCATTCTAATTTTAGGCCTGATCAGCCATTTTGTGAAAAATATTGGTCAAACTTACACCATATATGAGATACCTTTCCCCCAGACTAATGGGACAAGATATATCGGATAAAAACAATATCAAACAAAACACCACCAACATTTATCAAGTGGGAATAAGCGTTCATCTCCAAAATATATTTTTAGGCATTTCAAGCAAGAGTTGCATTGAAACTATACAAGTCACTAACATCAAAAAATACGAGAAATAAAGACGCAGAAACAGAATTTTAAACCTCACTAGAAGTGTACTTAAATATAGTCTTGTTTAATCACGAAGAAAGTTTGAAGTTATGTTAAAAAGTTGGCAAAAAAGGAAAATCAAATTCAAATGTGCAGTGAAAGCAACAGGGTTATGAAAAACAAAAGTAACCATCTATACATTACCTCCTCTAAAAAGAAGGGTTGTGGAAGGCTGTTAAAATTAATAAAAACGAAATTGAGAAAATGAAGGGACAGAAAGAAGAGAAAAGTAAAACTTTCATTATTTCTCCTTATACAATAGATGGTCCCAAAACACAACAAAGGTGAACTCTGGAAGGGATGGAAATAATAAAAAGTAGTAAAACCTCATTTGGTTACAATAAGCCCTCTGGTGTGTTGTTATATGGTGTGTGTGAGCTGAAGTTTGGCACAATGGTGTCATTCGAGAAGAATACTGAGTATAGGAGAGTATCATATTGTAGGATGATGTCTTCATTGTTTGTTCTTCGGGACTTCCAACTCAAAGGAACAACTCCGTTGAGCAATGGGTTCAGTGGACACCTCGCAGAGATCAACTGATGTCTTTATGACGTACAATGCTTGAGGTGTTGATCTATTGCTGCAAACCCCTGCTATTTATTTCATATACATTTATGATACAGTCTAATCTGAAAAAGAAAACTTTGACCACATGTTTGGGGCATGTATCGCACTTCAGGATAGAGTTACAAGGGGCTGTTGCGGATCAGGGGTGCTGGATCATGCCATCTGGAAGATTTTTAAAAATTGAGCTGCATAAAGAACAAGGGATTTTCGGGTTGAGGATTTATATTCTTTCTTGATACATGGTAGAAGAATCACCTGTCTCAGACAAACAGTTGAAAATACAAGGATTTTCATATACACTTGTCATCAACTTCAAATAATGGCAAATAGAGATGTTTTGGTTACATGCTGTATCTTTTATTCTAATAAACTTAACCAATGATATTAGATTTGCACATATATATATATACTAGCCGAAACCCGTGGAACATCCACGGAAGGGAGGATGTGGTGTATGGATAGAGTGTACCATTATGGATGGCATAGGGGAGCGCACATGGGATCTTCTTCTTCCGTTAAGCTCCAATTTTTTCTCTTTAAGTTAAGTCCAATCAGTCCTCTCTGCTCGAAGTGCTCAGGCCATGCCTTCTCGCTCTCATACTTTTATTTCCGTTCGGTGTAGAAAGAGATTGACATATCGTTCGTCTGTTTTCAGCTCGTTAACTTTAAGCTTCCTTACGTCTCGCCACCTGCTACACCTCTCTGAGTTACGAGGATTTATGCAACGCACCCCGAGTATCGCAACGTCACTCCATTTAACTTTATTAAAATGACGATAAAGACGTTTCCTTATATATCCTAATTTAAAATGTTCAAGGGAATAAAAAGACCATTTGGTTCACACCACCCATGTTCACACCACTCGACTGTCCAATCAGCGGACGGCTCGCTTCGCCTTCGCCCAGCAGACGCCAATACGATGGCGTCGTAAGATGGCGTCGTATTGGCAGTTAATCGGATGCTTTTGGGCCCCAACGTCGGCTAATTCAGATTTTTCGAGTATGTCTGTACATGATAAACAAAGAGCGCGGTTCGTAGATCGTAAATCCAATAGTGCCGTGGGCATCGGGTCACTGGGTACAGCGTAAAAGGGATAACAAAGTCGAGTCCTTACGGTATTATTATTATATATACTAGGGCATTGCCCGTACTATATCTATATCTAAAATTATATCCCCCCCCTCTATTTACATGAAATGGTTTGGTCCAAAGCGAACGGCTTGCGAGTACGGTGACAATCCCCCCCCTCTATTTACATGCAATGGTTTGGTCCAAAGCGAACGGCTTCCGGAGTTTGGTAAAGAAATCGCCATCGCGTGCACAAACGCGCAGGAAAGCGAATGAATCGCAAATTCGGTTTTATTAGTTTTAAAACATAGTTTAACGCCAACATAGTTTGCAAACGTGAAATAAATGAATACGCTCTCAAATGTGCCATCCGAGGCAGAGTGTGCCCGCCACGTTCGGCACACGCGATAGTTCGCTGCTCTCTGATTGGTTGAATCGTTTTTTGGACATAGCTCGGTAAGTAATTGTCCGATTAATATGAAACCTTGAAAAGGCACATCCTCGGGTCCCCAGCAATATACCTGGCAAGTTAAAAGTATATCGGACCCGTGGTTGTCGAGAAACAGCGGTCACAGACAAACAGACGTACAAACGTACAGACGTACAAACAGAGATTACTGGAATTATAGATAGATATATATATATATATATATATATATATATATATATATATATATATATATACACATATATATATAATTATATATATACAGTCACGTGAAAAAGTAAGTACACCCCATGTAAAGTTTTGACTTTTTCAACATATTTCAACATACAGCTATTTGATCTTCATTTCAACAATATTGAGAGATAAAGGTGATATAATATAACAAATATCATGAAACATTTATATTTTGTGGTCCATTGTATAATTTAAATTAACATAAATGCAAATTTCGCATGTGGACAAAGTAAGTACACCCCTACATTTATCACTACTTCAAATACCTAAAATTAGAATCAGGTGCACCAGCTCAGGTACAAATGATTAGAACATCGTTAGAGAGGATCTTGGAGGAACCTGTCTTATTTAAATCTCAGACATTTAGTTTGGTTTTCTCTTTGTTGTTGAAGTGTGCGGCGTCACAATGCCTAGATCAAAAGAGCTCTCTGAGGCCTTCAGAAAGAAGGTTATAGATGCCTACGAGTCTGGGAAGGGATTTTAAAAGATCTCCAAACAATTTGAAATCAATCATTTGACTGTCCGGAAGATCATCTACAAGTGGAGAAGATTCCAAACAACTACCAACTTGTTCAGGCCAGGCCGCCCCAGCAAGTTCAGCCCGAGAGCAGACTGCAAGATGCTGAAAGAAGTCTCTAAGAACCCCATAATGTCATCACGGGACCTACAGGTAGCTCTTGCCACTGTTGATGTGAAAGTGCACGAGTCTACCATTAGAAAGAGGCTGCACAAATTTGATCTACATGGGAGGTGTGCCAGGAGGAAACCTTTGCTGTCCAGAAAGAACATCAGGGCAAGACTAAAGTTTGCCAATGAACACCTAGGCAAAGAACAGCACTTCTGGAACAATGTGCTCTGGACAGATCAGTCAAAGGTAGAGCTACTTGGTCACAGTACCAGAAGACATGTTTGGCGAAAACCAAAGACATCATTTGACCACAAGAACCTGATACCAACTGTAAAGCATGGTGGTGGAAATATTATGGTTTGGGGCAGCTTTGCTGCATCAGGGCCTGGGCAGCTCACCATTATAGAATCCACTATGAATTCTTCAGTGTACCAGAGGGTACTTGAGGATAATGTGAGGCCATCTGTCGGAAAGTTGAAGCTCAACCGAAGGTGGACCTTCGAACATGACAATGACCCTAAACATACCAGTAAATCCACCAAGGAATGGCTGAAAAGAAAGAAATGGAGGGTTCTGGAATGGCCAAGTCAAAGCCTGGATCTAAATCCCATCGAGATGTTGTGGGGGGATTTGAAATGAGCTGTGCATGCACGAAACCCCTCAAACATCGCACAACTGAAGGAATTCTGCATGGAGGAGTGGGCAAAAATTTCTCCCAGTCGATGTCAGAGACAGTCATAAGAAACGCCTACTTGAGGTTGTTTCTGCCAAAGGGGGCAATACCACCTATTAGAGCCAAGGGTGTACTTACTTTTTCCACATGCGAAATTTGCATTTATGTTTATTTAAATTATACAATGGACTACAAAATGTAAATGTTTCATGATATTTGTTATATTATGTCACCTTTATCTATAAATATTGTTGAAATGAAGATCAAATAGCTGTATGTTGAAATATGTTGAAAAAGTCAAAACTTTACATGGGGTGTACTTACTTTTTCACGTGACTGTACACTCTTGTTTTTTGCATGGTTTGCTAAAGATGTCATTTTATGCAGCTGAGTGTGAATTGGCACTACAAATGCCATGATAGGTATTTATCATACACAAAATCTGAGCTGATGGGAGAATGAGGAGATAACAGAGAAGTAAAACACAACTCCCTCACTCTCTTCAATCCCACTCCACCCTCCAGGTCTTTAAAACAGCTGTTCACCACCATCTCTTATCCTCCCTGATCCAAAACCTTGATCTTTTCTACCCCCGCTAATTTCGGTCCCCTTGTGTTTTATACCTCTCCCCCCCCCCCCCCCCTTCCCATGCCTCCTCCCCCCAAGCCCTCTCCCTCCCACACTTCACCCTGCTCTCAAATGTTGTGGTTGTGTGCTTCCCCTTCTCTCCCCATCTTGTCTTCCGCTCCCTCCTTTTATATATTTTGTTTGTCTGGTTGATTTGTTTGTGAAATAAATGTTAGCTCTTTCACGAGCCTCGATTCAGTATTCAAAAAAAAAAAGAAAAAAAAAAAGATCTGTCAGCTGGAAAGTGTGAACACATATGGACACAGATACAAAGGGAATGAAGAAACAGAACAAAAAAGAAGAGAGAAGGGGAGGAGATACGGTAACCATGGGGAGGAGATAGGGTAACCTGCAAGTAAGGTGGTTGGTTTAGGTGGGTCAATGAAGGTACAAAATATCACAGGTAGAGATGATGGATGACTTGAAATGGTGGCACAGCCGGGGCTTGACGTCCACTGAAAGGCGCAGTTCTACAAACGGGAGAAAAGAGCAATAAAACAGAGGAGGTGGATGGCAAGCTTGGATTTGGGAAGATTACACAAAAGGGGCTTGGTGGGTGGGGGGGAACAATAATGCTCATGGCCTGGAATATCTGTAGAGGGTCAGAGGGATGAGCAAGCGGATGGAGCTATGAGGCTAAAGCAAAAGGCCTTATGCTTCAGTCTTATTGGGAAAGATGCAAATAATGTTGAGAAATATAGATTGCATGTACAAAATCCAGGAGACAAAATGTGATGGTGATGTACCAACTCAAAGGGAAGAGTAATACTCCATTCTTGGGGAAAATGTCAGGGTCATGGAAAAGGCCCCTCTATATGGTATGCACCATGTGGCAAAGTATAGCAAAGAAGGGACATTCCATTGCTTGTAGAAAATACCAAACAATAGAAAAGGAGGGACATTCAACAAAATCTCTAGTGCATGCTGGACTACCCTTGTGTTCTGAGGAGGAACCAAGTAATGCTCCAGAAGAGTTCATATGAAGGGGCGTCCTACATCTGGCAAATAGAATACATTTACTTCTTCATGCAGCTGGATGAATCAAATTGGCGCCCCTTTATATGAACTAGGCATCATTTTCACTTGATCCATTCTGTCCTGGATAGCCAGATCTGTCGAGATGTTGGCGGATTATTCTGCTCTACGTAAGACAATGTGATGGTACAAGAAGACTGCCCTTCACATTATCAAGATATTTATTCTGAACGTCCACATCCTGTACCATTAAAACAGAGGGCAACGAATTATTCTCTCTAAGTTTCATGAATATGTAACAACTCATCGACTCGGAAGTGACGGATATTCAAGGCCAGGGACGACGTGCAACCCCAACCCCAATGCCAACAAATGAATCATTTCACTACCTCTCATGTTTGCCACCCACTG
This sequence comes from Myxine glutinosa, assembly GCF_964187855.1. Classification (NCBI taxonomy): domain Eukaryota; kingdom Metazoa; phylum Chordata; class Myxini; order Myxiniformes; family Myxinidae; genus Myxine; species Myxine glutinosa. Next base: position 127,862,279 of record NC_136268.1, read on the forward strand.
AAAAAAAAAGAGGAGTCCAAAAAGAGGAGTACGGTTAGTCTCACACATGGTTAAGGACTTGGGGTTCGGAGGGTGGTTGTGGACATGCAGTTTGGTGGGGGAGGGGAGGGAGTTGAGGACTTGAAGAAGAAAGGTGGAGGAGAAAAAAAAAGAGAGCTGTAATGTAGCCACAAACATGATTATTCGGGTTAATCTCCATTTCATCTAATTGGTATGAAACCTGCCCATGGATGAGGTGTGACTGACCCACAATGACCTGGTATAGCTTCTAGGCAGATGGTCCAAGGCAATATCAAAAACTGTTATAGTATTTCAACGATACGGATTTTGTGATCACGATAAATAGTGCGTTATTAACTTGTCATTCCACCTTGCAATTGGGGATTACTTGCAAATGTGTCTCAATAAAATAAAGGTGCCATTAACTATGGCAGGTTGATGGAGAGGTAGCACCCTTACTTCTGCACTGTCCAGTCTGGGTTTGATTATCGGGCTGATGTATATCTGTCAGATTGGAGTTCGCATTCGGGGTGGGGTGTTGTTTCAATGTTGCATGTGCTGTCCCATGGATGGATGTTAAGGTGGGAACCATCTGCTAAATACAGTTGTTAAGGGGCACCATAAATCCAGTGGTAAGTTTCCACTTGCACCCTGGCCAAGTTTCAAATTCCTGCCTCAACTTCAAGGACACCGCTTACATGGAACAACCCCAGCCCTTAGAAAACATTGCATACCTGCAGGCAAAACTTGTAATTGCCTCCTGGTCTAATAAGCATACAAAAAAAAAAGAAAAAAGCTATCGTCAAAACCAGCAAGCTCAGTTGCTGCCCACCATCTAACTTTAGGGTAGTGTCTGCCATGGTTGCAACCAGCAACGGGTCATCCGGGGTTGTATAATGTGCATGTAGCCTGGGAAGATTGAGCAAAGATCGTTTGCTCTCCTTATAAGCTCAATGTTCAGCTTGGAGTGGGAAAACTATACATGGATCCGAGCATATAAATTAGCTGTTCGGTGAGATAAACACTTTCCTACAACTGCGAAGAGCGATGTGATTTGGGGGCAGTTGGGGCATCGAAATGTAAATAGAGCAGTCTTCCCAACGCAGCTTATCTTGAACAAAGTAATTGCTTTCATGAAATGGGCAAACGTTTTTCTGAAGTTGAACTGAGGCTCATGATAAAGGGAAAATACGTCTGCGGGGTTTTTAAGGACAACTTACTGACGGTGAGGAGGAAAGATAACGGAGAGAAAGTAATCGGTAAGGAATATGAAGGTCACAAATAGATATTGGTCGTAGACCGAGTTCATGGTGGACAACATTTGTTTGATGAGGACTATGCAGAATATGTCATGCAGGCGAATAAGATGAAAAAATGGGAAGCAGGCAGACAATTTAGGACTATACAAATTATTAATTGAATGGGTCGGTAGATGAGTGCATAGGTTTGCCTGGACAAGTGAGTAGATGAAGGATTTCAGAAAAGGCAGATGTAGCAATGCGAGGTAGGTGACCAACCTAAATACAGTATTCCATCGGTTTAAACATGTTTGCTTTGAACTGTTTTGAAGTTTAATGATTTATCTATCAATACCAAACATCTATATTGTAAAACAGGAGTGTCCATCCCTCCCGAAACTGCTCCCTGAGTTTTGGGGCTGCACCACCAAATCATCTGTGGAACGTTTTGGGGTCCCAGCGGAAGTCCTAACATAGGTGGGAGGTTTCATAAACTTCTCAATATAATTACAATATTGAAATGTTGTAATTATAATGTTGTAATTACAATATATAATTACAATATTGAAATGATCGACATGGATCTGGAAGTACACACAATGACAAAGACTCGATGGTTTGATATCACAATACAATTTTGATTTTTAGTTTCCACCAGAATGACGCCGCTTTTTTCCATCATAATGTGGAAAGGAAGTTTCACAAATTTCTGAAAATACCATTATAATTTTGACTTTTCGATTCGTATGAAGTGTTTTGTGCCCGCCCTTTCTCACTGTCAAATTCATCTTGTATTGGTTATCATGTTAGATCGGAGTTTATATACGTTTACCTCACGAGTGTTTGTAACATTGTATTTTGTTATATTAATGCTATAATATTAATTTGTGATTGGAATGATGCTGTTTGGAATGAAAATATATAGAGAGATTGAGTTTAAAGCAGAATGAGGAAATGACATAAGGGTCTCCACTCGTGACATTTGTAGTTTTGCCATTGACGCGTATATAAACAATAAACCGGCTGTCAATGACTATCGACGTTCAACTTCTAATTAAAATCCCATGTCTGACGTCCCATGCCTGCTCCAGGTGGCACAGGAATGTGGAATATATTGGTTCATGCTTTGGCATTCACTGGTTTTGCCCAAGTCCTTCACAAACTGGCTGATCCTGCTTGACATTTGACTGAAGGAGTCACAGGGTTGTGGAATTTATTGGTGCAAACCTTTTTTCTGAGATCCCGGCCTCCCTCCCGTGCATAGCAAGGGGGCCTCACTTGTTTGATATAAACGGAGCGGCTCAGTGTTAAACAATTTGTAAAGTACTGCACAGTACAGTATTTGGTGAGAACAAGGCATGTGCCTCATTTCAAATTGCACACTTCACGCGTCTTCCTTTGTCGCAGTGCTTTATGGGGAATTCCGCCAAAACTCCAAGCAACACTTCAATGTACTGTAAAAGTGCTGCTTACCATAGAAAGTTGTCCGACACTCGCTCCTGATACTTTACTGCATCATTTCACCCTTCCAAACTGTTGAGGACTTGCTGGAAATGAAAAAGGAGAAGGAACAGGAGGTAGAGGAGGAATAAATTGCTGAAGAACCACGTCAGCTGACTGCCAATAAATTGGATGACTTCTTCACATTCGCTGACTAGCTGGTCTAGGCATCAGTAGAAACGGACCCAAACCTAGAGTAAAGTTTCAAGTTTGGGAGGGAATTAACATCTGCCTTGGCTACGTACAAGGAGATCGACAGAGAGAAAGAGCATGTGGTAAAAACAAAAAAAACAAAAAAACACCTATAGCGCAATATTTTAGGATTAAAACCAGACCGTATTGGTGAGTACCCATTTATACTGTATTTCTATTGAATTATATTAACGTATATCTATGTATTACTAGCAGGAGTACCCAGCGTTGCCGGAGGGAGAGTGCGGTGGGGAAAGGAGAGGAAGGGGTGAGGAAGAGAGTTGGGGGAGTGGAAGGGGAAGGGGAGGGGAGAGTGAGGGAAGACGAGAGGGGGGGGGGGATATATACCACATATACAGTCACATGAAAAAGTAAGTACACCCCATGTAAAGTTTTGACTTTTTCAACATATTTCAACATACACCTATTTGATCTTCATTTCAACAATATTGATAGATAAAGGTGATATAATATAACAAATATCATGAAACATTTACATTTTGTAGTGCATTGTATAATTTAAATAAACAGAAATGCAAATTTCGCATGTGGAAAAAGTAAGTACACCCCGACATTTATCACTACTTCAAATCCCTAAAATTAGAATCAGGTGCACCAGCTCAGGTGCAAATGACCAGAACATCATCAGTGAGGATCTTGGAGGAACCTGTCTTATTTACACCTCAGACATTTAGTTTGGTTTGCTCTTTGTTGTTGAAGTGTGTGGCGTCACCATGCCGAGATCAAAAGAGCTCTCTGATGCCTTCAGAAAGAAGGTTATAGATGCCTACGAGTCTGGGAAGGGATTTAAAAAGATCTCCAAGCAATTTGAAATCAATCATTTGACTGTCCGGAAGATCATCTACAAGTGAAGAAGATTCCAAACAACTGCCAACTTGTTCAGGCCAGGCCGCCCCAGCAAGTTCAGCCCGAGAGCAGACCGCAAGATGCTGAAATAAGTCTCTAAGAACCCCAGAATGTCATCACGGGACCTACAGGTAGCTCTTGCCACTGTTGATGTCAAAGTGCACGAGTCTACCATTAGAAAGAGACTGCACAAATTTGATCTACATGGGGGGTGTGCCAGGAGGAAACCTTTGCTGTTCAGAAAGAACATCAGGGCAAGACTAAAGTTTGTCAATGAACACCTCGGCAAATACCAGCACTTCTGGAACAATGTGCTCTGGACAGATGAGTCAAAGGTTGAGCTGTTTGGCTACAGTACCAGAAGACATGTTTGGTGAAAACCAAAGACAGCATTTGACCACAAGAACCTGATACCAACTGTAAAGCATGGTGGTGGAAATATTATGGTTTGGGGCAGCTTTGCTGCATCAGGGCCTGGGCAGCTCACCATCATAGAATCCACTATGAATTCTTCATTGTACCAGAGGGTGCTTGAGGATAATGTGAGGCCATCTGTCGGAAAGTTGAAGCTCAACCGAAGGGGGACCTTGCAACATGACAATGACCCTAAACATACCAGTAAATCCACCAAGGAATGGCTGAAAAGAATCAAATGGAGGGTTCTGGAATGGCCAAGTCAAAGCCCGGATCTGAATCCCATCGAGATGTTGTGGGGGGATTTGAAACGAGCTGTGCATGCAAGAAACCCCTCAAACATCGCACAGCTGAAAGTATTCTGCATGGAGGAGTGGGCAAAAATTTCTCCCAGTCGATGTCAGAGATTGGTAGACAGTTATAAGAAACGCATACTTGAGGTTGTTTCTGCCAAAGGGGGCAATACCACCTATTAGAGCCAAGGGTGTACTTTATTGTAGAGCCAAGGCCAAGGTTTATTTAAATTATACAATGGACTACAAAATGTAAATGTTTCATGATATTTGTTATATTATATCACCTTTATCCATCAATATTGTTGAAATGAAGATCAAATAGCTGTATGTTGAAATATGTTGAAAAAGTCAAAACTTTGCATGGGGTGTACTTACTTTTTCACGTGACTGTACATCTTTGGGTGGGGGGGTGGGGGCGGTGGCTTTGACAGGCCCCTCCGTTTTGAGGGAGGGAGGAGGGGAAGGGAAGGAGGAAAAATTTTCCCATTCAAAGAGTGCTTTAATCTCAGTGTTGCCCAGGGAAAAAAGGAAATTGTAATACCCTCTGCCACCATCACCAGGTGGTGGCGCTACACTTTACACATTTACATCGAGAATTTACGCCCCTTCCCCCGCCCCCCCCCCCAGACCCCCGCATGAGGCTGTGGCCACATAGCCTATGTTACCCCCCAGAGAAAGTTGTATTTGTATTTGTACCCCGAGTAAAGCAGACAAGTGTTTATAGCTGGAGTACCCGGCGTCACTCAAGCGAAGAAACATTAACATATTTGAAATGAGGGCAAACATAATGTAAAAGCAATTACATCCAAATCAGAATCCATCACAAATGTCAAATCATCATTTTACCTTTTTGTTTAATATATGCTGCTGAATGTGCCATTCATCACGTTTCTGAGTTAAGTATGATGACGTTCGGGAATAAGAAGCCTTACCACCAACTTCGACCGCTTCCGGTATAGTTTTATTATTTGTGTTCAAATTTCCGGTGATTGTTTTGTATCTATTTATGCGAACGTGAACTTGTATATAACTGTCATTAATCAAAAAGGCTTCGGCACTACAGAGCGATTTTTTAAAAATCCCCAAAAACGAACTTTAACATTTTTTATTTTTTTTGCCTAAAACACTCCCAGGCAATCACTGATGAACCTCTGAAAGTTTGACAAAGACCTGTTCAGCTATCTTTGAGAAAAATGGCGACACACACAGATCAACGGCTCACTTATATAGTAGAAGATGTGCAGCTTCCTTCTGGTGACTACAGTGCATTCATTGGTTTTTATTTTGATTTAACAGGAAAGAGACTGAAATGGTCCGGTTAAATTCCAAGTCGGTATCATACTCTACTGTTGCATAAATAGCAATAGCTATGAGCATTAGACGATTTAAAGGGGAATTTTTTTTTTTGCCATTTATTGTGGAAATGTGCTCAGCTTAAGACAAATAAATGTAGCTTCTCAATTAACTGAACATCAACAGTGCCGAAACTTCTTCTAAGCTTGGCATGGAACCTGCATCCTGGAAAATAATTGGAGGAGAAAATAATTACATTTGTGGTATTGAACCAAGTACTTCATTCAGTGCAGGACTACAGCTTTCTCTGTTCCTGCCAAATTGCACGATGGATGCTCCCTACCTACATGCTTGGTGAGTTTGAGCCATGAGCCAGAAAGGGACGTCGTGCACATACCAAGTAGATCTCCCAGCAGTGATAATGGTGAGTACATTCATGAACATGAAATTGTTACATATACAGTAAATACACGATCGTAACAAAAGTCAAAGGACATGCACAGAAACAGAAACATGTGATTTGATTTGGATACAAAGTCGAGGCTCATGGAAGCGTTGGATTCAGGTATTATAATGTACCGAAAGATCCCTGAAAAGAGGAGGAATATTCTGCCGTCTGAGCACCTTTTGTGAACTCGTTTTATATTTTGAGGTTTAACATGTGTTCAAGATAAAAGAACATTTGAGTGAAGCATTTATTCCATTAAGCATGTCGTGTAATGCAGGACTGAAAAAACAGCTTTGCCAATTATTTTCTCCTACCGAGAACTGTAGTAAAAACAAACAATTGCTGAATAGAAGCGATGTTAAAAACCGGTCTCTACATCATGGCTTATCCAGGGCTCATGGAAGCAACAACACCCTCTCACATCATAATTCATTCACAAATAAGGTAGTTTTCTACTTTTGGCCTTTTGGAATACATCACTGCACTAATAAAGTAAAAACAAAATCACAAACATTTGTAATCGCTATATTTCTGTTAAAATAAAATCTTGCACAATGCTCAACTGACATATTGTAAGGATTTTTGTTTGGCTAAATTATTGAAGGAGCAGGCACACCCCCTCCTAACCCCCACCCCCACTGCCTACAACTGTCAAGAATAGCATCAATATACCAATAGTAATCACGAGGATGAGTCACGATGATGAGATGATGAGAAGGACACCTGCATCTTGAGATTTTTTTGGTATACAAGATCAAGGCTCGTGTAAGAGCTAGCACATTAAATACAAAAAAAAAACATAAAAAGACACATAAAACATATAATAAGGGGAGTGGGAGACAAGATGGGGAGAGAGAGTGAAGCACACAAGCACAACAGGAGAGAACAGGGACATCGGGAGATCTGTGGGAGGGAGGGGGTGGGGGGGAGGGGGCGTACACGGTATAAAACAAATTGACACGACCGGGAATTTGAGGAATCAAGTCGGAGATTGAAACACATGGATTTGGGGTGTTTTAACGGGGGTAGAAAAGATCAAGGTTTTGGATGGGGGAAGATAAGAGATGGTGGTGAACAGCTGTTTTAAAGACCTGGAGGGAGGAGCGGGATTGAAGGGAGTGAGGGAGTTTGTTCCAGAGGCGGGAGAAAAGAGGAATGAAGGAGTGAAGGTGAGCAGAGAGTCTTGATTTTGGCAATTTTACCAGAAGAGGGTTGCTGGCAGACCTTGTGCGACCTGTAGGAATATTTGGGGGACAGAGCACAGATAGAGCTGGGGGAGCAAGGCCGGAGAGGAGTCGGTAGAAGACAGAAAGACCACTTACCTGCCTGTGGTGAGTGAGTGAAAGGCCCTCAGAGTTAGCTTCGTTGCGGGAGATTCCAATGATTCTGAAAGCTTTGGTTTCAACAGCGTGAAGACGAGCTCGGTGTGAGGCAGGAGCACCAGCCCAGAGAGGAGAGCAGTATTCCATTGAGATTTCGGAGAGACACAGTAAGAGCATGAGATTTGTCAGGATTGAAAGACATGTTCCACTTGTTTGACCAGTCTGTGATTTTGTCCAGGTCTGCAGAGAGTGAGGAGGCTGCAGACTGCCGATCTGAAGGATGAGGAATGGAGCGGCAGAGAGTGGAGTCATCAGCAAATAGATCGAGAGGATTTTCCAGAGAGTCGGAGGGATCATTGATGAAGACCAGAAAAAGCAGAGGGCCCAGAACACTGCCTTGGGGAACTGCAGTCAGAACAGTCAGAGGAGATGAGAGAAATCCATTCAGGGCCACACGTTGACTACGAGCAGACAGGAAGTCTGCAAGCCATGTGTGGAGGTTTCCATGGATACCATAAGAGGAGAGTTTGGTGAGCAGGGCGGAGTGAACACGTTCTCAACTATTTCTCAAACATTCATTTACTGATCCTGTTCAAACTTGGCACACAAATAATGAATGATGACTTCCATATGCACGTCATGTTTTTTCAAGATCAGATCCAAGATGGCTGACTGGTGATTTTCAACTCCATACAGTAATATTACTAAAACCAGAGGGGCGATGACATTTTATGTCTTTTTCTTCTTGTTGACGTGACATTTCACTCCTGGAGGGAGTGGCCATTATCACCTCATTCATCACCTTCTACCCTCCCACACCTCCTTTTCTACTTTATTGACCAAATGTTAAACAAAACGTATAAACTGGTTGTTGAAACATATATCCAGTTATTTCTCTATTTTAGACGAATTGGACATGATATCCTAATAAACCACGATTCCAAAATGATTAAGGGTGATGCGATATTTAAGCTTACACTTATGTTACTTTTTAAGAAGGTGTAATCTCAGGAACACTATCACAGTTTAACAGTATGGCAAGGTAATTTTAAGGCACAGGAGGCCATTTTGACCATGACAACGTCCTAATGTCACGTCCCAGCACCCCATACCTCTTGCATATTAACCCATGTTAAATGGTAAATCCAAAGCAGTGACATCAGGCAAGGTATATATTGTTTTTAGGTCACATGTCGATCTCGAGGAGATGACCTTATAAAATCGGTCATGATGTCCGGATGTCTGTCCATCTGTCTGTTAACCTTTTCCTATTTTTGCTACTCTTCCCTCATTACCTGGCTCATTGTTCTGAAACTTGACACATGAATACAAAACAGTATCCTGCACAATGGCACGGGCTTCAACTTTTCGCTTTCATATCATGAGGGCTCCCTGGAGGGTTATCACCCAAACTTTCGATCCCTACTCGTCCCTTATTTACCAACCGATTGCTCTGAAGCCCGACACAGCTCTGCTGCAGGATCGCTCAAGCTTCGATTTTCCAATTTGTATCGGGGGCATCCAAGGGTCTGAATCATCAGAGGTCTCTTAACTACATCCTCAAGAGATGACCGTCAGCCCACCGGGGCTACCTTTGAAACATACAACGGGGTCTTTGATGTCCAGAACATAAATGCCAACGAGAGAGCCAAGTTTATGCCTCCATCCATACGATGACATGAAAAATGCTAAAGATAGCACCACCTTATGATGTTCCTGCACAAGAAGGACAGTTTTTAGTTACCCCAAGTCTGAACTGATCACGTATTAAATAAGAACTGGAAGGCTCAGTTGTGAGAACAACCAAGTGAGCTATCACACGTGGAAATATTGTACATATTTTCATTTGATATACCATACCCCCTATGCTGTCTTTACCTCGCGGTCCCCCTGTACTGTCTTTCCCTCATGGTCCCCCTGTGCTATCTTTCCCTCGCGGTCCCCCTGTGCTGTCTTTCCCTCGCGGTCCCCCTGTGCTGTCTTTCCCTCGTGGTCCCTCTGTGCTGTCTTTCCCTTGTGGTCCCCCTGTGCTGTCTTTCCCTCGTGGTCCCCCTGTGCTGTCTTTCCCTCGCGGTCCCCCTGTACTGTCTTTCCCTCGCGGTCCCCCTGTACTGTCTTTCCCTCGTGGTCCCCCTGTGCTGTCTTTCCCTCACGGTCCCCCTGTGCTGTCTTTCCCTCGCGGTCCCCCTGTACTGTCTTTCCCTCGTGGTCCCCCTGTGCTGTCTTTCCCTCACGGTCCCCCTGTGCTGTCTTTCCCTCGCGGTCCCCCTGTACTGTCTTTCCCTCGTGGTCCCCCTGTGCTGTCTTTCCCTTGCGGTCCCCCTGTACTGTCTTTCCCTCGTGGTCCCCCTGTGCTGTCTTTCATGAGCCTCGATTCAGTATACAAAAAAATAAAAAATAATAATAATACTCTTTACGGAGCGTTGGTGCCGCCGAAGCAGATTACTGACAAGGGCTACTGGGTGGTTTGCCATTGCCTTCACAGTGTTGTTTGGCCTTGCTCTATCCTATTAAGCACTGAGCATCAAGCAAGGAAGCAGTACGCACCATTTTAAAAGTCTTTGCATGACTTGGACAAGTTTCCAAAAATCAGAGCGGATGCTCCAACCAGTCTGCCAATGAGTCAGGTAACAAATAAACAGTTGGAATTGTTAGTGAATTGACTCAGCTATCAATTCCCAATGTGTTGTCACCTGTAAGGAATCTATAACTCTGATGGGGTGTTTAGGTTAGGTTCCAAACATGGTCAGTGCTGGATCTCGATTTCCCCATGATATGGGGTTCTCTCCAGGAGATTGAGATCGGGCCTTGACAGCAACAGCAACACAAGTTTCTATCATTAGTTTGTCTGCCTGACCATGGCGAAGGAATACGTCAGAAACGATCTGACATGCATGCTTCAGATTAGATCCGTTCGTTTTGCTTTGGAGCAGCTTAACAGACGGAATCTCAAATAATTTGTCAAGAATACCATGCACACATCTTTTCTTCTGCACGTGCTACAGAGCTTAGTTAAATATTGCTTTGTTAGTAACAGTATATCCCTCATGCCAAATGGTGTTTCAGCTCATTCAAATATAATAACTCAACCTCAAGTGACGTTACCCCACTGGCTGTTCTGAGTCTCAAGAGGATTGAATGAGCTCATCTATCTGTCTGTTTGTCCACCTGGATGTCTTTCTGCTCATTCATTTATTGCAATAATGCCTTCAAAACTTACACAGACTTATCCATTGTGAGTGAACAGGAGGAAGTGTCAGGCTTAACTTTCCTCAACCATAATTTTGAGCTCTTGACTTCCCTAAGATCTGTATCAAGAAATATTAAGTCACAACAAGCAGAACGAAAAACGTTTGCTGTCCTCTGATGTTATCCTTTCCATTTATTTTACTACTCCGTGAGCAAGTACAAAAATGACTTGATTGCAAGAATTTATGTAAAAATTACCAGTACTAGCAACGGTACCTGCCCTACGGGCGGGGCCTCAATTGTGAGGCCCAAATGAAAAGGCAAAATATCAGAAATTGAAGGATTTTTTTTATTTTAAACGATTTATATAAACATCCGTTAAATCATATCACACGCAAATCATCAAAATCTAAACAGTATTGGTAGAATTTCAATAAAAGCCACATCACTGTTCATATCGGTAAATATTATTCCATCGTGTTTGGAAAAATTCGAAAATTGGAAAAAGAAATTGGAAAAACAATATAGCCTATTTTATTCCAGGGGGTCCCAGGAATACCCACCCAAAATTGATCGTTGTGATCGGTTCAGCCGTTTTTGCGGTACCTGGGAACAGACAGACAGACAGGCATTTGGTGAATTATAGTAAGATTATCCAGAAAATCAACTTGGAGTAGGATACAAGCAGGCTACCTTTTCACTCTTTATCTTTGAGAATACTGTTTGGCCAGGATTGAGAAAGTTGAGGAATATGTCCGGCTCCCAGCCATGTGCCCCTGCCATCACATATTCATATTAAATTCAAAAGAAAACTTGGAGCGAAGCGAGGTGGTTAGTACTATTTCCTGAGGAAAAAATTCCTAACTTCTGTGGCAACTAAAAGACCAGATGATTGTCATGAATATGATACTAGTGTGGGAAAGCTGTGCGTTTTACAGTGGAATATCCTTAGGTATGGCAAATGTTTTAACTCCACAGTGACGTGATCCAAAATGCATGGTAGGGGCCTCTTCGTTACGGATGAGTTTCATGAAAGGAGGTATTTTGAAAAGTTTGGCTCAACCCCTTCTCTTTCCCTTAACCTTCCCGTAATTGTTGGTGTGTCATGAAGACAGTGTTCATGATGACATTTCAATTTACATCACAACATGACAGTTCCTATCTCCTCTCAAGATGTCGGTAGGTAAGGCAAATATTTTCATAGTGGATAGATTATTCCTAACAGAAGTAATTTAGAAGTTGGTTAGGCTTTTTTTAGTAATCACTAGAAAAGGCTTTTATGCATTATATGATGCAATTTTCCACATTGCCCTTTCACAGACGAATTAAAATATCTAATCAACGTTCTGATATTTTATAAAGAGAGCGGGAAATCCATATGGTATTATGGATTAAATAAAGGCTCCTTCATCTTTTTATGGTGTAGCCCGTAGAGCAATGCCGTTGAGAACAACGTTTGTCTGTCCGTAAATATGTCCCCGCAAAGTAGGGGAAGGCGGGGCAAGTTGAGCCAGTTTTTGTTCTTGGAATGTTAGGACTGAACTTACTGATGATCTTGCACAAATGAGTATCTTGCCTTCTAATTTAATCCTTGGGAAACATTTTGTAGCTAGTTCTTACTTTCTATCCCCACACTGAAAGTCACTGTGACCTTTGAAAAAACGGAGGCCAAATGGTTCAACTTGCCCTGCCTGAGGGGTAAGTTGATCCAACCTCTGGGGTAAGTTGTACCACATAGGGGTAAGTTGATCATTGCCCCAAATAAAGATAACTAAAGTAGAAAACCATTGTTTTGCCAGAAAAATATTTAATGTTGTAAAGTTCTACAACACTGAACGAAATGATTACCTTGTGTTCATGGTTATAGTAATCAGTTACGAACAAATTGAGTCACTCTCATAGAAAAACAAGATTGTCAACTGTGGTAAGAAAAGTCAACTCAATCCACCTGTCACAGTTTCAAGTCACAATTAAACAAAAAGTATCCCAAATAGTTGATCATTGCCCCAAATAAAGATAACTGAAGTACAAAAATTGGTCAGCCTGAAAAATATTTAATGTTGTAAAGTTCTACAACACTGAACGAAATGATTACCTTGTGTTCATGGTTATAGTAATCAGTTATGAACAAATTGAGTCACTCTCATAGAAAAACAAGATTGTCAATTGTGGTAAGAAAAGTCAACTCAATCCACCTGTCACAGTTTCAAGTCACAATTAAACAAAAAGTATCCCAAATAGTTGATCATTGCCCCAAATAAAGATAACTGAAGTACAAAAATTGGTCAGCCTGAAAAATATTTAATGTACTTGTTACAACACTGAACGAAATATTTACATGTGCCTTGTGTTCATGGTTATAATTCAATGTGGCAGCTGGATTGAGTTGAAAACAGCTGCCACAGTTTTAAGTCACAATAAAACAAAAGTGTCCCAAATACACCCAGAAAGGCCAACAGTCAGACTGTGGCAATTAAGGCACAATATCTTGCTCGTCAATGCCAGCTTCATCATTTGGATCTGGAACTAAAACTAAAACATGTCAGAAATCAAGTCAATTAAGCTGCCAAACTGACAAGTCACAATTGAACACAAGCTGTCCAGAACAACGGGCAGAACTGCCAACGCACTTAGGCTGTGGCAGCTTACGCACGATGTCTTCCAGTTCAAATCCTGCTTCATCCTTTGGGTTTGGAACAAACACTGGGTTGTCAGATCCAACTTTTCCAGCAACCTTCTGCAGGAAGACACCTTCAAACTGAAATTCCTCTCCATTCAGTACATCAACCCGAGCAATGTAATGCACAAATCTTGATTTGCCAGCACATTTGCCCGAGCTTTGCTCGGAGCGCTTGAAATGGCAGCACGGCAAGGAATGCTCCCCGGGGAGTGGAGATGGTACACCCAGTGTGGTGCAGGCTCGCAATGTATCCAATGACCGGGGTAATAATATGGTATTCTGTAAGCGCTTTGAGCCTTTGGGGAAAAGCGCATTATGAATGCTAATTATTATTATCTCCACCAACATGAGTTGGCAAGTTGAGCCAGACCCTATGGGGCAAGTTGAGCCATGGCTCAACTTGCCCCGTGGGGTCTGGCTCAACTTACCCCAGTCTGAACTTTCTGAGATGTCTCCACATACACACATATTCTATGCATCCATCGTATTAAAGTCTATGACAAGAATGGAGACACATACCTGGACTAACAATTGTCATCTGATATCCATATTATATCTATGCTGCATATGGAAGAAACGTGAACTTACCTGTTTTACACCTTTTTACTTTTATGGCTGAAAATTGGATTTTTCCCTCTGCAACACTGGTTTCTGTTTCAATTTAGAAAACAATATGGCAGAATTTGGAGTTATGCAATGGGGCATCTATAGATGGCGCCACCACAAAGTCTGACTCATTCATAACTGGCTGGGAGGTGGTGGCTCAACTTACCCCTATGCTCAACTTGCCCCGCCTTCCCCTACACAAATCAGAGCCGAGGACCTGGTCACATGACAGAGGGACAGCGTTTAGTAACAATTACAGTTGCATATCTTACTACAAGAAAATATATTAACCTTCTGTGGAACGTTTTGAGATCCCAGCGGGTGTTGTAAGGTAGTTATGAGGTTTCAGAAATTCCTCAATACAATTATGATTTTGAAATGCGATCAACACGGTCCTTGCTCCCAAATCCGTAAGTGAACAAATGATAACGGTTTGCTGGTTTGATAATAACTCAATGATTGATCGTGTTTAAAATTATATTTTGATATATTAATACTTTTTGAGATACAATAATTTGATTTGATATATAATGGTATTAGTTTGTGATTGGAATTGCGAATGATGCTGTTTGGAATGAAAATATAGACATATTGAGTTTAAAGCAGAATGAGGAAATGATGTAAAGGTTTCTATCCTTGACATTCGCAGATTCGCCATTTGCAGTTTCGCCATTGACTGAATATAGCAACATTCAAACGTGGTACGTTTTTATCCAAGTCCTTCACGAACCTGCTGTCAATGCCTGACGTTCGACTGAAGGTGGCACACGAATGTGGAATTTATTGGTTCATAGTTTGCCATTCACTGTGTTTTAAACCAAATCATTCACGAACCGGCTGTCCGTGCCTGAAGTCCAAAAAAATTTAATACTTACATTATTGGCTAATGGTATCCCCACACAGGTCATACTATCCTCTTCAATTAAAGTATCAAACAAGCCCAGCTACACCATGTTTAGACTATCGGTCTTGTTATCAGAGCAAGACGTCGTTTTTGAAATGAAAATTGGAAATGTCTTTTATTGCTATGGATTTATTGCTATAGATTTATTACTTTAGATAGATGCAACAAAGTAAAAATTGTGGAAAAAACTTCTTTAAAAAAAATACTTTTTATTTATTTCATTGTCAGACAGAGAAACTGAGATGGCACAAATTCAGGAAAAAGCAAGCAGAGGTTGAAAACCTGCCACCTACATGTACTTGCCATTGCCATTACCAAGCAATGGTATGGTGCAACGACTCTACAATGAACTCGGTTTTGCCATCAGCATTAGATCATGGATGGACACTGGGAAAAAACATTACATTCCTGTGATTTCAGACTCGCCACCAGCACCAGAAGCTAATATACAGCTGGTAAAATGTGGCTGTGGTGCAAGCATGTGTGCTTCATTCCCATACTCCTGCAGAAAACATGACCTAGCATGTACAGAAATGTACGCATGTGATGCGGAGGATGAAAAGTGCCTAAATACGTCCCTTGAAATGTTGCCTTCAGTAGATGTGAATGATGACTGTTGTTATAGGAACTACTAGAACGGCACTCAGTAGAGAGCATACCTCCACCTGGTTGGCCATGTCACTCAATGGTGAAGAATCACTTAAAAATTTCTACTAGCCGGATCCGGATCTTCACCAATATCGAATCGAATCGTCCTTGTCAGACACCCAACCGGTCCACCAAAATTCGACCAAATCCATCCATACCTTTTTGAGATATCCTGCTATGTATCGTTTTTGGCCCCATCTCCCAATTGTGAAGAATCACTTCCACAATTAAATAATTCTCATATCCAAATCCATATTCAGATCTTCACCAAAATTGAATCTATTTGTCCTTGTCAGACACCAAACCGGTCCACCAAGTTTCGTCCGAATCCATCCACAACTTTTTGAGATATCCTGCCGTGTATCGTTTTTGGCAGTATCATCCACAATGGTGAAGATTCACTTAAATAATTATAGTAGCCGGATCCGAATCCGGATCTTCACCAAAATCTAATCATTTCGTCCTTGTGACATATGCTCCCGAACGCTTGTACGTTCGAACGCTTGTACGTTATGTCACATACGCTTGTATCCTACTCCAAGATAACCACAGGTTATCTCTGCCAAATATCGTCCGAATCCGTCCACAACTTTTTGATATATTTTGTTGACAAACGAACAGACAGACAGAGCAAGCACAGACAGGGGTGTAAACATAACCTCCATCCACCTTTGGTGGCGAAGGTAAATATCGTGACTCCATATAGTAACTGCAGAACCTACACAGTAACCATGATGAATATGCCTTCAATATTATGCCCAATATGCCCAATTCCACTGCTTCGCCGATGACATCCAGATTTTCATCTCCACCAAGTCCATCTCCACCGCCACCCACTCTATCCTGACAAACTGCATCACTGAAATAAAATCCTGGCTTCAAATCAACTTCCTCAAACTTAACTGTGATAAATCTGAAATAATCATCATTGCGCAAAGGTGGGCGGTCCGCTTCGAAAGTCCGCTTATCCGCTTATCCGCTGCAGCGGACTAACGTTTTCGAAGCGGATAAGCGAATCGGAACAACCCCCGGAAACCGAAGCGGATAAGCGTAAGCGGACTACCGAAAAATTAAAGCGCATCGCGATTCGCCAAATCAGCTGTTAGCCTGAGCCGTTACTCTAGAATTGTGAATATTTATTTAAGTGAATAATAAGTGAAAACTGAATATTTTATTGGACTCTAGAGCGGCAATAACGTCAAGATGGAGAGATTTCTGACTCTCCAGCCCAGCGGCAGTGCCAGGGACAGGCACACGAGCGACGCAAACCAGCAGTCCCAGCACAGCGACATCCACAACCCGGCGGTCAACATGATGGGGGACGTGGAGGACAGTCAGGAGATCTGCGCCCTGACCCCTCAGCTCGCGCGCAGCGAGAGCAGGATGTCGCTGGACTCAATCGAGTCGGCTGAGATCAACGTGACAATGGACACAGACAATTCCAGCCTCAGCCAGAAGTGGAGGCACATCGCCCCCTTCTTCAAGGTCGTGGACAGCAAGGCCACGTGCACCAAGTGCTCAAAGACACTCAAAGCCCAGCCCGGATCAAGTTCAAACTTGAAGGTGCACTAGCAGAGGTACCACGATGCCCAGCACAACGACCTCAAGGCGGCCCTCGACGGCGGCAGCAGACGCGGCCGCCACAAGTCCTTCCAGGACATGGCCGGCGCCAGGAGGCAGGCCAGCATCGAGGAGACCTTCAAGGAGAAGTTCAGCCAGAAGAAGTGTCTCGACCTTTACTATAGGTAGGTAATTTTATATTTTAATTAACCTCAACCTCCAAATCTCCAAATCCTCAAGAAGGCCCACGAGGTGGAGGAGGAAGACGAGGACTAGTCAACAGACTGCTAGTCTGTTGACTAGTAGACTCTCTTGTCAAAGAAAGGACGGGCAAATTGATTTTTCTTTAATGTAACTTGCATATATTAAAATTATATTTAAATTAACTGTAGAGTAGAGTAGAGTCGAGTGGAAAACTTTATTTCAATAAATTTTGAATAAATTTTATTTAAATAAAAATGTATATTTTTGATCTTAAAAGCTTTGTTTGTCTTTGTAGTAGTTAGAAATGGCTATTTAGGCTTAAAAAGCATTAAATTCCCTTTAGAAACGTCAAAAATCGCTTTAAAAACGTCGAAGCGCTTTAAAAAAATCGAATCGAAGCGGATAAGCGGATAAGCGGTAAGCGGACTAAGATTTTCGGCCGCTGAAGCGGATAAGCGAATCGGACTACACGGGCTGGCGGAGCGGATAAGCGGTAAGCGGACTTAAAATTTTCCGAATCGCGCCCACCTTTAATCATTGGCCCAAAAACGCTCACCAAGTCCACCCATAACTTTGCCCTCAACATCGACGGTTTCCCAGTATCCACCTCCCCTCACATCCGGAATCTTGGCATCATCTTTGACCAAACCCTCTCCTTCGACAAATACACTAAACAGATCACAAAGACAGCCTTCTTTCACCTGAAAAACATCGCCCGTCTCCGTCCATCCCTCTCCTCCGTGGCTGCAGAAACCCTCATCCACGCCTTCATCACTTCCCGTCTGGACTACTGCAATAGCCTCCTTTATGGTTCACCCTCAACAATCACCAATAAACTCCAATACATTCAGAACTCCGCTGCCCGTCTACTCACCCATTCCCGGACCCGTGACCACATCACCCCCGTCCTTTACAAGCTTCACTGGCTCCCCATCTCCCAGAGAATCCAGTACAAAATCCTCCTCTTGACCTACAAAGCCCTCCATAACCTGGCCCCATCCTACCTGGCTGACCTCCTCTCCAGACACACTCCCACCCGCAACCTCCGCTCTGCTGGTACCAACCTCCTGACCCCCCCCCCCCCCCCCCATCCGGACCAAATTTAGATCCTGGGGGGACAGGGCCTTCTCCATCGCTGCTCCCACCCTCTGGAACTCGCTACCTCACACCATCAGAGACTCCTCCTCACTCACCACATTCAAAACATCACTCAAGACCCACCTGTTCAACACTGCATTCAACATTTAACCCACAGCATCTAACCCCTGACTATCTCCTCTCCTTCTCCCTCCTTTGTGCTTTGAATATTTCCCTATTGATTCTTCTTTTTTTGCAATTGTCTTTATGTTTTGCTATGCATTATGTTTTGCACTCTGTCAAAGCGTCTTTGGGCTTCCTGAAAAGCGCTATATAAAATAAATGCATTATTATTATTATTAATATGATAACAAAACGAACAAATGTTTGATAATTATTACAAAATGTCCATAAACACGTCAAATTTTGTGATATTTTTTCTATTAATATGACTGGTTTGGTCTTTGTCGACACTCAATATACGTTTAGATAATTCATAACTAGTTCATTCAACAGATCTCACAAAGGTCTTTAATTTGATATGTTACATGCCCATGTTCCAGTGACTTTCAAGATGACAACTTAATTTATTTGCCATTTTAGTATACGGTTATACAATGATCTTTATCTCTTTGCCTTCTACCGCCTCCTTTCTGGTCATGCACCCTCTGCTCTCTCTCCATGATTTGTCCCCTCCAGGTTTCTACAGGGCACACACGGTCCACCAGCAACCCCCTTCTGCTGAAACTCCTAAAGTCCAGAATCACTGCTCACCTTCACTCATTTGTTCCTCTTTTTTCCTGAATATGGGACCAACTTCCACATTCTCTTCAATCTCATTTTTCCCTCAAGGTCTTTCAAGACAGCTGTTCACCACCATCTCAGAGTATCCTCCATCCCCAACCATAATTTTCTTCCAACCCCCATTAACACTTCCCAAGCCCACATCATTCCAAATTTCCAGTTGTTCCTTCCTGAGAATTTGTTTCTGTATCCATTTTGTCCACCCCATGCATCCTCCCCATGCCATCATTCTTTCCCACATTCCTTATTTGTCCCAAGTCTTCTTTTATTGTGTCCCTCAACCCCCGTTTATGATGAGTTTCCCCCCTCTCTGTCTGCTGTTTCTTTTGTTCTATTACGTCTTGATCCATTTTTTGTTCCAGCTCCTCCATGACCTTGACTTTGTATACAAAAAAGGAAAATCTGATTTCCATGGCTTTCATAGCGAGAGGTGAATCGGTTGTCGATCAGTTCATAAGGAAGAGCAATACTCCATTGTGGTTGAAACAAATGCATTAAAAGCCAGGAGAAGTTCCGCACTTTATGAACCTGGTTTTCAAGGGACTGGAATTATAAAAGTTAATTGCAGAAATAGATTTGTGGATTTCTTTGATGCTCCTTGTATTATGAAACTGTGAGCGTGTACAACTCACACAAATTTAAAGTACTGTAATGTGAGGGATACAGCAGCCAGCACAGTCAATAGGATAGGGACGCGTTTGACGCAATATTGAGTCATCTGCACAAAGGCTTTAAAATAAATTACCAAATAAACACAGAGGATTATTGTGCTAATGACACTGCCTTGACATACCACCTACCTCTACATGTGCCAGCAGATTATAGAGGACAATCAAAAACTACCAGCGGTTTGAACGCATTGATGAAATAGGCCAGGCAGGCATGAAGGCCATTTTAAAAGCACTGCAAGGCAAAAAGCTTAGCAAGCACGGCAATGATCCAGACTGATTCGATCACCAGACACAGAGACACAGCCCTGATCTGTTTCTTTTTTAAGGGCTCTATCCTTTGTTCTGTCAACAGAAGTAACATCTCTAAAGTTCGCTCGCCAGATCGGTGGGAGACATTTAATGCTTTTTTCATGCTCTCACGCAGACCAACATCATCTTAAGAATTTCAAGCAAAATTGCCAAAAAAAATTGGGGATTGTTGGCAAAATTGTTGTCACAATAATTCGGGTAATCTCAATCATTTGGTTTGCTGGGAATTGAAAGCTCCAGAATGCCAATGTCACCGGTGGTTATTGACTCCATTGTTTTGCTTATTATAAAAAGCAGACTCAGCAGTGGAGTGGATCTCTTTGTACCCTTCTTGTAGATAGATAGGAGACAGCCTAAAGTGAAAGACTGCTGAAAAGGAATGACTAATTCTGAAGAGTTTCTGGTGTGAAGGTTTCTTTAGCTGTGAAAATGTCAAGTTATCCAGAGATTTAATGACGTTTTCAGATATAAAACTCCCAGTGTCCAAGTGGCAGTGGGTAAGGGAGGAGAGAAAGGGGCAAAGAAATGGATTGGTTGCAGAGTCTCACTTTGGAAGAAAATACCTGTGACTGTCACAGAGAGAGTCTGCTATGAGTTAAGCTATCTGTAGAGAGATGCACCTGAAACCAGCCACCACCATCTTGGAGAGGGAATATACGTAGATCAGAAAGTTTGGCTTTATGATCCTTACATTGTATTCCGAGGTTTTCTAAAGTTATTCTAGGCTTTGCAGTGATTAAAGATTTTATTCAGATGGGTACACCGAAATCAAAAAATTGAGCTTCTTCAAAACAAATATCTCACAAGAAACCTCCTTGTACCAAAGCCGAGGACATCAGCAGGATACCTGCATGTGATGAATTGTGCATCAGAGAAAGCAAGCATTTGTGAAAACATTCCATGGAGGAATATCTATGAAGCGCAGAGAAAAAGATAGATTAGTCTTTGATCTGACCAGTCAGTCTGTGTGAGTTTGCAGACTCTACGGCACCTCAACAGCTGTTAGGTGTATTATTAAATGTTAGGTACAGTCATTAAATGTGCAACGTCGACTTACTATAAAAATAAAATTGGGTGCCCAAAATAATCTGAGCCAGGAAAATGACATCAACAGATACGGAACTTAGTTGGCGCTAAAAAGCAATCCTTTAAGTTCTTAAGCAATAAGACATCTCTTGAAGCAGCCAATGAACTGAATTCATATTTTGTGAGCATCTGCACTTATTTATCTCTTCTGGACATGACAGTTTTACCTGCATATCTTCCTGCTCCTTCACCTCCACCAATGATTCAAGAACACAAAGTGTTGGCTCGTCTTGAACGCCTTAATGCGTCAAAAGTGGAACATGCTTAGCCATATACACACTCGCCTTATTGAAGAGTTCGCTTTGGAAGTGTCTGAAGCTCTTGCCAAGATTTTCAATAACTGTTTGCAGATCGGCTGTTTTTCCAACAAGTGACGGAATGCCTCTGTTTGTGCCATACCAAAGATGGTTAGGGTAAATTAATACAATCAGCTTTGACCAATATGCTGCTTCCTTTTTGCGATGATGTTTGAGGGCTCTCTTTCTGACTGGCTAATAGCAGATCTCAGACCCCACATGGACCCATTCCCAATATGGCAACATGAGAGGGAGCTTCTTCAACCATTATCTCGTGAGCATGCTCGATGTTATCCATCGTTATATTGATAAGAAATGTCGATATTAGAATCTATGTATGGTCCATTTTACAAAGGCATTTGACCTTATTAATCATACAACGACCATTGAAAAGCTTATCCGGCTCGGTGTGGATGATTCCATTTCTGCCAACAGTCTGTAGTTTCCTCTCAAACTGCTCCTAAACTGTTTATTATCGAGTGAAAATGTCTAACTTGTTAAATCTCACATGTGGAACGAAGTTGGGCCCCATAATATTTATTGTGATGGTCAAACGATGCAGCATTATCTACACAGTATTGATGGAAATATCTGGATGTCTTGAACTTGTTGGAATTGATTCCCAAGTCCAAGCAAAACTCAATGCAAGTGCATGTTGATTCACTAAGTAAAAGGTGTCAGATCATTGACATGAGACCCAAGCCAAAAAATGTAAAGTTATGCAGATACACTTTGTGAAGAATCCCCCTCTGGATGTACAGTTGTGTGTTGATAATACCCGTCTGGAGAGGAGTAGCTCGTTGTTACTTCTTGGGATAGTAATACAAGCGGACCTAAAGTGAAATAGCTAGGTTCAACTCATGGTGGTTCGTGCTGCTCGTCGGTTGTACATACTGAGCATCCTTAAGAAAAGTAGAGCTGGTGTTGGTGATCTGGTTACCATCTATAAAAAATACATTCGCCCTCTACTTGAGTTTGGATCACCTGTTTGGGGATCTAGTCTGACCACTGCTTAGAAAGATGAAAGAGAGCATGTCCAGAAGCGTGCGCCCTTCTGTTTTATCACAGATCTACATATCCTGCCGTACAAACAGCAACTTGGTTTGTATAACATCCCATCTCTCAGTGAACGGAGGGATGAGCTCCTGCTTCACTTTGGAAACAGTCTATTTAGGTCCAAAAGCCACCATGACATGCTCTCCCCACCTGCCAGTCCCAAACCCGATGTTGCATCCAATTCAGAAATGTTAAATCTTTAGACATACCTTTCTGTAGAACATAAATATATAAACAATCGACAATTCCAACCGTGACTGCCATGCTCAATTCCAGGATTTTAATTTTTTATAATAATTTCATGATGAGTCACAATATTGCATCCTTAAATGTCCATCCCCACTTTTTTGTATTTTTATTACTAGTACAATGTAGTACATCCACTCACTCTAGGAGCGGCGGAAAGGGTCATTCCTCATTGGTGTATATCCACAAAGTCGATGTCGATGTATGGTCGGGTCTCAAGGACATTGGGTGTCACCTGTCACCTGTCACTCATTTACTAAGTTTATTGTGGAGAGATCGCCAAGTGGTTTATGCATTCGAGCAAGCACTCCAATCAAAACCATCAAGAATCGGCTGGCTTGGCAAGCGCTAGCTAGCTGATTGGCAAATGAGCACAACCCGGGCTTCCTCCCTTTCAGTTTCGTGTTAAACAGCAGGAGTGAGTTTCAAAAGTTGGCTACAAAAAACGCCACGCTAGCGGCAGGAAAGGTCATGTTATTAACCCAACCCTTGTGGTGTACATAGAATACAGTAGATCTTCGCTCAGTTCTGGAAGTAAAACTTACCTCGTGGATGTCGGGATTCCTCCAAATTTATTTCGTGTTAGAAACAGCATTAGCGACTGTTTAAAAAGCTAATCATGCGTGTTTCTGGTTTATAATATTTTTACCGCTGGTCGAGGCTGTTGGGCGGTTGCTCCCACGAAAACGCCATGATTGGCTATTTATAAACGTTGGCATTTGTTCAGGGAGGAAAAACCCCTTGGGGAGGTGGGATATTATTGGTATTAATATTGTTTTTTTAAATAACATTAATATTATGGTATTATCATTAGTTTTGTTATTAGAAGCAGCCTTGGAAAAACACCACGATAAAGCTAACTTAACATGGATATACACCTCAACATGCAACCCCATTGACAGCAATGGCGGGGAAAACCCGATCGGGAGAGAAAACCCCCCATTGGGGAGGGGGGCAAATGAATGCGCTACAACCTTCATTGTCTAACCCTTCGTCATCCTGTCAAGTTTGGTTGAGATTGGATAAGTAACGACGGAATGTGTCGTGGTCAAAAAAATCATCAGACAGATAGAAATACACCAAATTGCGTATTTTAGTATGATTTTATTTTTTCCAATGCTCCTTCAAGAAAAGGCTTTCATTGTAATCTAAAATGTCTCCTTGTTTCTGGATAATTTGCATTTTATTCGATACATTTATGTTGCATATAAATCTAGGCCTACATAGTGATGTAATTTTATAAGATTATTATTGTTATACAGTATATATTTGTAAGTTTTATGTAACAGTTTTATTTTTGTAAACTTGACAAATATCAGTCTTCGGACTGTCTTGTCCAGTGTTTGATGTTCTCAAAAAACCAAAATGATGACGATGAGCTCTACAAGGAGAGTCAATGAGATTCCCTCGTCAAGGAGGACATGGCAATGGATGGTATAGATTAAACCTTGATGATTATGTTTACTCCAGTATACAATGAGGCACAGCTGACAGTAGAGTTAGCTGAAGTCACCACATATTCAAGAAAAGACAATTGATGTTGGAAGTTAATAACTGCTCTCGGTTTAAATAAATTGGGGGTTATGAAGTCATAATCAGAGGGAGGATGGTACATCATACAGAGGAACTGCAAGTTGGAGGGTGGGTGGTCGGCTGGTCAAAGATTGTAGTTGGATTATATAATATTAGGATTATGTCTGATTTATCCTGTCATTGCTATAACTATTACTATTACTATCATCCCGGAAAGCAAAAATACCAAAAATCAGCAACGTATCAACTGTTGTACTCTGTGTTTGGAGATTAAACAATAGGGGCAATACCCCTGGCGCTCACCTTGTTGAATAAACAGTATACTGCACTGATTAAAGGTATTTTAAACCAATTTGAATGGTTGCTAGAAGACAGGGCAGCATGTAGAATCATACTAACATAATCATAAGACTTTAAAATGATGACAAAAATACCTATTTTGGGGGCAACTCCTCTCTCCCCCAACCCCATATACCTCCTAAGACCCCAATTTTTCTAATGCCTTGAACAAACATTGGTACATCATGGGTGATTAAGGTTGTGGTGATGTTTCATCGAAAAATTGCATGTGTAGTTTATGAGAAGATTGCATGTGTAGTTTTGTGTAGTTTATGCATGTGTAGTTTATGAGAAAAATGCATGTGTAGTTTATGAGAAAAAAAATTAAAAAAAATTGCATGTGTAGTTTATGAGAAGAAAGCAAATACATATTTTCGGGGCAACCTCCCCTCCTCGTGGACCCCTAAAGGGGCAATTTTTTTTTAATGCTGTGAACATACTTTGGTACATCATGGGTGGTGAAGGTTCTGGTCAAGTTTCATCGAAATCGTGTGTAGTTTCTGAGAAGAAAGCCAATACCTATTCAAACCTGGACCTGGGGGGTCAAACATGGACCCAATTTGACCCGGGTTAACCCCCTTACTCACCGATTTTTTTTAATGCAGTGAACAAACTTTAGTCACAACACAACAAATATAATTTGTGCCAAATTTGGCCACAATCCCATCAGCAGTTTCGGAGAAGAAGTTTCAAGTGTTTACGGACTGACGGACCGACGGACGGACAACGCGCCATTGCATAACCTCCCCTGAACTTCGCTCCAGGTGTGCTAAAAAGCAGTTTTGATTTTTTTTTTGGGAGACAATGCTTTTTCATCCTCGACCAGTCATTGGGCCGGCAATCAATCCCAGACCTTTTCATTCAATTAACTCTTATGCTGCTTTGGATTTTGCTTATCTAATGTGCATGAAACGAGATGTGGAGTTGAAGTCATGCTGAGCAAAGACTCATTTTCAAAGTGCATTTCTCTACAGAGAGAAACTCATCAAAGATCTAAAGCTGAAGATGTGAAATAAAGGTAATGAATGGTAGTGGACGAAATGGATAAATAAAGAAGGGAATTTTAACATTAAGGATGTTAACAAAAACAGGATTTTGCTCTGCCACATGTCACAAACAGTGGCCTGTAAAAGTATTGATACGTTTGTAGGGGGTAGGTAGTAATTACCTTAGAGCCAGGTAGAGTGCATAGGTAGTGTTCTCCGACTGCCATGAAGAAGAAGACTCGATGAATCATAAGTAGGAAATTTGTGTCGACCGGATGTTGTGTAAGTGTATCTTCATCCCCATGAGAGGGGTGGGGTTTGTTAATTAGCGAAGGATTATGGGTAATTAATCCCCTGTATGTAATTGCCTCTGTAATATTTTCCTGGGTTCCTTATGACACCACACTATGCACCATAGCCAAGCGAAGCAATTGACACCATAATTAATGACAATAATTAAAAACCAACCAGAAACCAGGCATCGAACACTACCTCTGGTGCCGCAGCCGCTACGTCACCACCTCAATCAAGCCACGCCTAGAAGAGCAGCGATTGGTCTGGGATTTGATAGGCAAAAGGACTGGTAAGATGGGACTTGCTGATAGGAGCAGACACGGAGATGTCGTGGGATGACATCAGAGCATCAAGTACAAAATAGTTGGAACGGCGGACATTTTCTCCTGTCGTTTCTTCTCGTTCTGGATCCCATAGCAAACGGTCGAATTTTGTCTTCTTGCGCAAGGGAGATTCATCATGGCAGTCGTGTTCCGACATCTTTATAGTGATCGTGAGGAGGAAGAAGTGCAGACCGAGAACAGCGGTTTCCCGAACAAGATCGTGAGGATAAGCGCGGCTGGAAGAGCGAACTGCGCATCGAGGCCTGGTTGTCCTGCCCACGAGCTGCGCGGCAAAGCGTGTGGTTCCCACCAAGGCCACGATGATCTTTGACATTTCCTGACGAGATTCCAGAGCAGCTTAGAGCTAAGTGCCACAAACCACACATTTATTTTCCAGTTATTTTATCCTTTGTCTGTATTCGGGTCTGTGTGGGAGCACTCCAATTACGAATATAGTATTATGATGCATTATTTTGTGACAGCCATTTTCTTTAATAAATCCGGGATTTTTGTACATTGTAAATCCTGTGTCGGTTGAATTAATTATTTCAGGTTTGAAGACGGTCGGTGGGATCCGTGAAGCTAAGCGCTTACGGCTTCTCCCCCACTTGCTTCCCTCATGTGTAACGGAGGTCCGCCATTGAATTAAACGCCTCGGAGTGTTAAGCTCGTTTGTTCATCTGTGTCACCCTGCGGTGTTCACCAGAGGGTAGTCAGACGACAGTATTCACCCCCTCCGAAGTTTTCACATTTAATGCCTCCTGAGCCCATTTCATGATGCTTTCAAATCAAACATATTATACTGAGTCTTCATAAACTACTCCAAAGTGATCAAGCTAATAAATGCAGATAAAATGTGAATACGTTTGATGAACAGGGAAAAATCAGATGATTCGCAGTTGCATAAGTATTCAATCCCTTTGCCTAATTAACGCTAAATCACTTTAGGAGCAAATTATTTGTTTGAAAGGTTACACCTGCATGTAATCAGTGGTTTAACTTAAAAATTAAGCTCCCCCACGTTTCTAAAGAGTTTTAAGGTGCAACTCATTTGGTCAACCAACAACACAAACATGAAGACTAAGGAGCTTTCCAAGGAAGTCTGACGTCAAGTCGTGTTGAAGCATCATTCAGGAGAGGGTTATAAGAAGATTTAAGTCACTCATTATCCCTTTCAGTATGGTGAAATCCATCATTATAAGTGGAAGACGTATCATACCACCCATACTCTATCTAGATTCGGTCGTCCATCCAAACTCAGCAGCCGGACCAGCAGGAAACTGGTTCAGGATATCACTGTAAATCCAACCATGACTGAAAAATCTGCAAGACTCAATATCCAAGATGGGGGTCAGTGTTCATCAATCAACAATAACCCGCTCCCTCCACAATGCTCGCCTCATTGGACAGGTGGCAAGAAAGTAGCCATTACTGAAAAAAAAGCATCTTATTGATACTGCCAGCATGTGGAGAAAGGATTTGTGGTCAGACGAGATAAAAATTGAACCTTTTGGTCTGAATTCAAAGTGTTAGGTCTGGCGCAAGCCTAACTCTACACATCATTCTACTGTCAAGCATGGTAGTGACATCATCATGTTATGGAGCTGCTTTTCATCAGCAGGGCTGGCAAAGCATGTCAGGTCAGAAGGGACAATGGACGGTGCAAAGTACAGGGGAATCGTTGATGAAAACCTGCTTGAGTCAGCCATGAATCTGAAACTGGGAAGGAGATTCACATTTCAGAAGGACAATGCTCAGAAGCACAAAGGTAAAGCCACACTGGCCACACTCGGCTGAACAATACGAAACTAAATGTTCTTAAGTGGCCCAGTCAAAGTCCTGACTTGAACCCAATTGACCATTTATGGCGAGACTTGAAGATTACAGTCCATCGATGATCCCCATCACACTTGGCAGAACTAGAGAAATTTTCACATGAAGAAAGGGGAAAAGATTTCACCACCTCTCTGTGCAAAGCTGGTAGAGACCAATCCAGAAAGACTCATAACAGTCATTGCTGCAATAAATGCTTGCATTAAGTACTGACCTCAGGGGCTGAATACTTTTACAACCAGTGAATTGTGATTTGCACATGTTTTTTTGCAGGTATTGCTGACATGTAACCTCCCTCAACTATAACAGTGTTTAGTTCGGTCTTTTATGTGATGAATAAAAAAGTTCATTTGGAAAAACTGTTTCTACATAATTTGTAATTCATCTAAATGTGACATTATTGGGTCAGGGGTGAATACTTTTGCAGGTCACTGTCGATAATTGTTGAAAATAAACTAACTTTAGCATGTAATTCGAGGAAACCGAGGCCTTCGATGTCATTGAAATTTCTTGCAATGAAGCCAATATATCGGCTAATTCACATTCACGAGTGTGAATTGAGACAGTTTGTTTGGGTCGCATCTGGATATTATACTGTGGATTGGATGATTTTTTTTTTTTTTTTTTTTTTTTTTTTTTTTTTTTTTTTTTTTTTTTTTTTTTTTTTTTTTTTTTTTTTTTTTTTTTTTTTTTTTTTTTTTTTTTTTTTTTTTTTTTTTTTTTTTTTTTTTTTTTTTGTATACAATATCGAGGCTCGTGAAAGAGCGAACATTAATCACACAGAAAGACAAACCGACACATAAAACATATAACATAGGGAGCGGTAGACAAGATGGGGAGAGAGGGGGAAGGACACAAACACAACATTTGAGAGCAGGGACCGAGAGACATGGAGACATCGAGAGAACTGTGGGAGGGAGAGGGCTTTGGGGGGGGGGGCGTGGGAAGGGGGCAGTGGGAGAGGTATAAAACATATGGACACTGCCAGGACTTCCAGGAAAGAAGTTGGAATTTCAAACAAGGTGGATCTGGGGTGAATTAGCGGGGGTAGAAAAGCTCAAGGTTTTGGATGGGGGAAGATAAGAGATGGTGGTGAACAGCTGTTTTAAAGACCTGGAGGGAGGAGTGGGATTGAAGGGAGTGAGGGAGTTTGTTCCAGAGGCGGGAGAAAAGAGGAATGAAAGAGTGAAGGTGAGCGGAGAGCCGAGATTTCGGCAGTTTAACCATCAGAGGGTTGCTGGCAGATCTTGTGCGACCTGTAGGAATATTTGGGGGACAGAGCACAGAGAGAGCTGGGGGTGCAAGGCCGGAGAGGAGTCGGTAGAAGACAGAAAGACCACCTACCTGCCTGCGGTGAGTGAGTGAAAGGCCCTCAGAGATAGCTTCATCGCGGGAGATTCCAATAATTCTGAAAGCTTTGGTTTCAACAGCGTGAAGCCGAGCTAGGTGTGAGGCAGGAGCACCGGCCCATAGGGGAGAACAGTATTCCATTGAGCTGCGGATGAAAGCCTTGTATGTGGTGAGGAGCTCAGGTGTGCCGAGGAAGGACTTCGCACGACGGAGGATGCCCAGTCGGCGACTGGCTTTGGAGGCCAGCTTGGAAATGTGGTTTTCCCAAGAAAGATCATGGCAGATAGTGAGACCCAAAATCTTGAGCGACAGAACTTCTTGGAGAGGATTGTTGAGAAAGTAGATGGGAGGGTTGTCCAGTCGATCTTTTCGGAGAGACATAGTAAGAGTGTGAGATTTGTCAGGATTGAAAGACATGTTCCACTTGTTTGACCAGTCTGTGATTTTGTCCAGGTCTTCAGAGAGTGAGGAGGCAGCAGACTGCCGATCTGAGGGAAGAGGAATGGAGCGGCAGAGAGTGGAGTCATCAGCAAAGAGATAGAGAGGATTTTCGAGAGAGTCAGAGAGATCATTGATGAAGACCAGAAAAAGCACGGGGCCCAGAACACTGCCTTGGGGAACTCCAGCCTGAACAGGAAGAGGAGATGAGAGAAACCCATTCAGGGCCACACGTTGACGACGACTAGAGAGGAAGTCCGCCAGCCATGCGTGGAGATTTCCATGGATACCAAAGGAGGAGAGTTTGGTGAGCAGAGCGGGGTGCCAGACCGTGTCGAAGGCACGTGATATGTCGAGGGAGACAGCTCTAATTTCCTGTTTGGCATTGAGGACCTCCATCCATTGTTGAGACAGCAGAAGCAGCATGTCCAGAGTAGAGTGACCTGGTCTGAAACCAAATTGATGATCAGAGATCAAGCCATTGGAGAAGAGGAAAGATTTCATATCAGAAGCAATGATGGATTCCATGACTTTGCTGATAATTGGGAGAAGGCTGATTGGTCTGTAGTTGCTAGGATCTGTTTTTGCACCTTTTTTGTGCAAAGCGGTGATGTTGGCTGATTTCCAAGCAGATGGCAGTTGACCTTGAGCAAAAGAGAGGGTGAAGAGAACAGAGAGAGGGTGAGATAGAGCAGCAGAGCAGGATTTTAGGACCCGTGGGCTGATGCCGTCGGGTCCAGTTGCAGAATCAGAGTCGAGGGTTGACAGAAACTTTTCCACCTTGTCAGGAGGAAAGGACACGGAGTCCAGGAGCAGCAGGGTACGACTGGGTATGGTGGGTACAGAGAGGGATGGGTTTGGGACACAAGATTTAGAGGCAAACACAGAGTTGAGGCATTCAGCTTTTTCACGTGCGGAGTCAGCTGTGTAGCCGTTTGAGGTAAGGGAGGGGATGGAGGGGGAACAAACACCAGAAACGGATTTGACCAGACGCCACCAGGATTTGGAAGAGGGAGACAGATAAGAGAGTTCGGTCTTGAGAACGGAGAGATATTGTTTCCTGGCTCTCCTGAGGGTGGACGCACACTTGTTTCGGGCTTTGTGAAAGGAAATGAGATTTCCTTCCGTTGGATTTGCTTTCCAGGAGACGAAGGCAAGTTGTTTCTGGGCAACAGCCTCACCACAAGATTCCGTGTACCATGGACGGGAGGAAGGGTATGACAACTGAAGACGAGATGGGATAAATCTGTGCATGAGAGAGAGCAATTTACTTTGGAAGAATTCCCAGGATGAGTTGATGTCATAGGTGGTAGAGATGGGAGACCAGTCCAGATGATTGATGGCTGCTTGAAGACCGTGCCAGTTGGCCTGAGTGAAATGCCAGACTCGTCGACGCTGAGCAGGCTCCCTGAGTATGGTCAGAGAGATGTCCACTTTAACAAGGACATGATCAGATGTTCCGATCGGAGCAGAAGAAGAGCAGCAGACATTTTCAGGGAAGTTAGTCATAACCAAGTCCAGAAGAGAAGATGTTCCGTTGACTGAGATCCGGGTCGGGAAATTGACAGATTGTGTCAGTCCCAGTGAGTCGCAGAAGTCCTTTGCTGAGGAGCCATGGCTGGTGAGAGAGGTACCCACACCCAGCCAACTGGCATGATGACAGTTGAAATCACCACATATGAGGAAGAGAGAGTTGGGATGAGTAGATAGAAGTTGGTCCATATCATCAGACAGCGAGATGTAGATGGAGTCATTACTGTTTGGTGGACGGTACAACACACATATGAACAAGAGGTGGGAGCGAAGGGGAAGCCGTAGCCAGAGGTATTCCTGGGGGTGAGGTGGAGAGAGTGCAGTGCAGGGCGAGTGAGGAAGAGAGTTTTTGATAAAAATAGCAACCCAGCCTCCAGGACGAGGCTCAGGTCTATCATACCGGAGGAGGGAGTAGCCCGGGAGAGATACTATGGAATCAGAGACATCATAAAGGAGGAAAGTTTCTGTTAAGCAGATCACGTCTGGTTTGACAGAAGCAACCTGTATGGAGAGATCGGTTAAGTTTGAACGAAGGCCCCGGATGTTTGAGGTCCATACCGTTAATGAAGAGGAAGGGGGAGCATCAGATACAGAACAGGGGGGAGGAGGGGTAGGGTAAGATGTGGAAGAGGTGGAAGAGGTAGGGAGAGCTGTTGAAGGTGTGTCAGAGATTTCAGAATAGCTCGGAGAAAGGGAAGGATGGGGCGGACAAAAGGTTTGATGGTGATTGGGTGAGCCACAATGAGGTGTTATTTGAGGAGGGGGAAGAGCGAGGCAGAAGGTTGGGGGAGATGGAGGTGAGAGTTTGAAGGGGGAAGAAGCGGGGAGGACGCTTTGAGGAGGGGGAGTGAGCGGGGGGAAATTGAGAAGCAATGAGGGTGGGGAGATTTGAAGGGGAGGGGTGAGGGGGGAGTTTGGGAGGGAAGGGACAAGGGGAGGGATTTGAAAGGGATGGGATATGGGGGAGATTTGGAGGGGAGGGGTGAGGCAGGAGTCTAGGAGGGGAGGGGCGAGGGGGCGTCTTGGCGGGGAGGGGTGAGGGGGTAGTTTAGGAGGGAGGGGGCAAGGGGGGAGATTTGAAAGGGATGGGTGATGGGTAAGATTTGGAGGGGAGGGGTGATGGGGAAGATTTGGAGGGGAGGGGTTATGGGGAAGATTTGGAGGGGAGGGGTGAGATTGGATTTTTGAAAGTGTACGATTTATGGGAAACGAACATTTATTGCAAAATGAGTTTCTTGTGACCTTCGAGTTAAAAATACGTTTAAGGACGCTGGATGGAGGATGGAGTGCAGGAGAGTTTAGGGAATGTAGAACAAAGGCACTATAGGAGATGGATATTTTTTTTGGGATGAATTGATTTGGTGAGCAAGTCGAAAGCAGCCTTTTAAAGAAGAAGAAGAAAAAGGTGTTATAAAATATGACGGAATACATAACTTGAGGGGAAAGTGTAAACATTGAAGGTTAATGAGTGAAAACTATCTGGGGAAATGGGGGAGAAACACGTGGTCGAAGAACGAACGAACGAATAAGAATGAATAAACGAATGAGAACAGAGAAGGAAATGTTTTTTTTTTTTTTTTTTTGAGTTGAGATTTACACAAGGAAGTAGGCGATGGGTGAAAAGCCTGGGAATACAGAGAACGAAAGTTATTGGATTACAAACGACGGACCACTGAGAGAAAAACAAAGCCTCAAGGTTGTACAGTGCACACTGTACAAGGCCTTGCTCGCGACACGGCAAACAGACGATCAATTTATGAAAGATAAACACCGAGAAACAACCAAAGTTGCACACAATAACTTCACACACCGAAAGATAAATACAGTTTCGACAAAATACAATTGTGAACAGACTTAACTTCGAAAAACGTGGAGACCGTGTGGAGCTTCGAAAATCCCTGCCGCCGTCTCCAAGATCTCGCGAGATCTCCAATCTCCGCGAGATCGCGAGATCTCCATTTGTAGAGGGGTGTGGGGGATTAAACACATTATTTTCTTGCAAATGTAACATAGAAGGCTCATTTTTTACAGTGTTTTCCTCCATTCTTGCAAGACTATAGAATGGTATTTTCTTCCTTTTATGAACACTTGTGCTGTTCAGTGTTCACCTATAAAACGTTAGTTACGCATCAGGTATGGTCCAACTTTGAAAAGTCTCTTTAAACCAAACCAATGCCCTGGAATTCAGTCTGACTTCATAGATGCCATGCTTTTGCCAGCTGCAGTGAAATAATTATTTATTGCATGTCCTCCTGACCACACACTGCTGGAGAACACCTGTGCTGAACATTGAAACCAAGAGATGAATTCATCGTGCTGGTATGGGAAAGCCAGGCGCAAGCTGGCGTTCCCATACCAGGCTTAGGAAGGAAAAATGGGGGCAATGCCCCTGGGTGCTCACCTGGTAGAATAAAGTAGGATACCACACCAATTAAAGGTATTTTAAACAGTATCACGGTATTTTAAACCAATTTCAATGGTGCTAGAAGACAGGGCCGCATGTGTAATCATACTAACGTAATCATAAGACTGAACAAACAGCCAAAACAATACAAGCTATCTTGTGGGGGCAACCAACCCTCACCCCCCTCTCGCCCTCCCCATACCCCCGTAGACTCCCATAGACCCAAATTTGTCTAATGCCGTGAACAAACTTCGGTACGTCACAGGTGATGAAGGTTGTGTTCAAGTTTCATCGAAATTGTGTGTGTAGTTTCAGAGGAAAAAGCAAATTCCTATTTTGGGGGGTAAAACCTGGATCCACTTTGACCCCCGATAAACCCCCTTAGACCCGGTTTTTTTAATGCCGTGAACAAACTTTAGTCACAACACAACAAATATAATTTGTTTTTACTTTCCGGGATGATAGTAATAGTTATAGCAATGACAGGTTTACGGAGGGACTGACGACGCGCCATCAGATGAGCTCCCCTGAAATTCCTTACAGGTGAGCTAATAATTGGAATTATCCGGGAATATAATTTTTATATAAGAGACATGTTTTAGA
Source organism: Myxine glutinosa (assembly GCF_964187855.1). NCBI lineage: Eukaryota > Metazoa > Chordata > Myxini > Myxiniformes > Myxinidae > Myxine > Myxine glutinosa. The sequence goes on from NC_136268.1 coordinate 127,896,821, forward strand.
GGGATCTCCCTGACCCATTAGCAACAACAAACGGGTGGTGGAAGGGGGGGCTGGGGTGAATGGGTGGTGGAAGGGGGGGCTGGGGTGAATGGGTGGTGGAAGGGGGGCTGGGGTGAATGGGTGGTGGAAGGAGAGGCTGGGGTGAATGGGTGGTGGAAGGAGGGCTGGGGTGAATGGGTGGTGGAAGGAGGGCTGGGGTGAATGGGTGGTGGAAGGAGGGGCTGGGGTGAATGGGTGGTGGAAGGAGGGGCTGGGGTGAATGAGTGGTGCAAGGGGGGGTTGGGGTGAATGGGTGGTGGAAGGAGGGGCTGGGGTGAATGGGTGGTGGAAGGGGGGGTTGGGTTGAATGGGTGGTGGAAGGAGGGGCTGGGGTGAATGGGTGGTGGAAGGAGGGGCTGGGGTGAATGGGTGGTGGAAGGGGGGGGTTGGGGTGAATGTGTGGTGGAAGGAGGGGCTGGTGTGAATGGGTGGTGGAAGGGGGGGGTTGGGGTGAATGGGTGGTGCAAGGAGGGGCTGGGGTGAATGGGTGGTGGAAGGGGGGGGTTGGGGTGAATGGGTGGTGGAAGGAGGCGCTGGGGTGAATGGGTGGTGGAAGGAGGGGCTGGGGTGAATGGGTGGTGGAAGGAGGGGCTGGGGTGAATGGGTGGTGGAAGGGGGGGGGTTGGGGTGAATGTGTGGTGGAAGGAGGGGCTGGTGTGAATGGGTGGTGGAAGGGGGGGTTGGGGTGAATGGGTGGTGCAAGGAGGGGCTGGGGTGAATGGGTGGTGGAAGGGGGGGTTGGGGTGAATGGGTGGTGGAAGGAGGCGCTGGGGTGAATGGGTGGTGGAAGGGGGGGTTGGGGTGAATGGGTGGTGGAAGGAGGCGCTGGGGTGAATGGGTGGTGGAAGGGGGGGGTTGGGGTGAATGGGTGGTGGAAGGAGGCGCTGGGGTGAATGGGTGGTGGAAGCGGGGGTTGGGGTGAATGTGTGGTGCAAGGAGGGGCTGGGGTGAATGGGTGGTGGAAGGGGGGGTTGGGGTGAATGGGTGGTGGAAGGAGGCGCTGGGGTGAATGGGTGGTGGAAGCATGGTTTCTCCCCAAAATAGGTATTTACTTTCTTCTTAGAAACAACACACACAATTTGATGAAACTTGACCACACCCTTCATCACTCGTGATGCATCAACGTTTGTTCATGACCTAAAATAATCAGGGTTTATGGTGATGTATGGGGGGTTTGACCCCCTAAATTAGGTTTTTGCACTCTCCTAAAAAAACTACACACAATTTTGATGACACTTGATCACACCCTTCATCACCCGTGATGTACCGATGTTTGTTCACAGTATTAGACAAATTTGGGTCGAAAGGAGTCCCTTCAGGGGGGGGGGGGTGGGAGGGGTGGGTTGCCCCCCAAAATAGGTATTTTTTTTGTTTGTTTAAAGTCTTATGATTACGTTGGTATGATTCTAAATGCTGCCCTGTCTTCTAGAGACCATTGAAATTGGTTTAAAATACCCTTAGTCAGTGCAGTATACTGTTTATTCTACCAGGTGAGCGCCAGGGGTATTGCCCCTATTGTTATATTTATAGAGTCTCCCAAAATTTTGTTTACAGTTTTGTAAGAGAGGAAACTCAACGACAACGGATTTTGAAAAGCGTTTAAAAAAAAAAGAAAGTTAATGAGTTAACAGATCAGTCAACATCGATATTTCCTCTGTCAAAATGTCAGAAATAAGATCAATAGTCTAACAACAGCGTAGCCAGCCAGGGCTTGTTTGATACTTTCGTTGAAGAGGAATGTATCACCTGGGTGGGGATGCTTCGAATTTTCGATTTTGGACAATAGGGGGGCTTGAGCAAGGGATTTGGGGGGCTTGAGCAGAAGATTAGTTGGGCTTGATCAGGGGGGTTAGGGGGCTTGAGCAGGGGATTAGGGGGCTTGATAAGGGGATTGGGGGGGCTTGAGCAGGGGATTAGGGGGCTTGAGCAGGGGATTAGGGGGATTGAGGGGATTAGGGGGCTTGAGCAGGGGGTTATGGGGGCTTGAGCATGGGATTAGGGGGCTTGCGCGGGGGATTAGGGGGCTTGGGCAGGGGATTAGGGGGCTTGAGCCGGGGTTTTGGGGGCTTGAGGAGGGGATTGGGGGGCTTGATCAGGGGATTAGGGGGCTTGGGCAGGGGATTAGGGGGCTTGAGCCGGGGTTTTGGGGGCTTGAGGAGGGGATTAGGGGGGCTTGAGCAGTCATCATTTTGAGTTGTGAGAATTCAGACTTCACACATTATCCATGAGATGGCAGTCTTTCTTCAAATTTCAACCGGAACCCTCCGGATTATCCCCAGAATTTACCACGAGAAACACCTCTTTCCCTGGAGAAAGGAATGGCGCATTAAATAAACACCGAACCAAAAATAAATAACACACAAATATATAAGCTCGCTTGTTTTTGGATGTTCAAAGGAGACCACGACCCGTGCTGGAGACAACTATATAAGCTCGCCGTGAATTAACAGTAGAATTATATTCTAAGCATTTTCATGGATTCTATTGTGGTGGGAAAATCAAATCACCAAACTCACCAAACTCTCCTCTTATGGTATCCATGGAAACCCCCACGCATGGCTGGCGGACGTCCCCTCTAGTCGTAGGCAACGTGTGGCCCTGAATGGGTTTCTCTCATCTCCTCTTCCTGTTCAGGCTGGAGTTCCCCAAGGTAGTGTTCTGGGCCCTGTGCTTTTTCTGGTCTTCATCAATGATCTCTCCGATTCTCTGGAAAATCCTCTCTATCTCTTTGCTGATGACTCCACTCTCTGCAGACCTGGACAAAATCACAGACTGGTCAAACAAGTGCAACATGTCTTTCAATGCTGACAAATCTCACACTCTCACTATGTCTCTCCGAAAAGACCGACTGGAAAACCCTCCAATCTACATTCTCAACAAGCCTCTCCAAGAAGTTCTGTCACTCAAGCTTTTGGGTCTCACTATCTGACATGATCTTTCCTGGGAAAACCACATTTCCAAGATGGCCTCCAAAGCCAGTAGCCAACTGGGCATCCTCCGTCGTGTGAAGTCCTTCCTTGGCACACCTGAGCTCCTCACCACATACAAGGCTTTCATCCGCAGCTCAATGGAGTACTGCTCTCCCCTATGGGCTGGTGCTCCTGCCTCACACCTAGCTCGTCTTCACGCTGTTGAAACCAAAGCGTTCAGAATCATTGGAATCTCCCGCGATGAAGCTGATTGTGAGGGCCTTTCACTTACTCACTGCAGGCAGGTTGGTGGTCTTTCTGTCCTCTACCGACTCCTCTCCGGCCTTGCTCCCCCAGCTCTCTCTGTGCTCTGCCCCCCAAATATTCCTACAGGTCGCACAAGATCTGCCTGCAACCCTCTTCTGGTGAAACTTGAAAAATCAAGACTCTCTGCTCACCTTCACTCCTTCATTCTTCTTTTCTCCCGCCTCTGGTACAAACTCCCTCACTCTATTCAATCCCACTCCTTCCTCCAGGTCTTTAAAACACCTGTTCACCACCATCTCTTATCTTCCCCAATCCAAAACCTTGATCTTTTCTACCCCCGTTAATTCACCCCAGATCAACTTTTTTGAAATACCGACTTCTTTCCTGGAAGTTCTCGCAATGTCCATGTGTTTTTTTTATTTTAACCTCACCCCTTCCCATGCATCCTCCCCCCAAGCCCTCTCCCTCCCAGATCTCCCGATGTCCCTGTTCTCTACTGTTGTATTTGTGTGCTTTGCTCTCTCTCTCCCCATCCTCTCCCGCTCCCTTTATCATATGTTTATGTGTCCTTTATGTTTTTTTGTGATTAATGTTAGCTCTTACAGGAGCCTCGATCTTGTATATATATATATATTTTTTTTAAATCACCTTGAACATAGCATGAACACGTTTCTTATTACAACTTCAATGAATGATAACATCTTCATTGGAGAATGTGCCCAATTTATGAAATAACTTCACATTACTATCACAGCTCTCTGAGGCAGCCTTTATTTTCTATTCAAGGTCGAGGCTCATGTAATAGCGAGGAGACAGAGGGTAAAAGGCAATGAACTGACAGTGAGTAGTGAGGACATCAGTTTTACACACAATAAGCAAGTGAATGAACGAACACACAAAGGGAGTAGAGAGAAGAGGAGGAAATGCAGGAACATCAAGTAAGAGGGTTGGGTTAGACAAGCTCAGGTTAATAATGGTAGAAAGAATTGTGGGTAGGAATGGGGAGTGATATGAGATGGTAGTACACAACCTGCTGGATGCCCTGGAGGGAGCGTGGGATTTAACATCCTCGGAAAGGCAGTTCCAAAAACGGGAGAAATCAGGATCAAAAGAGTTGAGGTGAGGGGTGAGCCTGGATTTTTTGGAGTTTTACCAGGGAGGGAGGTTATTGAAAGAATGCACGTTCGTTCTTCCTGGAGTTGCTGGTGAGGGACGGAATGTGAAGGAGGAGAGGCGGTGAAGAACAACATGACTGACCTTTCGTAGCTGTGAGGGTAACAAGCCATGTGCTTCGGTCTAATCGAGGAAGATTCCAATAATGGTGAATGCTCGTGATTCCTGAAATTTCAGCAGATAGATGTGACACTGTGGTGCCAGGCCAGAGTGGAAAGCCATATTCCATTGAGTGACTGGCAAAGGTCATGTAACTTGTGAGTTGCTCTGATTTTCCAAGGAATGACTTGAATCGACGGAGGATTTCAAGTCTGCGGCAGGCTTTGGAGGTCAGCGTTGCTCTGTGGTTTACCCAGGAGAGGTCAAGGCTGATGGTGAGGCCTATAAGTTAAAGTGGTTGAACGTCTTCCATTGGCTGACCATATAATGAGCTAGGAGGGTTAGGTTAATTGAATATTGTTGCGGTTTCAGGAAGCCGCTCAGAAGCAATGGCACCCAACATACAGGTCCCTCAGTGTAGTTATTTCCATCGTGTAACATGAGAATAGCTCCTTCCTCTTGTGTAGTGACAATGCACTGTGAATGGTAGAGAGGTTTTTCCCCTTTCCTAGTGGGTAATTGCACGCTGATTCCCCTAATCCTTCCTTTATACACAAACAAAATTACATCATAATGACCGTTTATTAACACTTGTTTCCTACGCACACGTTAAATTCCATGACAATAAGCAATCCATGACAATTAAATTCCATGATGAACCCCCAGTGTTCGCCCTGATTCTGTAACGTGCCACAAGCCGAGCCCCATGTTAATCACAGAGACCTCCGTACCATGGCATGGTTTTGAGACCCAATGAGCGAAAGTCGTTGTAACGGCCTGGCGTGGGTGGGGCTAAATGGTGGTGCGCCAATCGGCAGCTGTATTTTTCACCAAGAGCTCATTTAGATCCGGTTGTTGGCCCCGCCCCCACCAAGGCATTTTTAATGAGCTGCATGGAAGCGGCTCAGCGCGCTGGTTCTGGCTTTGGTCTTGTGGTAGCTCTGGTTAGGGGTAGGCGCTTGTGAAAGGAGGCTCGAGAGGTTGTGCCAGTGCTGGCTGGGAGAGCTGGGGGTCGAGGCACCGAGACGGACGGAGTAAGCACACCATAGGGCCGAAGCCAAGCGACGCTGCTTATTTATTTTAGTTCTCACACAGTGTGCTATTATCTCACACTTTCTGTTCTCAGGTTTCATATTGTAAAGATAGTTTTTACTGAATGCAAGAGCTCGACGGAGAGGCAGGACGCCACCAACTGCTCTTTTCAGAACAACCCCTCAAACTCCTCTGGAGAGACCTCCGACTGATGATGCGTCTTCGCATTTTCTCTTGCACTAGATGCATGACATGCACAACACCCTGCACTCTCTCCAGTCACCACATTATATGACGTGACAAGTATTGCTACTTTTTAACCCCTCCTTTAACGTTTGGGTCGCAGCAGCACGTCTGCTGCGCCCAGTAAGAAAAGAGGCCGTTTAACTCTCGCACTTTCTTTCATTCTGTTCTTACCTTTCTAATTCCCCTACTAATTGCCTCGTTAGTCCGAAATGCACCCCATGGTTTAACGCTCGGCCACATTAATTAAGATAAGGTTGGTGCATATCAAGGGCGCTTGCCCCGGCCAGAAGCCCACATGACCTCTAGTTAAACGGTAATAGACAGCGGACACTGTAACACGTGGTTAACTGATTGGCGCTCACGGATCACTGGAAACCTGCTGCGGCACGAAGTTATTCGTGCACGGCAGCCTCAGGCCCGGTAAGTCCGAAGGGAACCTAGGATACCCCCTATTAGTAGACCCGAACAATATGTTATGTTATCTTCCAAGGAACTTCATCCACAGTTCAGAGTTGTTAGGCCCATCAAAGCCTGTTGTTAGGCCCATCAACCTATGGTCGTTTGGCCATGTATAATCCTTTTAAATGTTGCTCATCAAGCAAGGAGGCAGAACGTATCATTATAAAGTCTTTGGTGTGATGAGGATGGGGTTTGAACCGTTGACCTCCAAGACTCAGAGTGGATGCTCCAACCATTAGACCATGAAGTCTGGCTTGACGATCCTTCTGATGAGACCTCCCATGATTGAGATCCTGTACAACTGCATAAATGTGGATTCAGAATAATTTTCCTTTATATTCTGTTTGTCACAGTTTAAGGTTTGCTTTCGGTGATGGAGGGGGTATGGGTGGAACTATGGAAGTGGTCATGGAGTGTGAGGAGTGATGCGATGGGAGGCGTGATGGAGTGGGAAGGGTGAAGAGGTGTGGGAGGGGTGATGGAGTGAGAGGGGTGATTGGTTGGGAGGGGCGATGGGGTGGGAGTGGTAATGGGATGGCTGATGGGGTGGGATAGGGGTGATGGGGTGGGAGTAGTGATGTCGTGATATTGGTGATATCGTGGGAGAGGGGTGATGGAGTGGGAGAGTGGTGATGGGGTGGGAGAGGGGTGATGGTGTTGGAGTGGTGATGTCATGGTATTGGTGAGGGTGTGGGAGTGGTGATGAGGTGGGAGGGGTGTTGCGGTGGAGTGGTGATGAGGTGGGAGAGGGGTGATGGGGTGGGAGAGGGGTGATGGGGTGGGAGAGGGGTGATGGGGTGGGAGAGGGGTGATGGAGTGAGGGGTGTTGAGGTGGGAGAGGGATTATGGGGTGGGAGAGGGGTGATGGGGTGAGAGGGGTGATTGGGTGAGAGAGGAGTGATTGGGTTGGAGTGGTGATGTCGTGGCATTGGTGAGGAGGTGGGAGTGGTGATGAGGTGGGAGTGGTAATGGTGTGGAGTGGTGATGGGGTGGAGTGGTGATGGGGTGGAGTGGTGATGGGGTGGAGTGGTAATGGGGTGGAGTGGTAATGGGGTGGAGTGGTAATAGGGTGGAATGGTGATGGGGTGGAGTGGTAATGGGGTGGAGTGGTAATAGGGTGGAATGGTGATGGGGTGGAGTGGTAATAGGGTGGAGTGGTAATGGGGTGGAGTGGTAATGGGGTGGAGTGGTAATAGGGTGGAGTGGTAATGGGGTGGAGTGGTAATGGGGTGGAGTGGTAATAGGGTGGAGTGGTAATGGGGTGGAGTGGTAATGGTGTGGAGTGGTGATGGGGTGGAGTGGTGATGGGGTGGAGTGGTGATGGGGTGGAGTGGTAATGGGGTGGAGTGGTAATGGGGTGGAGTGGTAATGGGGTGGAGTGCTGATGTGGTGTGAGTGGTGATGGGGTGGAATGGTGATGGGGTGGAGTGGTGATGTCATGGCATTGGTGAGGAGGTGGGAGTGGTGATGAGGTGGGAGTGGTGATGGGGTGGAGTGATAATAGGGTGGAATGGTGATGGGGTGGAGTGGTAATAGGGTGGAGTGGTAATGGGGTGGAGTGGTAATGGGGTGGAGTGGTAATAGGGTGGAGTGGTAATGGGGTGGAGTGGTGATGGGGTGGAGTGGTAATAGGGTGGGAAATATATTTTATGAATATATGGCGGATCCCTCGTTGAAGTACCATCCCATAAGCATTTTGACTTCGTTTTCATCCCTTGGTTCCACACGGTTCCGCATAAACTATTCAAAATTAATTTTAAAATCCACACAAAACGTACGGGTTCTCGTTGTAACATGTTTTGTATTAATCGAAAACAAATTGTGTTCCTGTTGTTATGAGGTAACGAACAAAAATGTAACTCGATGTGCACATGGGTCTTATGAAAATGTTTCTGAGAATGAAACAAAATGGGTTCATGAAGCAATCTGCAAGGATGCCATCTCGTAACAAACTACGTCTGGGAATATCAAAGGAAGCTCCATCCTGTGCGTGTTTGCGGCAGACAAAACGAAGGTTCGTCATTCACGCTCGGATGGTCACGTGATAATCTCCACAGGAAAATAAACATTTCAACCAATAAGTGAGGCTCTGGCACCGCATCCAACACGAAAAGATTTCAAAGATTACTTTCAGCAAGCACAGGATAAAAAAAGAAAAAATAATTATAAATGTGTAAATATAAAATCAAATAATAATTAAATTAATATTACAACCAGACTCGGTGGCGTGATGGATGGAGTGTCTGCCCTGAGTTTGGGAGGTCGGCGGTTTGAATATTCATGAACATACACTGCATACCTAATAAATAGACGCTCTGCATTATTGAATCGGAAATGTTGAATTGACTTGTAATTCAGGAATTGCTTCGTTAGTTATCTACTTCACTTGATTAGAACATGTAGCATTGTAACCTATACTTTGCTGTGGGTTTTCTTTTATTACGTCCACCACCAAAGGTGGATTGAGGTTATGTTTTCACCCCTGTTTGTTTGTTTGTTTTTGAACAGAATATCCTAATAAGTTGTGGACGGATTCGGACAAAATTTGCCAGAGATGTAGCGTATGTGACAATGACGAAATGATTAGATTTTGGTGAATATTCGGATTCGGATCCGGCTAGTAGAATTTTAAAGTGATTCTTCACCATTGGTAGATAGGGCCAAAAACGATACATAGCAAGATATCTCAAAAAGCTGTGGACGGATTTGGACGAAACTTGGTGGATCGGTTGGGTGTGTGACAAGGAAGAATGGATTCGATTTTGGTGAAGATCTGAATATGGATTCGGATATGAGAATTATTTAATTTTCTAAGTGATTCTTCACCATTGGTAGATAGGGCCAAAAACGATACATAGCAAGATATCTCAAAAAGCTGTAGACGGATTTGGACGAAACTTGGTGGATCGGTTGGGTGTGTGACAAGGAAGAATGGATTCGATTTTGGTGAAGATCTGAATATGGATTCGGATATGAGAATTATTTAATTTTCTAAGTGATTCTTCACCATTGGTAGATAGGGCCAAAAACGATACATAGCAAGATATCTCAAAAAGCTGTAGACGGATTTGGACGAAACTTGGTGGATCGGTTGGGTGTGTGACAAGGAAGAATGGATTCGATTTTGGTGAAGATCTGAATATGGATTCGGATATGAGAATTGTTTAATTTTTAAGGGATTACTTCACCATTGGTAGATAGGGCCAAAAACGATACATAGCAGGATATCTCAAAAAGCTGTGGACGGATTTGGACGAAACTTGGTGGATCGGTTGGGTGTGTGACAAGGAAGAATGGATTCGATTTTGGTGAAGATCTGAATATGGATTCGGATATGAGAATTGTTTAATTTTTAAAGGATTCTTCACCATTGAGAGATAGGGCCAAAAACGATACTTAGCAGAATATCTCAAAAAGTTATGGACGGATTTGGAAGAAACTTGGTGGACAGGTTGTGTGTCTGACAAGCACAAATAGATTCGATTTTGGTGAAGATCCGGATCCAGCTCGTATAATTTTTTAAGTGATTCTTCACCATTGAGTGATTTGGCCAACCAGGCGGAGGTATGTTCTCCACTGAGTGCCGTTATAGTTTAATTGGGTTATTGGTCCAACGTCGCTTTTTAAACGTCGAAAGTCAAAAAGCAGACCGCGTAGATCCGTGGACCATTCAAATCGTTGGATGACTTAAAGTTTATTATTCAATGACTTATTCCGCGGCCCTTGTTAAATTTTATTCCCACCATTTTGCGGGGTCGGGCAGGAAAGTTTTTGCACTAGACTTTTCACGAACTCCCTGGCCAGGTATGACGTTCGACTGCAGGTGATGTGAGGTTCTTCAAATTTCAGGAATTTGTTTGGGTTGCGTCGAGAACGGAACCCATGTCAGACAAGCCAGCTCAAATTCACCATCGAGTCATCCATCGACACTCACCTTCACCAGCAAGACTAATTCTTCATTCCAGTTGGCTCGCAGTTGAAGTGCGCTACCTCTGCACCACCATTAGACGACCGAAATAGGTAAATCTTCAGTTCCACACGCTCCCGCCGGTCTCCACCTTAGTCGTTCGTTGTTGGAATTCGTAGGAAACTCCAAAACAAAGTTGACTCACGTCTTGCACCTTGAGAACGAGCACATTCAGACATGATTCACATAAAATGGCATTCTTGTTATCAATGCGTGGTTCGGTTCAAACTCGCTTTACCGGAGGCATTCCTTCCATCGGAAAATCCACGCTGAGTAATCCAGAAGCTTTTACTTTCTTCTCCACCATAACACCTCTTGCTCACATCCATTCCCACCTGCCCCCATGGCGCTTCGGATGCAAATGGACATTTTTAGAAAATGTGGTTAGCGGGGCCTAGTGTATCCGCATGATGACAAACGATGTATTTGCTCCATATAATGTGCCCACCGTCTCCAGGTATGATGGTACATGAGATACATATTACTCATAGAATGTGTGGAACCTGAAGAGGCAGTGGTTGGGTAAAGTGCCGAGACCGACGACTTCATCCTGATTTGGTAATGCTCATCCTGAAGAAGAAGCACTTATACACGGAAGGAAGGATGAGGAGCAACATCGGAATAAAGTTGGTTAAAAAAAAGTGTAAAGCCACCAACCTGCCCTGAGACTCGAGCTCACAATGACACCGAGAGCTTTAGACATCAAGGCCTAAAATATGGTTTTAGGGGAAAAAAAAGTCTTGGAATTTATTTATATTTTGGAAGAGTAAAATCAAGTGTCCAACGATGAGTATAAATAACTTTCGTGAATCAAAGCTTTATTGTTTGTCAAGTTTCATAATGGAAACTTATAAGGTTGTAAATTTAAATGTAATGGGTTAATTTTTATAGGGCATCCCAAGGAGGCTCTATTTTCTTTCCGCTTAATAATTTTGATGACAAATGGCTTCTTTAGGCCTCATTCAGTCAATGATGTAAAACTGACAAACTAAAAATGTCAGTTATAACTGCCAGGTATAAATTACGTTCCAACGTGTCCAGACTGTTTCAGTTATTTCCTTCATTTTTTCACGAGGTGTTGTGCCAGATTGTTGTTTGGTGGCACATCATGCTCAAAATTAAATGAAAAATGTTCATTATTATTGACCAAAATTATAACGTGATTAAGAAAGTATAATCCAAATGAAATAAAAAGTTGGATTGGCCAAATTGACAGATACTAGCCAAATATTTAACGTGATTAAGAAAGTATAATCCAAATGAAATAAAAAGTTGGATTGGCCAAATTGACAGATACTAGCCAAATATTTAACGTGATTAAGAATATAATCCAAATGAAATAAAAAGTTGGATTGGCCAAATTGACAGATACTAGCCAAATATTTAACGTGATTAAGAAAGTATAATCCAAATGAAATAAAAAGTTGGATTGGCCAAATTGACAGATACTAGCCAAATATTTAACGTGATTAAGAAAGTATAATCCAAATGAAATAAAAAGTTGGATTGGCCAAATTGACAGATACTAGCCAAATATTTAACGTGATTAAGAAAGTATAATCCAAATGAAATAAAAAGTTGGATTGGCCAAATTGACAGATACTAGCCAAATATTTAACGTGATTAAGAAAGCATAATCCAAATGAAATAAAAAGTTGGATTGGCCAAATTGACAGATACTAGCCAAATATTTAACGTGATTAAGAAAGTATAATCCAAATGAAATAAAAAGTTGGATTGGCCAAATTGACAGATACTAGCCAAATATTTAACGTGATTAAGAAAGTATAATCCAAATGAAATAAAAAGTTGGATTGGCCAAATTGACAGATACTAGCCAAATATTTAACGTGATTAAGAAAGTATAATCCAAATGAAATAAAAAGTTGGATTGGCCAAATTGACAGATACTAGCCAAATATTTAACGTGATTAAGAAAGTATAATCCAAATGAAATAAAAAGTTGGATTGGCCAAATTGACAGATACTAGCCAAATATTTAACGTGATTAAGAAAGTATAATCCAAATGAAATAAAAAGTTGGATTGGCCAAATTGACAGATACTAGCCAAATATTTAACGGGTTGCACATGTAAGAGCAAACGGATTTCTCGAACCGGATGAGAAGATCTTTCCCAAGATGTTTGATGACCTTTTAAAAATAATGGCAACGAGCATTTAAAAAGTGTGATACACCTTTGTGGACCCCCCCAAACCCCCCCCCCCCCGCCCCACCACCCAAAGCCTGGTGTTGGCTTAGTGGTTAGGGTGCCGGCTTGGGATCCTAGGATCCTGAGTTTGAATCCCGGTCGATCGCTAAATTAACACCAGGGGGGTTGACTCAGCCTGTCATCCTTCCGAGGTCGGCAAATTGAGTATCAGCTTGCTGGGATGAATGATCCCGGTGTGTACCCCGATTTAGAATAGGTACACCGTATCCCTGCACATCGTAAGAGGCGACTAAGGGTTGGCGTTAGGAAGGGCATCTGGCCATAAAAACATTGCCTCAAAACAGGGAACCATGATTGTCATGGGGCCCGCAAGGCTAACCCCCGCCCTAGTGGGAAAAATGGCCTTAAAACGATCATGCATTCATTCATTTTTAGACCCCTACCAGTTTCACCGGAGAGGACTTTAGGTTTTTGCTCTCCGTCTGTCTGTCCGTCCATCCCTCCTGTGTTTTTAAGACTTTTCCCTATACCTTTTAATATATTCAACTGAATCGTCAAACATGGCTTTATTATGTATAAGTTACAGAAGAAGTTTCAGTTTCAGGGTGCTTCGTACATTTTTCAGGAATGCCCTTTTTTGGCATTAGAAAGTACCACATCGGTAGGGGATATGTATTGCAAAGCAGTTCTCGGTCTTTTTTGATTTGCTCTTCCCCACTTGAAAATGATGGATGATGACCGACTTAAAATTGAAAGTTGATGAAAGTGTCCATTTTTATGCCCACACACTACCTTCTGTGTATGTCTTATGAATGATACTTTGCATAAAGATTTATGTAAGGAGCAGAAAAATGTGTTGGAAGGAAGGCAGGGGATTTAGCCTCTGGGATTCGTTCTTTAAAGGTACAAAAACACAATCCGAAAGGAGTGATAGTTATCTAGCTCCGTCGAATCGTGAGTGATTTCGGGTAACATTCATGATCAGATTTCTCCAAACATCCCTATCCTGGACTGATTGCGCAACTTTATTGCTTGAACTCATTACCTCCACAATAAAAGTGGGATGGAGGTGGTGTTTTCATCCCTGTCAGTTTCTCTGTGAGCAGGATATCTCACAAGGTTATTGACGGATTCGGACGAAACTTTGTGGACAGGTTGGTGTGTGACGAGGACGAAATATTTCGATTTTGGTGAAGATCTGGATCCAGATATGAGAATGTTTTTATTTTTCAAGTGATTCTTCACCATTGAGAGATGAGAGCAAAACAATATGAATAGCATGATGTTTCAAAAAGTTGTGGATGAGTTATGACAAAGCTTGGTGGATGAGTTGGGTAGGTGACAACAATTTCAATTGGTTTTGACGTGTGACAAGGTCGAGTGGCCCAGCTCACCAGTGAGATGAACAACCTTTAGAGGCCATTCTTCCCCGCAGAGTGGGGATTGGCCTTTTTAGGGAACCGTGGTCCCCTTTTTGAAGCAATGTTTTATGGCCGGATACCCTTCCTGCCGACCAACCCTGTTAGTCGCCTATTGCGACACACAGGGAATTACCAGTGAACTGGTACTCAATTTGCCGACCTCGGAAGGATGACAGGCTGAGTCAACCCCCCTGGCGTTAATTCAGTGATCGAGCGGGATTCAAACCCAGGATCCGAGAACCCCAAGCCGCACCCTAACCGTTAAGCCAACACCAGGCTCTGGACAAAATGTTGTGAGATAGAAAACGTAAACTGTTCAACCTGGCAGAGGTATGAGCTCTACCAAGTGCCGTTCTAGTTTACATTATGATGATCGTAAGGTGGTAGGTCGTAAGAGGAGGGTTAGGATGGCAGGGGTCTTTCACTAGAGTATTTAATGCATGGGATGGTCTCCCTGAAAAAGCAGGGGCAGCAGACACAGTGGATAGGTTCAAACTGGATTCATATACAGTCACATGAAAAAGTAAGTACACCCCATGTAAAGTTTTGACTTTTTCAACACATTTCAACATACAGCTATTTGATCTTCATTTCAACAATATTGATAGATAAAGGTGATATAATATCACAAATATCATGAAACATTTACATTTTGTAGTCCATTGTATAATTTAAATAAACAAATGCAAATTTCGCACGTGGAAAAAGTAAGTACACCCTTGGCTCTGATAGGTGGTATTGCCCCCTTTGGCAGAAACAACCTCAAGTAGGTGTTTCTTATAACTGTCTACCAGTCTCTGACATCGACTGGGAGAAATTTTTGCCCACTCCTCCATGCAGAATTCTTTCAGCTGTGCGATGTTTGAGGGGTTTCTTGAATGCACAGCTCGTTTCAAATCCCCCCACAACATCTTGATGGGATTTAGATCCCGGCTTTGACTTGGCCATTCCAGAACCCTCCATTTCTTTCTTTTCAGCCATTCCTTGGTGGATTTACTGGTATGTTTAGGGTCATTGTCATGTTGCAAGGTCCACCTTCGGTTGAGCTTCAACTTTCCGACAGATGGCCTCACATTATCCTCAAGCACCCTCTGGTACAATGAAGAATTCATAGTGGATTCTATGATGGCGAGCTGCCCAGGCCCTGATGCAGCAAAGCTGCCCCAAACCATAATATTTCCACCACCATGCTTTACAGTTGGTATCAGGTTCTTGTGGTCAAATGCTGTCTTTGTTTTCGCCAAACATGTCTTCTGGTAGTGTGGCCAAATAGCTCTACCTTTGACTCATCTGTCCAGAGCACATTGCTCCAGAAGTGCTGGTCTTTGCCCAGGTGTTCATTGGCAAAATTTAGTCTTGCCCTGATGTTCTTTCTGGACAGCAAAGGTTTCCTCCTGGCACACCTCCCATGTAGATCAAATTTGTGCAGCCTCTTTCTAATGGTAGACTGTGCACTTTGACATCAACAATGGCATGAGCTACCTGTAGGTCCCGTGATGACATTCTGGGGTTCTTAGAGACTTATTTCAGCATCTTGCGGTCTGCTCTCGGGCTGAACTTGCTGGGGCGGCCTGGCCTGAACAAGTTGGCAGTTGTTTGGATTCTTCTCCACTTGTCGATGATCTTCCGGACAGTCGAATGATTGATTTCAAATTGTTTGGAGATCTTTTTAAATCCCTTCCCAGACTCGTAGGCATCTATAACCTTCTTTTTGAAGGCCTCAGAGAGCTCTTTTGATCTCGGCATGGTGACGCTGCACACTTCAACAAACAACAAAGAGCAAACCAAACTAAATGTCTGAGGTTTAAATAAGACAGGTTCCTCCAAGATCCTCTCTAACGATGTTCTAATCATTTGCACCTGAGCTGGTGCACCTGATTCTAATTTTAGGTATTTGACGTCGTGATAAATGTCGGGGTGTACTTACTTTTTCCACATGCGAAATTTGCATTTATGTTTGTTTAAATTATACAATGGACTACAAAATGTAAATGTTTCATGATATTTGTTATATTATATCACCGTTATCTTTCAATATTGTTGAAATGAAGATCAAATAGCTGTATGTTGAAATATGTTGAAAAAGTCAAAACTATAACATGGGGTGTACTTACTTTTTCACGTGACTGTAGGTACTGTACCTCATACAGTTAAATAGCTGAAGTATGGATGGCTGATTGTATATCTTTGTAGTGATTCTGATGTCTATGAAAGGGTCTCATTAAAAGGTGAATATGCTGTCGGTGTTTGTTCATTCCTCACCTAACAAGTGTTCATCCCAAAAAAATAAAAATATCCTGGTGATGTTCCAGTTCCTGTCCCAGTCCTCCTAACTCACTGAACCAATCCCAAATAAAATGCATAAATGGTAGGTTGGGGTAGTTTCATAGGTAGACAAACAGACTGATGTATAGAATTGATCAGGTCTGGTTGAAGTGCCAGCATGATTTTCTAAATGGCGTCCTCCTTGTCCAAATTCCTTGTATTACAAGAATAGTCTTTGAGACAAATTTTGATCAATGAAAAAGAAAGATTTAATCCAACGATCAAAGTCCTTCACATCTTACCTTTCTGCAAATGGAGTGATATTGGTAACAAGGTTGTCTAACATCATGGTCTAACAACAAGGTGGTTATCAATGGCAAGTCGTAACGAAATGTATTCTGATAATGTGCGACAGGGGAAGTTCAAAATCAGTGTTTTTCTCGCTTCACCGAGCCAACCTGGCCGTGAACATGTTTCCAGCCATGCTGCAAGGTGGCACTTCCACGTGGACTGCAACACAAAATGGTTTTTTGATATTCACTACAGCAAAACGGTAAAACATTTTGTGAAGTTCCATCTGCAACAGTCTTCATTGACTTCCTCCTGCTTTGCAAAGATTTACGCTACCTGCCAGGTGGAGGTGTGTGACATGACAAGGATATAACCTTTACAGGCAACACCATCACCTGTGTCATCACCCAAATACTTCATCAAAACAAAACAGTATGAACCTTTTTCTCTCTCTCCTGTGTCTGGCTGTCTCAAAATGGAAAGCTTAGAAAAACGTTTGCTTTCTGTCCACTTTGTTGAAATTGGCTTCTCATAAGTTGACAGCTTAAATGCATGGCAATTTTCCTTCCACGGAAATGAACAAGGAGTCCCTTGTGAAACAAAGTACTGTCCTATCGGACCTGCTTCCAAATGATTGGCCCATGCTCGAAAATTCATTCCAAAGCGGAAAATTACTTCTTTTTTTTCAAAACTCATATTTAATACCTGCGGTTGAAGTGAAGCCATACAGATAGGTTGTTTCTTTTTATTGAAAAATGAAAACAAAACAACTTCAAATCATCATAAAAATACACACCGAAAAAAAAAAATCCATAATAATAATAAAACCTCCTCATACACACTGCCTTTGTACCAACATGAGGAGGTGGTAAGAAAATTAAGTGCTACACCAATGACCCAAATGCACTCTCAACTTCTTGCAAGCATTCTGTCATTTGCATAGTGGAAGCAGCAGTGTTAACGAGTTATAGTTACAGTCAACATAGTTAGGCATATAGTTATATACTCTTCCAGCTTATCTTAAGTCGACCCTACCAAGAACTTTTTTTTTCCCCATTTCATTTGATAAGTTAAGCTTTCATAAAACATTATCATACAATGCATTTACTTTGCGGCGCAAAAATACATGCGTTTTATTTTGAGAAAGCAGTGCCAACACTTTGATGATGCATAGAATAAAAAGGTTGTCAGGATTCAATCAGGAGGCAAAGAGGTAGAAATGCTTTGACAGGTGTCGGTTGAGAAACGAGTGAATAATAATTAAAAAAATATTGAAAATCAGCTCAAACTAAACAACGGCCACTGGACGATGAGAGGACCATCATGAAATGCTGGTGTTGCTAATCTAACACAACGGTGAGATGAAATTTGACATTATGTTTTTCATACATCAGGGAAAGAATTTGCTCTCGATTCAATAAATCTGATCTCTTTTTTATTGGGTGTGCTGTCTCTTTTTGTCTCTGCGTCCCGAAAAAACATGTTTGCAGGTTTTTTTTCTCAGTTACCAGCATCCATTATTTTGAGGCTCTCAACGGTGGGCCAAAGTCAAAGCCTGATGTAGTACCGAAGAAGTTAGAGTGGGATGAAGTAGCACAATGCAAAACTGCCTTTCTTGGGAGGCGTTGTGTGCATGTTGCAGCAGCACAAAAGTCACATTGGAGTGATTTAAAGGTAGGTAGAAGGTTAACAAATGTGGTGGAAAATAAGTCACAGATGACTAAAGGAAAAATGGGAACCAAAGCAAATACAATGCAAATGGTGGCTCCCAAAAGGATAATACCAATATTGTGGTTGGACAGGGTAAACAGCAGCATCATTAGCATGGTTTCCTTGCACTGGTATAAGGCCAAAGCACAGGCATCTATATAAATAGACATATCAGGGTCGAATAGCCAAATCCTATTGCTTAAAAATAATCAAAACATCACAAGCAGACATGCTTAAAAAAAATCACTTTGAAGATGTGTGTGTCTATATATATATATATATATACACATACAGTATATATATCACAAACATTATGCCATGTAAGTGCTAAGTAAATTGTTTTATAAAACGTGTTCATTCATACCACTACCCAAGTAACCACATTGTAGTCATTAAAGGTCATAAACAGTTTTATTTATTTCCAAGAAAATTGAAAGAACAATGTATCAAAAGATGATAATCTGTGAAATGCTGAAAATGTTATATTTCTCTTCCGATGATGACATCATGGACTTTGTGCTGAACAGATATTGAGTGACGGAAATTATAACCCACAGGATCTCTTATCCTTGTTTAACTTTCAACACGTCACAGCCTTCGGCCTTTGGACGTTATGTTCATTCTGGGATATTATGCTGATATTTTTCCAATGTAGTGTTGCCCTACAGTTATAGAGGATATTGTTTTCCTGTGTATTAATGCATTTTAAATGCATATTTGTGAAAAAAGTTGTTGATGACCTTTAATAGCATATCTCACAATGAATAAACATTAAAACTCCTGTATTTGGGGGATGGAGGGGAGGGGGAATGGCTCTATCATTTATATTACATCAATTATAAACTAATAAAATGTTTAAAATTACCTGCTTTGTGAGTTCATTCAAACACATCATCAACATATATAAAGACAAATATATAAATTGGAATTAAACAGGAAAACAAATAAAAAATAACAACAAATTGTTGGTTAAGATAAACAACTCGTGTTTCTTAACACGCATTGAGCAGGATGATCAATATATCTCCAAAATGAAGGACCTCCTCCCACTCCACCATTTCCATCCAGGTGGGCTACAAGGTCTAGTTTATTAGATGTTATAATAGATGCCCACCTGGGGTTCAGAATCAACAAATGGCCCAAGCCACAAATCGTAGCTGAAGGATATTTGCTCTCACCAACTTTGTCCTTCAGTGCCTGCTCACTGATGTGGCTGTTGTGTCATACCGGGCATGCCGTTGGGTAGGATTTGAACTTGAGGCCTGTCCATGCTGGCCAGGTTACGCATAAGGCACATTGCCTGCTGCAATTCGGTTGCCCGAATTAGCTTCATGAAGGTGAGCATCCAGCAGGAATGTAACAGAAAGATGGTGTCACAGCAAAAAGGTCAGGATGGAAGGAAGAGCAAGAAGTTGAAACAAATAAATGAATTTTGCACATTATGAATATTAATACTTAACCAGTGACACTTGTATAGGCAGTGTATACAGTTAGAATTTGTGATAAAATACAGACAATCATGCTATTATAACCTCGTTAATCTTTATAATGCCAAGGTAAGAATTTAAACTTTTTAAAACATGTGTCTGCTACGATGGATGGCACGCTCCTTTCGAATCGAGACACACACATTTTCAGCGGAAATGTTTTTTTTCTTTCCAAATCCAAATGTATCCTGCCTGACTTAACAAGGCATGAACCTTAAGTCAGGTTGTTACTGCTTTTAAAGTCTCAATGTGTCCCGATCCCAAGAATAAAGATGGATTTGGATTGATAAATAAATTGGACAAGGATTTTGCATTGCAGGAATTATATATCAATAAGTACTTTGAAAATGGCGAAGTTATGGAAAAAACATAAAATAAATTTAAACCAGAGCAATGTGACTGTGTTGCCAATATGCTCCCGCGTAGTCCCACAATGGGTAGATGCCCTCGTTCACTGACCTAAAAATAAACAAGTTTGATTTAAATCACTTCAGCTATTTTCAATTATCACATTTTCACTAGCCATGACAGGTTTCACATTGATCGGTGAAGCGGTTTCAGAGAAGGGACTTTTTGAAATATTGGCTTTAAAGCTAATATGGCTGCCACACAACGTGACATATAACCTTAAAAAATGTACACTCTGCATATGTATGTGTCGGGGATCACACTTGTGAAGTTTCATGTTGATCGGATAATGTTCGTTTTTCTATTCAAGATGGCTGCGAAACCACGTGACCTACGACATAATCATTTTCATACTATATGCAGCAGTGGTGTTAGATGATATTTGTAAAATTTTGCATTGATAGGGTAAGCAGTTTAAGTGATATAATTATTTAATATTTTCCTTCAATCCAATATGGCTGCTAGACCATGTGACTAATGATATTTTTGTGATCAACTTTTAATCGCCATGCCTAGTCAATGACACATGTAAAGTCTCGAGTCAATCAATTTGGTGGTTTGGGAGAAGGGGTTTTTTATTTTAGGTTCTAGGTTAAATCCAATATGGCTGCCAAAGCATGTGACCTATGACATCACAATTATCATGAAAACATAAAAACAATTATCATATGCATAGGTTTCACTCCTACCCTGAAAGTTTCGTCTCAATCAGCCATGTGGTTGCTGAGAAAAACGAGGTTTAGCCCATAAGGACGGACGGACGGACAACCCGAAAACATAATGCCTCCGGCCACCTTCGGGGGCGGAGGCATAAAGATAACCTCGTTTTCTGCCTGGTCTAAGCACGACATACCAATGCATATTCCAATCGCTCGTGTTTTAAACACACGCAAAAGTTAAAAGTGACACCCTCCAGCTATATAAAGGTCAAAATAGTTTGACTCCTCCCTTATTATTGGCTCAAAGAATGTTCAAATTTTAGATATATAAAGGAATTGGGAAGGGGTGATGGAATCCAGTTGTGAACCTTCATCAAGGTTTATACAAAGTGCAGAAGAGATGCTTGATATTATAAAAAAAGAAAAAAAAAGTGATACATCTAACGTTAATGAAGTATGAAGTCTGTCAGATATCACAAGTGTGAGCTGAATGTTTGATTCTGTGCCTTTTATGTGAGTGAGAAAGTATTGCAAGAGAAGCGGGGACATGAAGACAGGCAAAGATAATCCCACTCCATGAATGGAAGTAGTAACCAGTTTTAGAGGCCCTGCTTGACTGCGATCCGAGCAGTCAGCAGAAGCTGGGTCTCGGAAATTCAACATAATTCCAAGTAGTTATGGAGAGCAACATAAAAGCAGGTGTTTGATGATGAGACCATCTGAATCAGGAAATCTGACTCACAATAACGCTTGCCGTCTCTCTTGATGTTTTCATTAAAAGTTGTTTTTGGAATCGATGTGGATGGGTGTGGGTGAGAAGGAGATTTATTGGCAATTTTGTTACTTCGCGAAGGTAATTTTAAAGGTTTCATGAAACCAAACACTTTTGCTTTAATGATAATAAATTTTGGTTGCTACTCGTGAAAATTGTGATAATTAGTAATTACTAGCTAATAAGTGAAATATATATATATATTTTTTCAAGGGTTAAAAGTTGCTTTTGACTCTTTGCACAGCTTGCATCACATGTTTGATTTGATTGTTTGTTATGCATCGTCAAAAAATGTTGTGCTTTCCTGATAAACGACACTGCTCTGCACAAAAAGATGAAAATAAATAATAAAACCTTTAAAAAAAGCAAACAATATCTGCAGTGGGTACCTTCTAAATGACTGATGGTTTAAGCATTTTACACGAAATTATTGAATATAGTATGATGCAGATGAGGTTCATTTTCCATGGTTTTCTTTGCGAATTACTCTATTTTACATTTCCTTCCATCATTGCACCAGCTCTCCTAAATTGTCCTGCTTTTTATGCCGTTGACCTTCATGCACTGTTCTGTATTTATTTACATGGTGCTAGTGTGAGCCATGTCTTTGCACGAGAGGCTGAGAGTCATTGAGACAAACCTAACAGGGAGTAATATTAAGGGCTTAGGTTTGCACTATCGTATAAAAAGACTAAATATGTATAGACAGAGGAAAGATGATAAAATAATAAGGGTTTTGTAAGGGACAGGGTGTAGATTTGGTTGGAATAAAAGTTTAGATTGAATATAAAAGTTGGGTGATTGGATTGAATTTGTGTATTTGGTAGAATCTTGGATTTAGGAGGCGAGATAAGGAACAGCAACATCGCCTTCCTTCATTTCCGGAAGTTGATGTCTTCAGCTGCAACAAACAAAACATTGGACACACATCCACACAGTGGCAAAGAAAGCCAGAATGCCTCAGCACATTCAAAAAAATGAAAATTTTAAAGAAAAAAGAACTAAAGCACCAATAATTCCTGCACCGCAACAAGCCAGTGCTGCACAAAACACCAGGGGTATCGCCCATCTCTACAGTCATGTGAAAAAGTAAGTACACCCCATGTAAAGTTTTGACTTTTACAACATATTTCAACACACAGCTATTTGATCTTCATTTCAACAATATTGAAAGATAAAGGTGATATAATATAACAAATATCATGAAACATTTATATTTTGTAGTCTATTGAATAATTTAAATAAACATAAATGCAAATTTCGCATGTGGAAAAAGTAAGTACACCCTTGGCTCTAATAGGTGGTATTGCCCGCTTTGGCAGAAACAACCTCAAGTAGGCGTTTCTTATAACTGTCTACCAATCTCTGACATCGACTGGGAGAAATTTTTGCCCACTCCTCCATGCAGATATCTTTCAAGTGTGCGATGTTTGAGGGGTTTCTTGCATGCACAGCTCGTTTCAAATCCCCCCACAACATCTCAATGGGATTTAGATCCAGGCTTTGACTTGGCCATTCCAGACCCCTCCATTTCTTTCTTTTCAGCCATTCCTTGGTGGATTTACTGGAATGTTTAGGGTCATTGTCATGCTGCAAGGTCCACCTTCGGTTGAGCTTCAACTTCCCGACAGATGGCCTCACATTATCCTCAAGCACCCTTTGGTACAATGAAGAATTCATAGTGGATTCTATGATGGTGTGCTGCCCAGGCCCTGATGCAGCAAAGCTGCCCCAAACCATAATATTTCCACCACCATGCTTTACAGTTGGTATCAGGTTCTTGTGGTCAAATGCTGTCTTTGGTTTTCGCCAAACATTTCTTCTGGTTCTGTGGCCAAATGGCTTTACCTTTGACTCATCTGTCCAGAGCACATTGTTTCAGAAGTGCTGGTCTTTGCCTAGGTGTTCAATGGCAAACTTTAGTCTTACCCTGATGTTCTTCCTGGACAGCAAAGGTTTCCTCCTGGCACACCTCCCATGTAGATCAAATTTGTGCAGCCTCTTTCTCATGGTAGACTCGTGCACTTTGACATCAACAGTGGTAAGAGCTACCTGTACGTCCCGTGATGACATTCTGGGGTTCTTAGAGACTTCTTTTAGCATCTTGCGGTCTGCTCTCGGGCTGAACTTGCTGGGGCGGCCTGGCCTGAACAAATTGGCAGTTGTTTGGAATCTTCTCCACTTGTAGATGATCTTCCGAACAGTCGAATGATTGATTTCAAATTGTTTGGAGATCTTTTTAAATCCCTTCCCAGACTCGTAGGCATCTATAACCTTCTTTCTGAAGGCCTCATAGAGCTCTTTTGATCTCGGCATGGTGACGCCGCACACTTCAACAACAAAGAGCAAACCAATCTAAATGTCTGAGGTTTAAATAAGACAGGTTCCTCCAAGATCCTCTCTAACGATATTCTAATCATGTGCACCTGGGCTGGTGCACCTGATTCTAATTTTAGGTATTTGAAGTAGTGATAAATGTCGGGGTGTACTTACTTTTTCCACATGCAAAATTTGCATTTATGTTTATTTAAATTATACAATGGACTACAAAATGTAAATGTTTGATGATATTTGTTATATTATATCACCTTTATCTATCAATATTGCTGAAATGAAGATCAAATAGCTGTATGTTGAAATATGTTGAAAAAGTCAAAACTTTACATGGGGTGTACTTACTTTTTCACATGACTGTATATTGCACGAGAGGCCTTTCTCTTGGCAAAACAATTACACAAGCGTGGGCATGAAATCCAAGAATGTCAACAAGAAAGTTTCTTGAATGACTTTGGTCATCTGCTACAATGCAAAGTTTACAGAAGCAAAAATTAAAGTCCATATTAAATATTGTTATGTCGGTGGGGTAGCAATTTGTAGAGCCAGATAGATCTGTGTAGGTAACGTGCTTCGTCTGTCACGGTAATAGGAATCTGACCTGTAATAAGTTTCATGTGTAGGCGTTTTGTCGGTTAAGAGTATACCTGTGAGCATACCAGGATGTTCGAGTGATAACTAGCGTAGGGATTAAAGAGTAGCGCCCCTGTGTGTCCACACCGGGTAGCCAAACCTTTGTCCCTTATGGCAATGCACACCTGTAGACACTTAGGTAGGATCTTTATTGCAACACTAAATAACTCCCTTCCCTGACATGACTGTGAAAGACGAACAGGCAAGGAAACCAGGCCATGGCACCGCCGATGATGGCCGCCGCCAATTACACCTCTGACAGGCCTAACCACATCGAGTGCCACGCGTTATGACCACGGAACAGGGAACGAGTGTTGGGGTGGCGCGGTAGGCGTGAACCTCCAGCCAACGAGTCGGTGGAGGGCACTGATTGGGTGGCGCGCCAGGGCTGACGTCACCACCGCGGGAAGGTTATTTAAGGGAGCGCCCAACGCCATTTGTCTCTCTTGCAGTCTTGCGGGTCGTGCTCTGGCATCTCTTGCAGTCTTGCGGTTCGTGCTCTTGTTTGCGCAGCTAGCCCTTTTGGACATCCGGCGCTTCGTCTTGCGCAGCCCGAGTTGAGTTGAGTCATAGCCCGAGTGGAGTTCGCTTGCTTCTTGCACGTTTGCTTCGGGAGAGCTGACTGGGACGGGGCAGGCCGATCGTGTGTGAAGACAGACCTCGCTTGGACCCGCTAGCCTGCGTTGGACGCGCGGTGCTTTTCCTGCTGTGGGACCTCATGGTGTTTGGAGCGGTGCTTGTGCTTGGAGTGGTGCTCGGTGCTGTGGTGCTGGAGCGAGGGACCTTGTGGGTGCATCGGGGCTGAATGGAGCCGTGTTGGACGGCGGACAAGACAAGACGAGGGACAGATAAGGCCGCACGCACCATTTTACACACCACGACGAGACAATTCTTTTCGTAATTCATCCTCCTTTGTTCGTTTCTGAGTCCGGTGTGTGGGATCCCAATTTAGTTACATTATTTCATTATCGTCGCGTTTCTCTGTCCCGATTCTTATTTCAATAAACCCTTGTATTATTTTCCATTCTTTTAAAATCTTGTTTGCCGTTTGAGTTCGTTCGCCTTCCACGGGTACACGCTTTTTGCCGCAGCCTTCCATTTTCCTTCTTCCTCCAGCGTTTTATAGCCGAATCCGTGTTTGGTCGTCGCCTCCAATAAAACCGTTTAGGCCTATCCGCGGTCTCTGGTGTTAACCGGAGTCGCACGACAATATTAAAGGAAAAATAATGTAACGGAAGTTTGACATTACAAGTTTTAATAACACTGCAGTACACACGGTCTGCACGATGAGGGAGAGACAAACATAGCTTTTATTACTCCCACCACCAAAGGCGGGTGGAGGTTATGTTTTCACCCCTGTCTGTTTGTCTGTCTGCTTGTCTGTCAACATGATATCTCAAAAGGTTGTGGACGGATTCAGACGAAACTTGGTTGACACGTTGGGTGTGTGACAAGGAAGAATTGGTTCGATTTTGGTGAATATCCTGATCTGGACATGAGAAATTTAAAATTTTAAGTGATTCTTCACCATTGATAGATGGGGCCAAAAACGATATATAGCATGCTATCTCAAAAGGTTGTGGACAGATTCGGACGAAACAAGATGGATGAGTTGGTTAGTTGACAAGAACAAGCCGATTAGATTTTTATTCAGGTTCCAATCTGGATCCGGCCTATCAGTGGGATCCAAAACGTGCACTGTTCATACTGGTGATGGTGTGCGCTCTACAGGGTGCGGTTCTCATTTTCAAAAGCTTTCAGAGCCAAAAATGACTTCTATTCCAGTGGCGTCAGGAAACTCACCACTGCTGTTAAAATGTGATTATGGATATAAACTACATAGAAAACGAATACAATTGTAATGAGTTTCAGTAGTGTAGGATCATTACTTTGTGCTTGAAGGAAACACTTTTTGACTCTCACCTCATACAAACTCCACAAAGGATTTCTAACAGCAGATGAAGTGCAAACCCTGATGTGACCAATTAATGATTAATTCTACAAATGGGGTAAAAAGATAGGAAATAAAACAAGGGAGAAAAGATAAAGGGGTTCATAAGAAAAAAAAAAGAGGGTGGCTCCTGGATTTGTGGAAAAGAAAGCATCGTTTCTACTGTAAAAAGCCATATATTTATTACATACAAAAAATGGTGGAATTTGGGCCCATACATGTTCCTTCCCTTGGGTTTTCTCGACTGATATTGTGTCCCTAGCTCCTTTCCTTCTACACTCTATCATAAGCTTTCCTTTGTTTTTAACCCCCCCTCCAATGATTTTGTTCATTGTAATAACTTAATGTTTTTATCATAACCCTCCAACACAGCCTGCCCTCAATCAAACTTTAACAACTTTGTTCGTGCACAATATACACAGACACTCCAAAAAAGGAGGCAATGAAAATGAAAGCTTTCTACTTGGAGATACAAAAACTGATGCCACGTGAAGTACATTCTTAGTGTTCTGTTGACAAAGTACATACCTGTGTAGATCGTATTGCATTGTGATGAATCACAGTAGCCCCGTTGCCCAGGCGGGCCCCGTTTTCCAGGGGATCCCTGTAACCCCGGTGATCCTCTGGGACCCATGTGACCTGGCCGCCCTGTACTTCCAGTGTTCGATTTTCCTGGGATCCCTGCAGTGAATGGAAAGTGGAGGCTTGATTTTGAAACAACAAACAACAGGCATTTTAAGGCCATTTTCCCTGCTAGAGCGGGGGTTAGCCTTGCAGTCCCCATGACAATCTTCTCCATTTTGCCCTATTTTCTGCATCTCCCCATGTTAACCCCCTTGCCCGCATTTCTTCTTCCACCATCTTCATCCAAGTCTTTCTCGGTGTTCCCCGTCCTCCACTTCCCTCTACATTCATTTCCATCATTCTTCTCAAGCAGTTACTTTAATCCTTCCTCGACACATGACCAAACCATCTCAACCTGTTCCTCTTCTCAATATTTGATTTTGAAAATGAGCACTAAATTGAAAAACCTGCATTGGTTGAAGTGGATATTCCATTTAATGTTTATTTGAGCAATAGTGGTTATTATGGTTCCATTGACATCACTCATGGGAAAACATACTCACCAGGCGGGCCTGGTGGTCCACTCCATCCTTGTGAGGATGGTCCTTGTTCTCCCTTCTCACCTTTCTTTCCGAAAGTGCCTGAAAAGTTATGAGAAGAAAATAGCATTCAATATCCAGGGCTGGACTACAAGAAACACAAAGTAACCTAACAAGATAATGAGAATAACAATTATTGATTGATATCTTCAAGTGTTAACGCATTAAACTAGTAATTTTTATAGTTATTAGTAAAGCAACTGAAACCTAACCAAATTAACCAATCACACATAATTTCAGAGCTGTATCTGATATGGATAAATTTTCGACAGATTATACCGAAGTGTGTTTCCTGGTTGATGAATTATGAATAAAATCACCGGCAAGCCATCACCCCAGAGATGAGCCGATGGAGGAGCACTAAATGTAGCCTAGAAAGCAGCACCACCAACAAGCAATGGAGCAGGTGTGCGATATAGGTGCTGAAAACTAGGCACTGATAACTTGGTACCATAATCAGAAATAAAAAACAATTAGTATGGAACAAAAGGTGAATTAAATAGGATTCAAAGCAGGATATTGAAATGTAATGTGTATAAAATAATCCCATACCTTTTGGTCCCATTGCTCCCATTAGCCCTGATGATCCAGGAAACCCAGGTGCACCCCGTCTCCCAGGGACCCCTGGACGTCCTGCAGAGCCTGGAGGCCCAGGAGGCCCAGCGGGTCCAGTCACAGAGTGCTTATGAGTATTTTTTTGGGGTGCATGGTTGAGGAGGTTGTTGTAATGATTGAACTTTTCTGGTACACACAAAGGTAAAAATGATGTTAATCATGCATTACATAGCAAGTCATCACCAATACAATTATTTCAGAAGTCACCATTATTTATCATGTGAAAGGCAGTCAGAATTATACAATTGCAAACATTGATGCAGAGGCAATACCACCAAAACATACATAATTCACCTTGACGCAATTGTTTACAAATTACAACGGAATGCTCGTCTCTTTGAAAGTGAGTGTCGCCAGCATTGATGGACAAGATAAACAATGGATGTTATAAACTCAACTTTATCAGATTATGTCTACCATTGTGGGAAATGAGCTGCATCAGGTGTTTTAAACTTTGACCCTTCATCAGAGGAAAAAAAGAAACGTATCAAAGATTGCTGTGGCAAAGGGCTAACGGTCCAAATGTCATCCGCATCTCATTCTGTAATTGAGTAATCATAACTCAATAATTCTGTAATCATAACATCTCATCTCGAACTGCTCTAATTTGTTTCATATCAATTTGCTTATCTCTTTTATTCTTCATGTTATATTTTCTTTTCTTTATCTTGTTCCCCTTTTCACTTAATATTTTCCTGCAAAGCACCTTTACACATCTCAGTGTGAATGGCAATCTGTAAATCACTGTTATCATTTTTATTTTTGGTATTATAAACATACTCTGATCAACTTTTAGTTTATAAAATCAATTATTTCCAATTACTGTATGATGAGTCATGTCAATTACACTTATCTACGTATGTGTATTCAAGGAGAAGCTAAATGATTGAATGCCATTTCCTTCACAAAGGGATAACAGGTATAAGCACCGAATGACTAATGGAGGACATAACAGTGGGAGTTTGTTCAGGTATGTGTATAGACGTACAGGTATGTGTACAAAGTATATTGATAGACAACAACGGAACAGACCTACAAGATAGAATACAGCGTCCTGCAAGGTTTCAGGTCATTTGAAGCACGAAGAAGGCCTCGGCTGCCACCACCGGAAGGCAGCCAGCATGGGACTTGTGGCTCATTTGGGCTGTAAATTGGTCAGGGTGTCACCATGTCATGGTCTACTCTTGTGAAAGACACTTTAATGGATATTTAAAGTGCATCAGCAAATTCTGGCAGACAGAACTCCAGATTTACATCCCGTCTGATGAATGTTGCGAAGCATCAGTTTGGCAATTTATTGTTGGGTAGAAATCAAGCCTAGGCAGCTCAAAGGTGAGTGCACTATCTCCAAGTTATCTTGCCAGGAAATGGAGGTAATTGTGACCCGATATGCTATCCTCCATTATGATTGTGCAAAACTGGGCAAAGCTGCTTGAAGAATTTTGTTTGAAAAGCTATTATCAGAAGAGATGAAGCTTAAAAATGGTCGAAGTAAACGAGGTAAATAAGCAACCTTCAAATTCCAAATCCTCAGTGGTATCCTATGCAACTTAATTCATGGCAGGCCTTCAATACAGCTGTTATCTTTGGCAAAGTTATCTGCAACAAACTCCCTCACTCTCTTCAATCCCACTCCTCCCTCCAGGTCTTTAAAACAGCTGTTCACCACCATCTCATATCTTCCCCCATCCAAAACCTTGATCTTTTCTACCCCCGTTAATTCACATTTTTGAAAATCCACCTTTTTGAAATACCGACTTCTTTCCTGGAAGTCCTAGCAGTGTCCATGTGTTTTATACCTCTCCCACCCCCACATCCCCCTTCCCATGCCTCCTCCCCCAAAGCCCTCCCCCTCCCACAGATCTCCCGATGTCCCTGTTCTCTACTGTTGTACTTGTGTGCTTCCCTCTCTCTCCCCATCTTGTCTCCCACTCCCCATATTATATGTTTTATGTGTCCGTTTTTTTTTGTGATTAATGTTATCTCTTTCACGAGCCTCGATCTTGTATCCAAAAAAACAAAAAAAAAGCAAAAAAAAAAGCTAGTGTGGTGTTCAGATTGAACCTTTTTATCCATATTCAGCTCAGCACAGTAGATTTTTGTACCCCAGTAAATTGGTTAAAATGTATATTACCTGACTTATTTTTACAGTAATTTGAGATATTTCAAATGAATACACCTGTACTGTTGCATGTAACCAAAATGAAAAACATAATGCAGAAGCTGCCACTTTGGCATGCATTCTTTCCTTTTACTACAATAGATTTTGACTTCCGAGTACTCCGCCGCCTCTGAAACAAATCAACAAGTATACGAGACTGAGGGAAGGGGAATGTATGCTAGGCTTCCAAGATTTTATCAAAAAGGCGTGACGACCGCTTCCTATATAACGCTCACGCCTGGCACTCTGCGCATTCTCCGAGAGCACATGCAGATTTATTTTGGCATGGATCATAAACTGCTAATGGCGTTTCCTTCTGATTGATGTTTCAGAGATAGATGTAGAATAGCAGAGAGGAAAAAACAACTACGAATGAGCAGAAATATTATGAACAAATAAAATATTAATAAATAAAAAAACTTATAAACAAATAAAAAAAACTAAAGATTAAGCATTTGAATAATCAGGAGGAACGCGAATAAGCAAAGCCGGTCTTTTTTCCAGGCCTAGAATTATGAACTTCATCGGCAAGAATCAGGAGATGTATTTGAATGGCAGAGAGGGAAAAAATTATGTCTTATTTTTCATTCTTAGGTTCATATTTCCAAAACTTGGGAAGCCAGATAGATGAACTGTGAGTATGAAGAGTGGGGAAGGGAGGGAGAAGGGTGGCATGGAACATATAATATTTATTTTATGAGTTGTCCCCAGCCAAACCTCGTTACATAATCATGACCCAAAACCCAGTATTTATTTATTTACATTTACTCCGACCTCTTGCTGACCACCATTCCCTTGCTTTTTCTCTCCTCATATAATGTATGTTTGACCTCCTCCATGAAGTTTACATGATGTAAATGATGCACAATGGTATTATAGACTGTGTACAGTGATTAACACAAATTTCTGGTGGGCAGACACCACCCCACACTTCAATATTTCTTACATTGGTTCAACAGCTCATGATTTCATTGTGGACGAGGAAGTAGCTCTATGGAGTCCAAATCTGGGGTCTCAACATTATTCCAGGGAGTGGTGACCACACATACCCGGTGCATACTTGGTGCAACCGTGCCAGTGGAGATGAGGTCAACTTGCCTCGAGTGCACTTTCAGGTTGGATCAACTGGTTGAACATCTATATTGCAATTTGTTGATTAAGAATCCAAATCATGACCACTGAGTCAGTAATGACAATAATAAGGAATGAAGAACTGGTCTTGCCGTTGAAGGCTCATGTCGATCTTTATCGGCGGAAATATATAACAAGGGATGAAATAGACAAAACGTTGATTGAGAAATGCCAGGAGCTGTGGGCATGAACCCTTCATCAGAGCCAAAGACAGCTTCACCTTGCTTCTTATTGGATACATCATTGGGATACAATTTTAAAAAAATTTTTACAAAAATTACTGATGCTAAATCCATGTTTCATGTACGGATGGAAAGGGAATCTATTAAAGCTTTGTTTAAATCTTTTGTTTTTTCTAATCTGTCTTTTATTTTGATATTTTTTCCAGGGAGTGCGTTCAAAATAGCGGCAAGTACACAGAAGGGAGCTTTCTGCACCCTGGAATTCGCCAAGATAAATTCGGTGACAAGCGTGCAATGAACGGAGGCATTGTCCTGAATTTTGAAGCGTGTTTGGGGTGATTGTCCTGCTGCAAGACCCATGACCTTCGATGGAGACCCAGCTTTCTGACACTGGGTTGAACATTGCACTCCAAAATGCCTTGGTAATCTCCTGATTTCATGATTCCATGCACACATTCAAGGCACACAGTACCAGAGGCAGAACAGCAACCCCAAAGCATCACAGAACCTCCTCCATGTTTGACTGTAGGGAAGGTGTTCTTTTCTTTGAAGGCTTCATTTTGTTTTCTGTAACATAGAGATGATGTGCTTTACCAAAAAACTATAATTTGGTCTCATCTGTCCACAGGACATTCTCCCAGAAAGAATTTGGCTTGCTCAGGTGTTTTGGAAAACCTGCGTCAGACTTTTTTTTATGTCTCTCTTCTCAGCAGTGGGGTCCTCCGAGGTCTCCTACCATAGAACCCCCTTTCATTGAGTTGGTGACGGATGGTGCAAGTTCAAACTGTCGTACCTTGAGTCTAAAGGTCAGCTTACATCTGTTAGGCAGTTGATTGAGGTGCTTTCTCCACCATTCAAACAATCCTTCACTGCAATCTTCGATCAAGTTTTCTCTTGCGGCAACATCCAGGGAGGTTGGCTGCAGTGACATGGGCCTTAAACTTCCCGATAACATTGTGTACAGTGGACACAGGAACATCAAGGTCTCTGGAGATGGAATTGGAGCCTTGAGATTGTCCATGATTGACTACAATCTTGTGTCTGACGTCCTCAGACAATTCTCTGGTTTTCTTTCTTTTCTCCATGCTCATTGCGGTACACACAGTGACACAAAACAGCAGAATGACTCCTTTTCTCTATTCAAACTGGTTGAATGAGTGATTTTTATATTGCATGCACCTGCAACTCACCACATGTCAGTTCAATTCCAAGGTAAAGGAGAATCGCCTGCTTGAAATCTAATTATTTTTTACAACTTCTAAAACGTACCAATAATATTGTCAGGGCTATTTTAGGATTTCTGTGAGGGATAAGCTAAGATTTAGTCATTTTTCAGCTTTTTTGTTTTCTTCCACTGCAAACCAAAGAAATACATTTGTGGATATCAAAAGATTTTTTTATTTCAACAATTTTCTGGAAGAAATGGTGAATTATTTGAAAAAAGTGCAAGGGTGCCCATATTTTTGGCCACGACTGTACTTATGCATTGTGTCGCAATAGAATGTATACAGACTTTACATCGAAAATTATCCTATCTTCTCATTGTGAACTGCCTTATGGGCACCAACTGGCTGATGGCATGCAATCATTCCATCACATGCGAATGCCATCTGCTACAGATTCATTACCCTCAAGATCGCCATTCTCTCTGCTATTTTTTTTCCTGAAATCTGTATTTATTTTATTCAGACACCCTGTATATATTGTTACAAATATGGCTTATGGGTAATTTAGTTTATTTTATCCGAGTTATTTCCATATTGTATATACAGCATAAGCATACGTAATAAGTAATAAGTGTACGATAGACAATGTTGAGTTTGTTTTAGTGACGTTCCCTTTGTCTTCCCTAACTGCCTGCTCCTGTTTACGTGCTCATTTTCCCTTTTGGTGTTTTATGTGTTTTTTTCCCCCTTTGTGATCTGTGGCTACATGTTTTCCAATGCATGAAAAAATAGCATTGCCAGGCTCGACATGGCAACCACGTGGACCTCAGAGAGCTACACGGAAAACAGAACTATCAACAACCAGGTGTGTCTATGCGGCTGATACGAGCACTGGCGATACAAGAATATGACACTAGGAAAAGGTGGGTGTAAGGCTCCTTAGAGAGACCAATCAGCACACACTGAATAGCTAGTGGCGCTGCCCTGGAGAAAAACTATGCAAGGATCACTCAGAGTGGAAATCGCTGTCTCCCGCGTTGACTCCCTGCTCAACAGGACTACCACTTGCTGGCTCCCTCCTTGTTACCCGGACTCTGCACTCGCACTCTCACCCTAGTTTGGTTCCCACAGTGGTTTGTTCCTGCAGCTCCCTCGGCATGGGTTCTGGCTGTTGGTGTTGGATGAATGGACGAGACCTGAAGCTGCACCGTGGGGAGGTTTGGTGCCAAGCGATGCATGATCAACGTTGTTCATGTGAGAGGTTATTTTGTGTCCCGTCTTCTCTCAATTTCTATCCTGTCACACGAGTGAGTGGGGCCTTTGATGATATATACAGTTATTGAGGTACCCGTGCTACACATGGGTGAGAGTTCGACGTCTAAAAAATGTTTTGAGAAATGTTGGGAAAACTCCCACCCACTTTCGAATATGTGCAGGGACACCAAATGCTACACAGAAAAGTTGGTCTAGCTCGGCCCAAAACTGCAGAAGTACTGTGTAAAATTAATGTACCTTTAATGATGGTGATGGTGTTACCTGGGGAGGGGAGGTTGGCTCTTATGTGCTTTGATGAAGGAAATGCATTATTTCAGAAAAATAGCAAAAAGTCTCAAGTGAACGTGTTGTGACGTTGACGGAGAAGTGTATACACGGATACAGACAATGCGGAGACGACGAATGTTTCCACCTGTAGTAAATGGCAAAACTGCTAATGCCGAACCAATGAACGCAAGTTCTCCTCGACCAGATATGAGAGGATTGAAGATTAATTCTCGCAAAGAAATAGAAGCCCAGTCCTGGTGTTAATTCAAGTGGTCTTCTGCAGCTATTATAATCACCTACGAGGGATGAATAAACGTCGGTCGCAGCCAGCTTCTTCAAAACTTTTCTTCTTCCCCACCCCTTTCTCAAGTCATTTCCTCATTCTCCTTTAAACTCAATCTCTCCATATTTTCATTCCAAACAGCATCATTCCAATCACAAATTAATACGATACCATTTGTATAACAAAATACAATGTTACAAACACTCGTGAGGTAAACAAAGATAAATGCACTTCTAATGCGACAACCATACAGACGAATCTGCCGGCGAGCAAGGGTGGATACAAAACACTTCGTACGGATCGAAACTCAAAATCATAATTTTATTGAGAAATTTATAAAACCTCCCACCCACCTTAGGGACACATGCTGGGACCCCAAAAGGTTCCACAGAACGTTTGGCGGGGCCAGCTGAAAAACTGAGGGAGTGGTTCGGGGATAGACGGATGGGCAGACGTTCCTGTTTTACAATATCCAATAAATCCATCAAAGGATCGTGGGCATGAGGATTCTTTCGTTATCCATTACATTAATTTGTGATCGCCCAAGCAGCCGTGTCTTTCTCTCTCTTCCCTTCTCTCCACCCCCATGCAGGGGTGTCGATGGGTGGGAGATGGGGGGGGGGGGCACATCCCTCCCACTATATTTCACGAGGTGGGAACGTCCTCTGATTGACAGCCGTTGTCCTGCCCACCCCTCTTGGCACTTCATTGCCCAATGTGTAAATATTCAGTAACGCCTACTTTTCGTTGAATCTTTTCAAGTTATGAAAAATTGGAGGTGTCATGGACCTTTCCACTGTAAAATGCAGTAGATTCGGTTTGAACAAAGTACTGAGCTTAACACAATGTTGAGTTACTGTCTGAAAAGAAGAATTACAAATGGGATATTTTTGTTCTGTCAATTTTGTAGTTCAGCGATGCCATACAAACGTTTAACCCTTTGTGTGCTGCTGTCGCAGATTTGTCACAAGATGAAAATTATTTTATTTTTGAAAACAACCAAGGAAAAGTGATTTTGTAATGAAAATTTTGAAGAGAAGAAAGGTGCAACTCAAAAGAGATGCAGAAGGCAAAGGGATAACTATATGAATGTTATTTGATGTGAAATCCTCCACAGACGCCTGATAGGTTCGTACTTTTATAGGTTCACAAGTTCGTATCTTGGTAGGTTTTATTTTTTGGGAATTGTGTGTCATTACGACATAGGAAGTCTTCCAACTTCCTGATATATTATCATTTCAATTTAAATTTGATATCAGATTTCAAGTTGGTGACTATTTATGTGATCAAATGAAATTCATTAAAATTACAAAAACACATGATCTTCTTCCTCATACCCACTTCAAGATAAATCCCCCCCCCCCCCCCCCCCACTTTTCAATAGCGATCAACACCCCTGCCCCGATGATGTATTTATCGTTAACAAACGTTGTGTGGACGTCCCGAACAAGAACTCCACAGCGTAATAGCTAATTGGTATATAAACTCATCGACGGGTCCATTGGGAATCTGCGGTGCGGCAAAGCATAACTAATTAAACCCGCCCGGACTGTCCATCGACATCGTATGGGGGGACATGTGCGACACAGCTGTGCAATAATTCTCTGGCACTGGTGTGTGAGCAAAATAAGGGCAACAAGAGGGGACACATAAAACTTATTCCCACCTGGCGAACACATTGATCTTCAGAGGCCTGTGCAATGTTCATGCATATATGCACACAATTGATATGTATGTATATATTTAGAAGAAAATGAATGGCATAGCCAACCAACAAAGAATGATTGACGACACTGATTTTTGTATCAAAAACCAGAGTGAGCCACAGACGTCCACAACTTTGAATTTATATTTGTAGCTGTTAAGCAATCTTCTATATTCTACAATTGTGTATGAGGTGCTGAGCTGCAATTAAACTATTTTCAGTATGTTCACACTCTTCATTTCCACCTTGTAAAATGTTATAGCGGTTTGAAATGATCTCCATAAGGTGTTTTAGTTTATACTGTGTAAACTTTTAAACAGTTTTCTTTATGCAGGTGTATGTATATATATATATATATATATATATATATATATATATATATATATATATATATATATATATATATATATATATATATATATATATATATATATATATATATACACATACATGAACTGAGACAAAATGTGTTCCCAGCTGATGTGTAGTACCAGATTATATGAAGTAATAAATGATGATACTGTATACAAACTCATTACATTATACTCCCCCTGGAACCACTGTCGAATACAACCCTTTTACTCACCTGTGAGGAGTCCACGACAGATCTGTCTCGCCATCGCCCTGACCATTCCATGTGACATGGGATCACCCTGCAAAAAGTTAACATGACATGTCATCAATATATATGGGAATCAATGCTTTTCTTTTAATCACAAATTTTGTAAGTTCCTACAATTAGAAGACAACCATGATGCAAAAAAAAACAAAAACCAAGCTCTCTCCCTCCCACAGATCTCCCGATGTCCCTGCTCTCAAATGTTGTACTTGCGTGCTTCCCTCTCTCTCCCCATATTGTCTTCCACTCCCTTTATCTTATGTTTTATGTGTCAGTTTGTCTTTTTGTGATTAATGTTAGGTCTTACACGATCCTCGATCTTGTATACAAAAAAAAACAATTTTTTAGGTCGAAAAGTCAAAGGTCAACTCAAGGTCAAACTTCCAAAATCATCAATTTTCATCTGAAAAAATCATCAATTTTCATCTGAAGAATCATCAATTTTCATCCATTTGAATTTAAAATTTAGCAGCATTTGCATGGTGCCTCACTGAATTGGGAAACCAACTATTTTTGAGGTCAAAAGGTCAAAGGTCAACTCCAGGTCAAACTTCTAAAATCATAAATTTTCATCTAAAAATCGTCACTTTTCATCCTTTTGGCCTGAGCTTTGATCAAGAGCGTCAATTTTGATCTTGATGAAATGGACAATTTGCTGGATCAATCACAACCATTTTTTTCGGGGTGAGGGGGGTCGGGGGGGGGGGGGGTTGGATTTTTCAAGTACCGTGCTGTGCATGATGTATTCTTGTTTGTATGTTTTTCCATGCAAACTCAATTTCACTTCCATATTCTTCTTTCACTGTTGTTCATTTTTACTGACAATTTATTTTGCGTAGTCTTGAGCTTTTTTATAATAGTCTTTGTTATAACATTAAACCAGTCTCACCAAATACCATTTTTGAGTTAAATTTCATTTTTAAACGTGGGGAGAAAAAGTCATTCAACCTAAAGTTTGGTTTATTTCTCAGGTAGGAATAAAAATAGAATCAATTTATCGTATGCTTTCTTCTGATGTTTAATTTCGGCAAACCGCTCATGAAATAAGGATATTAATGCTATTCAGCATCAAGAAAAACCACCTCACTGCTCAGAATTAATTGAAATGAACAGCTTTCAAACACACCTCCTCATTTTATTTGCTTTTCATCTTACCTGCACACTATTGTGAGATGCACTTGAATTATTAGTTTTTTCAATGTCAACGTTCCCACAAAGAACATTTGTTTAACTTTAGAATTTAACTCAGAGTGAGATAAGAGAGTCTGCTTTACTTCGTCCACAGAAAGTTGTTTGAGTATGCCACCAGCACTATGGAAAGGCAGAGTTGCAATCACACTAATCGGAATAGATCCAGAACCAAACTTGTAATCTTTCCATATTTTCAACATTTGCTCAGGGGTATGCAAGGTATCTTTGGTGATGTACATTCACTATTAAGGAGGAACTGAGATTGAGTTATGATGTGAAAAGGTGTGTGTGTGTTTGTGTGTGTGCTGTTCGTTTTATCTCCATATGCGGGTTTCAGAAGGTGGAACGGAACCCTCCCATGTTTTTGAAGTATCCACCTTTGTGTGTGTGTGTGTGTGTGTGTGTGCACTCCAAGATGTGTGACCTCAAGTAGTCATGGTCAATGTACCTTATCACCCTTTTCTCCTTGGCTGCCATGCTGGCCCTGCATGGGGAAAAACACAATTCATGCGTAATTTTCACTTTTAAACCATGAAAACTCAATATCTATCGTTTAACAACATAAATATACATTGGTAAATATTTTAATACTTGGAAAAAGAAATGGAAATAAGCAAAGGGGTGAATTCAGTGCAAGTGATTATGATATTTAAGAAAACCCAGACAAAGGCGGCCTGTTAAGTCTATTGCACCTGTGTCAACAAACCTACTGTGATCTAGTGTAAGCAAGCATGACACATTTGTATGTCTTTATTCTATATCAAAAATCATACTTGAATCGATGACCGTTATAAGGTCAGCCTTGTACCATAATAACTATGCTTTTTCTTCTGTCATCGTGACGTAATTATTGTTATGGAAAACCTGCAAAGTTTCCCAGAATGATTGTAAACATAATTTTGATATATTCATCAAGTTCCTCACCACAATGAAGTTCTGCTTCGAAGAAGCATTTTTTACTTTTATAAAGTAAAGTAAAATAAAGTAAAGTAAAAAAAACAAACTACAGAGCCAATTTTCATCCCAATATAAACTTTCCTATGAAAACTATTGAGTTCTACATTTATTTTTGCCCTCAAACAGTCACATTCTCTTTATAGAATCATCCGCTTGTTTAGAACAAAATAGTCAACAAAATAGAATCAACCATGAATGAGCATCAGAACAGTAATTTGATATAGCTCAGCAAATCTTAATGAAACCTTATAAATAAGTTCACCTCCAATCAGTGGGGCACTGCATCAGTGGCATAGCCACGCTTCCAGAAATGATGCAACCAGCAGCCACAGGCTGCAACCAAATATTTTATAATCCCTGATAACACTCAGAGACATCAAGGATTTATATCGAGTTAAACTGTAGATAGTATTACAATGTGCACAAAATATTATGGATAATGGGCTTCTAATTGGAAAAATGTAAATACCATCATAGTTGTGCAAATATTTTATTCTCTCGCTTACTAAGAACCTAAGGAGATGATGGATTTGTCCAAATTCTCACATGCCACATATGAACATGGGAAGGTCTTGATGGATTGCGGTATGTGCTGACACAATGACTGCAAGAAGCAGACAAGGCAGAATATGGACCATTATGATATGGATTGCTGCAATGACTAGTCAACGGTGTTCGATACAAAATTATTTGGTACGCTTGATGTGGTAAATGATGTGGTAAATGTGGTAAATGCAAGCTTGATGCAACAGCTTCTGCAAATAATTTTGTGCCAAAAGCTGTGAACAACTGGTTATGGCAATGACAGCAGGCAAGCAGGGCTGAAAGACAACTCCATGGTGTTAGACTTACAGCTAAAGATATTTACAATAACATGTTCTTCTCAACAGGAGTAAGAAACCAGTTTATAATGGTGACACAGCTTTATGTCAGAAATTTGTGCAGGTTCAGTGAATCAATGCCAGCCAGCATCGAATAGTATGAAACTGCTTAAGTGTTAGAAATTTTGTCACTATATCGACCAGATGCCACTTTGTCCACAAGAAACAGATAAAATACATTTCAAATCTGAAATATATAGATATATATATATATACACACACATGAAAATAACTTCAAAATGTGCAGTGCATAGCAAGGTTATAGGTCAACTGTAACAATCAAAATGTCAGGTATATCAGTGGAGAATAAATAATCAACTCCAAACATTTATATGAGCCAAATATGTGAAATTACAAACTCTGTGTGCAACCCATAAATTTAGTCCAAATCTCAACAAAGCTGTGGACAGATTTCTGTTCAACACAGTGGGATCTGTGGACAACACTCTGGCAGTGAAGGAGAACAGAAAGCGTATCAGGCTTGAGAATGAAGATAAAAGAAAGAAAAAACATGCTGCTGAGACTCTAACAGCAACGCAATCTGTTCCATCAACATCGGCTGTGGTTGATGATGATGATGAGTCTGAGATTGAAAGCTCCGATTCAGGGGACATTGGGACAATGAATTCAAACTCTAAAGTCCATCTCCTGCTAAACAGGTGAAAAAGGCTCCCATCAAGGTGATCACTCCAGCAATAGTGGCAACTCTGGACAGAGTAAATCTCTCAGATCGGCATGCTATGTTTGTGGCCAGTGCTTTTGCACAATCTCTTGGTCATACCATTGAAGACATTTCTCTGTCACGCAGTGGAATTCGTCGTGCTCGAAGAAGTAGGCAATGTTTTGAAACACAAGTTTCTGAAAACAATGTTACGTAAAATCATTCAAATTATGTGTATTCTGATGTTTACTTTGTTTTAATTGTTCTGATAGATTTGTTTTATCGTCTCTGATAGATATTTTATATTTTCTGATGGATGATTTATTTTTTCCGACAAATGATTTATTGTCAAATTAATACATGAATGTTTAATCTACTGTTTTGTTTTTAATCTTAATTTGACTTTATGAATGAACATTGAACAATTAACAATGAACAATTGAACATAGATGTACATTGTACAATGGTACATTGTACATAATTATTTATTTGTTTACAAACAAACAACAATAACAATAATAAATAATTTGAATAATTGAAAATAGATAATTATCTATGAATTGATGTATGATGCTAAAAATTCTGTATCTTATTATTCATTAAAATTTGTCAACATTTTGAGCAACCTCTAAATATTGTCCAATCAAGCTCAAATTTTCACCACAAACTACTTTCTACAACAGGAATAGGGGGGCAGACTTGTGGAGAAATGAAAATCCAATCTTCAAATTTTTGGACCACCCTAATGTATATGTATATATATGTATATATATATATATATACACACACATTATACATACATATATACAAAACAAAAAAAAACAATTTTAATCTTGTGTAGCACTTATAGCATTTGATAAAATGTCTCAATGCCCCTTACATAAAATAAAATACAAGAAAAAATACAATTAACAGGGATACAAAACCTGATATACATCATCTACACAGCAAAGATATAATTAAAAAGGCATATAAAAGGCATGTTCAGTAAGGCTGTTTTACTACTGCAATTTTTTTTTTTTTTTTTTGTATACAAGATCGAGGCTCGTGAAAGAGCGAACATTAATCACACAAAGACAAACAGACACACAAAACAAATAACATCGGGAGCGGTAGACAAGATGGGGAGAGAGGGGGAAGGACACAAACACAACATTTGAGAGCAGGGACCGAGAGACATGGAGACATCGAGAGAACTGTGGGAGGGAGAGGGCTTTGGGGGGGAGGCATGGGAAGGGGGGGGGGGGGGTGGGAGAGCTATAAAACATATGGACACTGCCAAGACTTCCAGGAAAGAAGTTGGAATTTCAAACAAGGTGGATCTGGGGTGAATTAGTGGGGGTAGAAAAGATCAAGGTTTTGGATGGGGGAAGATAAGAGATGGTGGTGAACAGCTGTTTTGAAGACCTGGAGGGAGGAATGTGATTGAAGTGAGTGTGGGAGTTTGTTCCAGAGGCGGGAGAAAAGAGGAATGAAAGAGTGAAGGTGAGCAGAGAGCCGAGATTTCGGCAGTTTAACCATCAGAGGGTGGCTGGCAGATCTTGTGCGACCTGTAGGAATATTTGGGGGACAGAGCACAGAGAGAGCTGGGGGAGCAAGGCCGGAGAGGAGTCGGTAGAAGACAGAAAGACCACCTACCTGCCTGCGGTGAGTGAGTGAAAGGCCCTCAGAGATAGCTTCATCGCGGGAGATTCCAATGATTCTGAAAGCTTTGGATTCAACAGCGTGAAGCCGAGCCAGGTGTGAGGCAGGAGCACCAGCCCATAGGGGAGAACAGTATTCCATTGAGCTGCGGATGAAAGCCTTGTATGTGGTGAGGAGCTCAGGTGTGCCTAGGAAGGACTTCGCACGACGGAGGATGCCCAGTCGGCGACTGGCTTTGGAGGCCAGCTTGGAAATGTGGTTTTCCCAAGAAAGATCATGGCAGATTGTGAGACCCAAAAGCTTGAGCGACAGAACTTCTTGGAGAGGATTGTTGAGAAAGTAGATGGGAGGGTTGTCCAGTCGATCTTTTCGGAGAGACATAGTAAGAGTGTGAGATTTGTCAGGATTGAAAGACATGTTCCACATGTTTGACCAGTCTGTGATTTTGTCCAGGTCTTCAGAGAGTGAGGAGGCTGCAGACTGCCGATCTGAGGGAAGAGGAATGGAGCGGCAGAGAGTGGAGTCATCAGCAAAGAGATACAGAGGATTTTCCAGAGAGTCAGAGAGATCATTGATAAAGACCAGAAAAAGCACAGGGCCCAGCACACTGCCTTGGGGAACTCCAGCCTGAACGGGAAGGGGAGATGAGAGAAATCCATTCAGGGCCACACGTTGACTACGACCAGAGAGGAAGTCCGCAAGCCATG
The DNA here is from genome assembly GCF_964187855.1 of Myxine glutinosa. Taxonomy (NCBI): domain Eukaryota; kingdom Metazoa; phylum Chordata; class Myxini; order Myxiniformes; family Myxinidae; genus Myxine; species Myxine glutinosa. The sequence continues at coordinate 127,939,722 of NC_136268.1, forward strand.
CATGGAGATTTCCATGGATACCATAGGAGGAGAGTTTGGTGAGCAGAGCTGGGTGCCAGACCGTATCGAAGGCACGTGATATGTCAAGGGAGACAGCTCTGATTTCCTGTTTGGCATTGAGGACCTCCATCCATTGTTGAGACAGCAGAAGCAGCATGTCCAGAGTAGAGTGACCTGGTCTGAAACCAAATTGATGATCAGAGATCAAGCCATTGGAGAAGAGGAAAGATTTCATATCCGAAGCAATGATGGATTCCATGACTTTGCTGATAATTGGGAGCAGGCTGATTGGTCTGTAGTTGCAAGGATCTGTTTTTGCACCTTTTTTGTGTAAAGCGGTAATGTTTGCTGATTTCCAGGATGCTGGCAGATGACCTTGAGCAAAAGATAGGGTGAAAAGAACAGAGAGAGGGTGAGATAGAGCGGCAGAGCAGGATTTTAGGACCCGTGGGCTGATGCCATCTGGTCCAGTTGCAGAATCAGAGTCGAGGTTTGACAAAAACTCCTCCACCTTGAAAGGAGAGAAGGTCACAGAGTCCAGGAGCAGTTTGGTTCGACTGGGAAAGGTGGGAACAGAGAGAGATGGGTTTGGGACTAAGGATTTTGAGGCAAACACAGAGTTGAGGCATTCGGCTTTGTCACGTGCGATGTCAACTGTGTGGCCATTTGAGGTAAGGGAGGGGATGGAGGGGGAACAAACACCAGAAACGGACTTGACCAGACGCCACCAGGATTTGGAGGAAGGAGACAGGTTTGAGAGTTCATTCTTGAGTGAGGAGAGATAGTGCTTCCTGGCACTCCTGAGGGTAGACACACACTTGTTCCGAGCTTGGTGGAAGGAACTGAGATTTCCTTCAGTTGGATTAGCCTTCCAAGAGGCATAGGCAAGTTGTTTCAGGGCAACTGCCTCACTACAAGATTCAGTGTACCATGGATGGGAGGAAGGGTAAGACAACTGAAGGCGAGATGGGATCAATCTGTGCATGAGAGAGATCAGTTTGCTTTGGAAGTATTCCCAGGAAGAATTGATGTCAGAGGCAGTGGAGATGGGAGACCAATCCAGACGATTGATGGCTGCTTGAAGACCGTCCCAGTCGGCCTGAGTGAAATGCCAGACTCGTCGACGCTGAGGAGGCTCTCTGAGAATGGCCAGAGAGATGTCCACTTTGACAAGCACATGATCAGAAGAACCGATTGGAGCAGAAGAAGAGCAGCAGACATTAGCAGGGAAGTTAGTCATAACCAAGTCTAGAAGAGAAGATACTCCATTGGCTGAGATCCGGGTCGGGAAATTGACAGATTGTGTCAATCCCAGTGAGTCACAGAAGTCCTTTGCTGAGGTGCCATGACTGGTGAGAGAGGAACCCACACCCAACCAGGTGGCATGATGACAATTGAAGTCACCACATATGAGGAAGAGAGAGTTGGGATGAGTGGATAGAAGTTGGTCCATGTTGTCAGACAGTGAAATGTAGATGGAGTCATCACTGTTTGGGGGACGGTACAGAACACATATGAACAAAAGGTGGGAGCGGAGAGGAAGCCGTAGCCAGAGGTACTCCTGGGGGTGAGGAGGAGAGAGGGCAGTGCAAGGAGAGTGAGGAAGAGAGTTTTTGATAAAGATAGCCACCCCACCACCAGGCCGAGGCTCAGGTCTATCATACCGGAGGAGGGAGTAACCAGGAAGAGATATTAAGGAATCAGAGACATCTTGAAGGAGGAAAGTCTCTGTTAAGCAGATCAAGTCTGGATTGTCAGAAGCAACCTGTATGGAGAGATCAGTCAGGTTTGAGCGAAGGCCCCGGATGTTTGAGGTCCATACCGTTAATGAAGAGAGAGGGGGAGCATCGGGTACAGGACAGGGGAGGGGAGGAGTAGGGTAAGATGAAGGATGAGAGGGGGAGGTAGGGAGAGCAGTTGTTTGTGTGTCAGCGATTGCAGAAGAGTTCCAAGAAAGGGAAGGATGAGGAGGATGAAAGGTTTGAAGGTGAAGGGATGAGGCACAGTGAGGGGTTGTTTGTGGGGGGGCAGAGGAAAGAAGAAGGTTGGGGGGGGGGGTGGAGGTATGAGATAGAAGGGAGACGAAGTGGGGAGGAGGCAGCTTTGAGGAGGAACGGGGGGGAGGGAGAATTGGAGAGGAATGGTATGGGGGGAGATTTGAATGGGAGGGGTTGGGGGGGAGTTTTGAAGGGGAGGAGTGAGGGGGGAGTTTAGGAGGGGAAGGGCAAGGGGGGAGTTCAGGAGAGGAAGGGCAAGGGGGGAGTTCAGGAGTGGAGGGGCAGGGGGGGAGTTTAAGAGTGGCGGGGCAAGGGGGGAGTTTAGGAGTGTAGGTGCAAGGGGAGGGATTTGGATGGGAGGGGCAAGAGGGGAGTTTAGAAAGTGGATGATTAATGAAAGACGAACATTGAAAACAAATTGGGTTTGTTGTGATTTTCAAGTTAGCAATCTGGTTCAGAATGATGGAGGAGGGATGGAATGAATGTGAATTTAGACCATGTAGTGAGGGAGACGTGTAAGATATTGAATTTCTTTTTTTTGAGGTGGAATGAGTTGGAGAGGAAATTGAGAAAAGCCTTTTAAATAGGAAGAAAAACAGCGTGTTGTAAAATACCACTGAGTAAAACACTGAAGGGGAAAGGTTATACATATTTAAATAATATTTAAACAGAACCGTGAACAATCTTATGTGCACAAAAATACCAACGGGGGAAGAGCCGAGAGGGACCACCACGAGTCACGTGAAGGGCAAACGGTGGATGGCAAGGAGTTAATGGGGGCGGGGCGAACAGCACACCTGGACAGAAAATACAGGATGAGTCAACAGTACACGTGGAGAAAGGAAAATAAATGTTTGTTTTTTTTGTTTTGTTTGTTTGGTTTTTTGGGGTGGGGGGGGGGGAGGTGGGGATTTAGAACGTTAGACAGAGTATTATGTTCGGGGTAGAAGGGAAAAAACTAAGAGCCAAGCAAAACACGATTAAGATAACAAACACCGACGGGGGTACAACTACAAGGCCGCACACGAGGAGCAGAACACGATTAAATAATTACAAGTTACAGGAAATTCAAACCAAAAGTAACTATAATCAAAACAATAACGCATGGACGATAAAATAACGAGTTGAAATTTGACAATCTATCTGGGGAAATGGGGGAGAAACACGTGGTCGAAGAACGAACGAACGAACGAATAAGAATGAATAAACGAATGAGAACAGAGAAGGAAATGTTTTTTTTTTTGGATTTTTTTGAGTTGTGATTTACACAAGGAAGTAGGCTATGGGGTGAAAAGATTGGGAAAACAGAGAACGAAAGTTATTGGATCACAAAAACACGGACCGCTGAGAGAAAAACAAAGCCTCAAGGTTGTACAATGTTCACTGTACAACTACAAGGCCTCAAAACACGACCCGAATTAACACGATTTTCAATACAGGTATGAAAGATTTGCACCGAAAATCTTCGTCGGGAGACAATATATACACCATAAAATAAATAGTTATAACGAAAATACAAATGGGAACAATTACTTAACTTCGATTTCGATGGATAGCATGGAGAGCTGAGAATAAACGAACCCTCGCCAGCAAGACCGGAAACGGAAGTCGTGCAATGGGGATCGATGAAGAAGTCCAACAGGTACACAGCCAAGTGCCAAGGTGAAATGCACACCTGGCTCGTTGTATCGGGCCCACAGTGATCTCTATAATCTTTGAAGTCCTCTTATCACTCTAACCTCGAAATCACCACTGTGTACTTTTGAAGGATATCAATGGGTGGCAACAAACGATGAGGTTTTTCACTGCCTGAGTAACTGCTCAACACGCCCACTGTCCAAGAACTGCCAGTGGCCTTATCCAAAACAAGCGGAAGGAGGCAAGTGCCAAGAGATTCAGGAGACACATGACGAGAGATTCATTACTGACATCTGTCGAGCCAATGAAAATCAACTGTTCAGTGAATGTTTGAGCAGTTTCATCTGGGGTAATGGCAGAGCTAATCTGACAGAGAGCCTGTCTCCAAATCTCGACTGAATCTGTCGGACATTCTTAGAAAAGCCATTGATAAATGCAAAATTGTATGAGGAGCACTCGATAATCAGCAAACTGGAGAAATGGTGCGATATTTCCCAGGACTATCAGAGTACAGGTACGCAACCATCTGATGCTTCTTTTTCTTTGTTCCGATGCAGAACAAGGCTGAGGGTAGCATCATTGGCTGAGGGCTGTGGCCGCGATGCAGTGCCCTGTGCTGGTTGGAGCAGGAATTTGTAATTTGTTCAGTGTGCCGGCGATAGCTCGCCTACTCTTCCTGAAGGACACTGCGGGATCTATAACATCCACAACAAATGCTGGTAGACAGGATGCCGGTTTAAGGTGCATCCGCGGAACGGTGTATACATTGAGGAGTCACCCTGCCTGTGAGACACCGGGATGACAGTTTATACAGTGCATTCAGAAAGTATTCAGACCCCTTCCCTTTTGTCACATTCTGTTATGTTGCATCCTTATGCTGAAATCGTTTAAATTCATTTTTTCCCTCATCAATCCACACTCAATACCCCATAATGACAACGATAAAACAGGATTTTAGAAAGTTTTGCAAATTTATTGAAAAGAAAAAACTGAAATATCACATTCACATAAGTATTCAGACCCTTTGCTATGACACTTGAAATTTAGCTCAGGTGCTTCCCATTTCTCTTGATCATCTTTGAGATGTTTCTACACCTTGATTGGAGTCCACCTGTGGTAAATTCAATTGATTGGACATGATTTGGAAAGGCACACACCTGTCTATATAAGGTCTCACAGCTGACAATGCATATCAGAGCAAAAACCAAGCCATGAGGTCGAAGGAACTGCCTGCAGAGCTCAGAGACAGGATTGTGTCGATGCACAGATCTGGGGAAGCCTACAAAAAAAAACTCTGCTGCATTGAAGGTTCCCAAGAGCACAGCGGCCTCCATAATTCTAAAATGGAAGAAGTTTGGAACAACCAGGACACTTCCTAGAGCTGGCCTCCCGGCCAAACTGAGCAATCAGGGGAGAAGGGCCTTGGTGAGAGAGGTGACCAAGAACCCGATGGTCACTCTGGCTGAGCTCCAGAGATCCTGTGTGGAGATGGGAGAAGCTTCCAGAAGGACAACCATCACTGCAACACTCCAGCGATCTGGGCTTTATGGCCGAGTGGCCAGACGGAAGCCTCTCCTCAGTGAAAGACACATGAAAGCCAAAATAATCTTGTTTCTCACAGTCTGAGAGTCCTTTAGGTGCTTTTTTGCAAACTCAAAGCGGGCTTTCATGTGTCTTAATGTGTTTCATGTGTGTTTCATGTGTTTCATGTGTCTTATGTGTTTCATGTGTCATGTTTTCATGTGTCATATTTTAACAATAGAAAACAATTAAAGTTGTTCTTTCTGCAGTCTCACCTGAGTGTCTGCTCGATACAGTGCATAAAGAATTGGCATGACCCTTTCTCTGTAGTTTAACACTGTCTCTTGTATGTCTTACCAAACGTCCTCCGTTTCCTTGTTGACCAGGTGATCCAGGCTCTCCCGGTAGTCCAATCTGCCCTGGTTGGCCCTAAAACAACATGTCTAATGGTCAGTGAAATATCCAGTGGGAAGAAATTACAGATCAGACTGAGAATCTGCAAACTCTTGAATATCTATTTTATACATGTATTTACTGATTTTGTATTCAACAATAAAATGTGAAATGAGAATAGGATTAATAAGAAACAAAAGAGAAAAATTCAAGAACATGTAAAGACTGACACAAAACACAGGGAGGATATAGGGGAGGGGACGAGGAGGAGCTCTCGTAGTTGGTAAGTGAGGCACGCATGATGAGCTAAGGATGAGATGAAATCGATGGCAGGTGCTGAAAAAGCCTTGCAATGTATGTCAGGCACACCAACCCTGATGATGATGAAGTCGATGCAAAGATCATAATCTCACAATGGGAAATCCCCCGTAACTTGAAGTGATATAACCGCAATGATGACGCCAATTCATAGTGAAATGTTGAACAGAAACCTTGCACCGGAATATCATGGGCTTGTGCAAAAACTGAAGCTCTAAACCAATGGCGTTCAGTACGTTAATGCTCCAATGAAGGTAAACTTGAGAGGTAAACCACAGGTACAACGAGATGACCAAAAACAGTTAGATAGACAAAAATAAAACTTTCATGATATCTACACATAATCATAGTTCCCAAAATAAAAAAAACCCATCATACATGCTGAATGCTGATAGCCTCTGATGACTGCAGTGAAAAAGCCGTTCGAGGCATGGTTGCCAAATAGACGAGCTAAAGAATCGTCCTTAATTTCATTTTGTCATTAATTGTACCTAAATATCAAATAAATTGTTTTCGAAAATGTTATCCTTTCCACACCAGTAAATTATTTGACTCAATAGTAAATTATTCACTTCAACAATTCACAATAATTATTCAATGAAGGAAATTATCCGATTTGATAGTAAATTATTCAATTTGATTGTAAATTATTTGATTCAATACTAAATTATTTGATTCGACACTAAAATATTCGATTTCCTAAATTATTCGATTTGATAGAAAATTATTTGATTTGATAGTAAATTATTCGATTCGATAGTAAATTATTCGATTCGATAGTAAATTATTCGATTCGATCGTAAATTATTCAATTTGATAGTAAATAATTAGATTTGATCGTAAATTATTCGATTTGATAGTAAATTATTAGATTTGATCGTACATTATACAATTTGATCGTAAAATATTCGATTCAATATTAAATGATTAGATTTGATGGTAAATTATTAGATTTGATAGTAAATTATTTGATTCGATAGTAAATTATTAGATTCAATAGTAAATTATTTGATTTGATAGTAAATTATTTGATTAAATTGTAAATTATTCGATTTGATAGTAAATTATGCAATTTGATTGTAAATTATTTGATTTGATACTAAAATATTCGATTCAATCATAAATTATTCAATTTGATAGTAAATTATTAAATTTGATAGTAAATTATTAGATTTGATCATAAATTATTAGATTTGACAGTAAATTATTATATTTGATTATAAATTATTATATTTGATCATAAATTATTAAATTTGACAGTAAATTATTATATTTGATTGTAAATTATTTGCTTCGATTGTAAATTATAAAATTCACAAGCAATTTTTTAGATTTTATTCGATTGTAAATTATTAGATTCGATAGTAAAATATTCGATTCAATAGTAAATTATTTGATTCAATTGTAAATTGTTCGATTTGAGACTAAACTATTCAGTTTGATCGTAAATTATTAGATTTGATCGTAAATTATTTAATTTGATAGTAATTTTTTTGATTCAATGGTAAATTATTTGATTCAAGAGTAAATTCTTCGATTTGACAGTAAGTTATTCAGTTTGATAGTAAATTATTCAATTCGATAGTAAATTATTTGATAGATGATAAACACATCATTGATGATAAATTCACCTGGTCTGGTCACATCTCATTTATCACGAAAACTGTTTCCCGAAACACAGGTATTTTATCTACAGGGTGTCCCATAAGTCTGGACGGCTTGCATTTACAGAATGTTTTCAATGTGTCCACCCTGTGCCCCCCTACGATCCCTATCACTCCCTCTGGAACCATAGGGCAAAATAAGTGATTCATGATTTTTTCATTGATGTTTTCATGATTTTTTCATTTCATGATGTTCCAGACATATGGGATAGCCTTTTGATTACAATCATTTCTACCCTCAATCACTTTAATTTCTCTTTGCAATACACTAGCTTGACCTCACCTCATTTATTGCAGTCGTGTATGGGCACACCAGCAACGATAAGCTTAATTCATTGTTGCTCAAAAAAGACCCTTGACGGTTTGTACCTTCTCTCATCCTCGAAACCACATTGCACCTCTTTTCGTGCACTTAACATCGATTCTTAATCATTAACAAATCGCACACACAGGGATATCCATGCATATGTATGTCCATAAGCTTTTTCCCTGCACTTTTTCCTCTTACTTCATCTCAATCCAATAGTGTGCATGGGTAATTTTTATCTTTTCATTTCAAATTGATGTAAAAGTTTCGTTTTCAGTACCAATTTGAAGGCAAGGGCCTATAGAACAATTTTGGTTCGAGTGTCAAGTACTCAGATAAAAAATGGGGCTTCTGGGGACGTGGGGGGTTTCCGACCCCCCATTGGCCTATGCGAAATATGGAAACTGTTATAACTTTTGATTGGATGATCCGATCTGAACATATGAGGTATGTATGGATTCAGAATCAGGAGTAGCAACTTGTATTTCAAGCATATTGCCCATAGAAGCAATCATTTTGCCGGTATCGGCGCATATCCACAAAAAAGACCAGGGGTCATAGGCCTGGGAAGCAGAAACATGTTTAAAAAAAAATAAACTGGACAATTATACTCGGACCCAATGATATAGTGACATTTTTATTTATCTTTTAACTGTGCTACAATATGGTGGTGAGTAACTGCTTAGACAATTGCTTGAATAACTCCTTGAACAATAGTTTTAATAAGGAAGTGGCTAACCATATGTACATGTCAGTATTGGAAATTGTTCTGGTCCAGATACTTCTCGCATTTGCACTTGCACAGACGTGTGCACTTCAACTTTGCCCTCATGCACTTGCACAGAGTGCAGGTACTTGTGCAAATGCACTTCACATCCAGGTGGAATACATCCTTGGCGAGGGGCAGCGAGGTCCAAATGGGAAGCGGCTTGCCGTCCTCTTCCTTCCACCCATGATTAGTGGGGTTGTTGACAGGCATCATGGACCTTTGGGCTGTTGTCCAGATGCTCGCTTGGAAGACACTCCTTTATGAGATGTTGATCCAAAGCATCACTCGTTGGGGGAATTCTCTCCACGTCCCTTGTCTTCTGTGAGAACACCCTCATTCGGACGAGGTCAACGTCATTGTCCTCGTTTGACTCATTGGAGTACAGCCTACAGACAAAGTTCGTTGCCATTTCTTTCAGCCTTGGCGATATTTGGAATGGAGTGTCGACGATAGTTGCAAATTCCTCCATAAGGAGGAAAATTCCACCAAAAAAAATATTTGAGTGCTCGACACTCGAACCAAAATTGTTCTATAGGCCCTTACCTTCAAATTGGTACTGAAAACGAAACTTTTGCATCAATTTGAAATGAAAAGCAAAAATTACCCGTGCACGGCCCCCCACTAAAGACACAACACTTATCATAGCAGATCCTGTAACAATTTGTTCTTGCCCTACACTCACACATCATACTCCATGAATACAATGAAATTTTATGGTCCTCGTCCTTGGAACACTATTGAAGGAGCAGTGAAAGCCGAGACGTCCGTGAACAGATGCAATTTTTCCGACAAAAACTTACTCATATCCCAATATGTAGGTTGTTGTTGTTGTTATTTAATGGCAACTATTATCCCACCTTGTGGGGTCGGCCGGGAGAAGCTTGGAACAAGTCTTTCACAAACCGGCCTGGGCAGGCCTGACATTCACCTAGTTAAGGCAGGAATTTGGAATTTGGCCATGGGGTGCTGTGATACTTGCATACTCTTTGCTAAGGACACCATGGTATCTTTAACGTCCACCAACCCATGCTGGCAGATGGGACTCCCGGTTTAACGACCATCCGAGGGACAGCACAAACATTGGTGATTCCCTCTGCCTGTGAAGCACCGAGCTGACAGTTTATAGCTAGGTCGGGATTCGAACCCAGGCTATAGTCAGGTTCACTATGTTTTTTCGTTCAAAATCATGGTAGATTAGCAAACCTATACATTTTTGGAAACGTTATTACATGGAAAATCTGAAAATCAATGTTTACATTTGCCAATTCCGACCAATTCGACCAATCGACCAATTCCATTCGACCAATTCGACCATTCGACCAATCGCTTCGATCGACCATTCGACCATTCGACCAATTCGATCGATTCGATTCGATTCGATTCATCGAATTCGATTCGATCGACCATTCGACCAATTCGATTTGCCAATCAATTTGACCGGCCTTTGCTTGTGTGGAACGGACTGTGAAAACGATGCGGACTATATTGTCGGATACGACACACAGGACAGTGATGACGAACTCTAAATGGCATATTCTGTAATCGTGTATGTTTGATGCCATTGACTGCCTGTGTATATTTTGTCATTGACTGCCTGTGTAGATGTGAAGTTATACTGACTGCATGTGTATATATGATTTTGCTGACTGCCTGTGTATGTTTGGTGATATGAATTATTGTGATACATTTTGATGTTATTAACTGCCTGTACAAAATGATAACATGTATTTGATTATGCAACTTATCGCGAATATAAAGACAGTATTTTGCAATTCAAAACCTTTGATTCGTGTCTTACCATTCCCCATAGCACTAATTTGATACTTTCATTGGATTCCTTGTCCCTGAAAATATAGGTTTAGTATATTTTTAAAAGTTTTTTGGGTAATTAGAGGCAGAAATAGAACAAAATATGTATTTTACAGTGGCCATTTTGAAAATCCAAAATGGCCGCCATACAGGTATCTCTCCAAATGTAAACATTGATTTTTAGTTTCCTTATGCTATAACCTTTCCAAAAATGTATAGGTTTGATAATCTACCATGATTTTGAACGAAATATAATTTATTGACATAGTGAACCTGACTACTAGACAGCTTAGAGGCGAGTGTACATGTTGGAACCCATCTGTGGATCGGTCCCATCGGCCGATGGGTCTGACCCATCTGCGGATGTGTTGTTCACCTTGAAGGAATGTGTTGACAGAATGGTGCTCTTCAATCAGGTACACAGTCATTGGAATTACATGTGGTAGGAATTTAACAGAGATGATTTTACATATTTTATGATTTTACAGATGATTTTACATGCTTATTTTTAGGTTCAAATAAACATACTCATCCACCATTGATGCATACACATTCCTTCAAGGTGAACAACACATCCGCAGATGGCGCAGACCCATCGGCCGATGGGTCTGCATTGTCATTTCTCGTGCATCCACAGATGGGTCAGACCCATCGGCCGATGGGACCGATCCACAGATGGGTTCCAACATACATACCTATAGGCCATCCTGTCAGCCCAAGGGTATAGTACAAAATATTCTAACGATAATATTCAAACAATTCTTGTATTTCATTATTTATCCATTCTTGTGTTCGCTTTTGCTCATAGTCATTTCCTTATAGTTCATGTCTGATAGTTGAGAAATTTGTGTTTTTTAAAGCATTTTACCACAAACTTTAGCTTTTTGCAAATGCTCCGAAAGTCACGCAAATGTGAATTATTATTAATTTCTTTTTACTTACCCTTGTACAGAATATGGAAATAAACTTTGAAACCTTGAAAACAAAATGGTGTGTTCATTTCATTGTGAGACTGTGAATTGGGAGGTTGAACTCGTACAATAGAATTAATATTTTAAACCATAAAATACAATTACCATACATTATATTGACACTTTTGAGTATTATCTTATATGAGTATTATCTTATATGAGTATAAAAGATGGGAGATATATGTACTCCCAAAAATAATCAACAACTTTGAACTGCGGATTAAACTGTGGATTATCTGTTCAGAAAGTTTTTCGTCACGTGTATGGCAAACCATGGTCATTGAGGAAAGATATGCAATCATGAAATTGGACTTGAATATGTAATGTTACAATATACAGGTAGTGGACAAAAAATGGAAACAGCAATGTAAAGTCACTTAATATGGCGCTGTGCCACCACGTGCGGTCAGCACAGGCAGATCGCGCTATGGCATGCAGTCCACCAGCGTCTGGAATTCTGCAGGAGGGATGCAGCACCATTCCTCCATGAGAAAGTCCATCAACTCACATCTGTTTGATGGAGGTGGAAAACGCTTTCTCAAGCGTCATTCCAGAATATCCCATTAATGTTCGATTGGGTTCAAATAAAGCCTTGTGTTGTCTTAGCGGTTAGGGTGCCGGCTTGGGATCCTAGGATCCTGGGTTAGAATCCCGGTCGATCGCTGAATTAACACCAGGGGGGGTTTACTCAGCCGGTCATCCTTCCGAGGTCGGCAAATTGAGTACCAGTCCACTTGTAATTCCCTGTGTGTCGTAAAAGGTGACTAACAGGGTTGGCGGCAGGAAGGGCATCTAGCCATAAAACATTGCTACAAAAAGGGGACCACGGTGCCCAAAAAAGGCCAACCCCTGCTCTGCAGGGAAAAATGGCCTCTGAAGGTGGTCTGTCTCTCTCTCTGGGTTCATATCTGGTGACTGAGAAGGCCATGATATATGGATAACATCAGCGTCATGCTCATCAAACCATTGGGTGACGACACGTGCTCTGTGAATGGGGGCGTTGGGGTGTTTCTTCTTGCAGCCATGCCAGCTATAATTATAGGCAACCAGGCACGTGCGGCATTTTTATACATGATCCGAAGTATACTGGGATGTATTTACTTAACGGGTCACACCTGTATGGAAGTTGTTGCTTGGTGTCCCTCATATACCTGGTGTTTCCATTTTTTTGTCCACTACCTGTATATATATATAATACTTTCTATAAATGTCATCCATTTAGTCAAAGTTCTTCTATAAATTGGTCAATACCTTCTAAATTGATTTATTAATCCTTCTATAAATTGGACAAAACCAGTTTAGGAATCAATATGTATTACTTCACACCAAATTAATTGGTTCAAACCCAGAATTTGTTTCCCAGACCAACATCCATTGCCATGTGAGGCAATTGTAGGGCACTGGTAAGGTGTGGTCAGACTGGACAGTTCATGGAGAGACCTCATTAAGGTCACCCAAGGGTTTACAACCCATCTTAAGTATCGTTATCTTGTCACCCTTGCCAGAAGGAAGCATTTTTTAAATGTACGAATGAACTGAAAAGAGAGAGAATTTCGATCCAGACAGTTCTGAAACAGGCTTCATACCAGAGGTGTGAGGTTGAGAAGACTCGCACATCATATTCACACAGCACCGTTGGCAGTGGTGGGTGCAATGGGAGATACACCATCACAACTGAAGGATGAACCACTGGGAACAGTTTTTTCACTGACAACTAGACTTTGCCAAGACTTAAACGGTGGACATGGAAGAGTAAGGAGATGAGGTTAGGAGAAATTTGCTAATCGTGAAATAAGGTGGCATAACTCGTTTGGTGAGGGCAATCATAAGGCCTTTCAGGTGTGCTGAAAACCTGATCTTGTCATCATTTGGAGGAGTACGATGACAATGTCAGATTGTCAGATATAGGATGCAATCACCACACCTGTTGTAGTACCTCTGATCCAAAACGAAGGTCCTAACATCATATTATTGGATGGCAACACACAAGCACACACACATTGCATTCATATTCATATAGTATTCACCTGCACACACATTCATATTGTCAACGCTGCACTTGCATGTTGCTTTCACATGACAACCTGATTTTTGTTTTCATTTACAAACCTATTTGTTTATGGAGTATTGTTACGTGGTCCCCTCGGTGAATACCTGGTCTCAGTGACCCCCGGACCGTGAGAGGAACTTCGCCAGAAAGCTGTATTATATATGCGCTTTCGCCACGCAATCCATATGAATTTCACCCAAGAGACAACTGACGTTCAAGGATATATTTCAATGGTAATGATACCATACAATTTCAATGACACCACCACGGAGATTTTCCCCGAGCAATCAACAATACACAACCATCAACAATATTTCAATGACACAACCACGGAGATTTTCCCCGAGCAATCAACAATACACTACCATCAACAATTCCCCAGCCACAATCAATTCCCTATGAGTAAGATGGCCATCTTATATACGTGTGTCCCGGTGAGTACTCACGACACCCTTTTGGTCTCGGTCCCGCACAATGTCTCTGGGCCCCTCCTGACCAAGATGATAGTCGGCGTCGCCGCACTCGGGCGGTTGAACGAACCCCGGGTGGACGTGTTTCCACCGGGCAGGTATCGTACCCGGCACCCCGGCTACAGCCCCTCGCGGCCACGCGACGCGGGGACGGGAAAGCCAGCCAAAAGCCCCACGCCGCTTGCCAGGCGTGTTAGGCCCCAACGGGCGACCCGTACGCGTCTTTTTAGACGGTGTTGGGAACGGTGCCCGACGCGGGGTCGATGCACGGCCCCACGTCAACTTGACGTCTCCACCGGGCAGGTACACGTCCCGGTGATTCCTCTCGCCAGGCGGGCTTCGGAACGCCGCTTTTCCACACGGCTCAATCAATCCCACCTTTCCTCGGTGCGGGGCGAGGAAGAAGAATACTCGTCCTTTTTTCCTCGTGTCTTTTCCTCTTCCGTTTCCGGTCACTTCCGCTTCCGGCCACTTGTTCAGAAGGGCTCATGACCCTCCAATCACAACAACCCTTAATATACTACACACGGATAAGCAAAGACCTGAATGGTAATCCACATACATTCACATAAATATGTAACAAGTATAAACAAATGGATGGTTTATGGTGGGGCAATGTGCCAGTCCTCTTGGACCAGAATATGAACAACTTTGAATGCAACGTACGAATAATACAGGCCTTTGATTTTTTTTTTGTCGAGTTTGTTTGTGAGGAGTCGTATATCATGGCATGGGATTCACACCAGTATCTTGGATTCAAAATGGTATTCGTGGTATTTCTGTGAATTGTTAGTTTCTGCAAAAGGTCATTTAATTGTTCACATTAAATGACAGCAATGTGCTTTTCCCCCTTAGGAAGAGTTTTTATGTGTTTATGCCTCATAATGAATTTGTTTGCTTTAAACTTTGGCAGGAGCTCCTGGAAAAGCAAGAATTATTTACATTTCCAAGAGAAAAACATGACAAAAAAACGAGAGAAACAGATGGATTCAATGATAAAAGGATTAACCACCTAGGACACTGAAAAACAGGCTGCAAAAAAAAAAAAATCTGGGCATCTTAGAGAAGAAGCAAGGATGTTTGGGGACACAACACACAACAACAGGCATTTTAAGGCCATTTTTCCTGCTAAAGCGGGAGTTAGCCCGTTTGTTTAGGGAAATTACCATAAAATGAAATGGGCCAAATAAATATGTGTGCGTGTGTGTGTCTGTGTGTTTAGGGGGAGCAGGGTGGGATGAAGTTCAAGATGGGGTAGGAGGATAGAATAAAATAGCAAAAGAGCAAATACAAAATCAGAAGAAAAGAAAAACTAAAGGCAAGAAAAAAATGAATTTAAATGCTGCAGGTTGTGCAAGTTTATAGTTATATAAACCAGAAGCTGTCAAGCAATAGGAAGTCTGCATGCTTGAAGCCCTGCTACTGTGTGAACCACCCGCTGATCCATGGAATGCATCTGCTTAGCCAGCTGGCCGACAACAACTGGTGGGTGGGTAAAGGAATGGCCGCTTTGGCTATGATGGGTCAGCCTGACTTCAACACAGCAGGAAGGAAACATGCTTCCAATGGGGGAAAAAAAGACATACACACAATATGCACGTATGTGTGTGTATATATATATATATATATATATATGTATGTATATATATATATATATATATATATATATATATATATATATATATATATATATATATATATATATATATATATATATATATATATATATATATGTGTACTTTTCATTTTGGAAAGTTGCCAAAAAAAAGGATTCACAAGAACAAAATACCATTCAACTACAGACCAATCAGTGATGTCAGACTACATACTTAATCAGTGACTACAGACTCAACTACTGCAGACCCCATCATAACCAAAGAGATGGAATCTATCCTTGCTGCAGGCCTCAGGCTTTTCTCTCTGATTAATTATCAATGGCATCTGCCATAGCTATTCCACCATGGACATTTTTGCTTCTTTTAACCCAACAATGGATGGATGCACTCTAACTCAAATGATTAGACATCAGAACTATCTCTCATGACATCAATATTGTCTCGCACTCACAGCCTTACTTTCCAAGTTGCCTGCTGATGCTGTTCAAGAGATTCTCCTTGAATGGTTATCAGATTTTATCTGGGGTGGTCTCAATGGCGTATGTTTCACAATGTCACTATTGAGGCCAGTATCCCTACAAGGCAGCGCTTAAGACTGATCATATTGGATTACATCAATATGACATCTCCACTTCATTGGAAAGTCCTCTGTACAATTTCGCTGATGACTGCACCTTGTAGACGAGTAGAATGCATTTTGAGGAGCCAGGTTATGGCAGAATCGATTACTGCAGATGTGGAAAAAGTTGTCGTTGGTCAGACACCGGAAAAGTGTCTTTCAATGCAGGAAAATCCTATACTTTCATTTTCCACAATTATAGGATCAGCTTTTCTGTTTCAGTCCTTCAGTTTAACTCTGCATCCAACTGCTGGAAAAGGTGCAATACCTACAGGTTCATGGATGATGATATGAAATTGTGGGGCACTACATCTTGATTTCTGAATGTGTTTTGTTTGAATATGTTTTTTCTTACTTTTATAAGTAACTAGCAAAATCACTCATCCCCAGTGATGGGCAAAACTTAAGTTAATCTGTCAATTTAAAATATTTCATAGACTGTAAAAAGGTTAATTGTGTTACACTCTTGATTTCACTCAAAAGGCGAACCTGGAAACTACTTGTACCGCCCACCACAAAATGGTGCAACATCGAGTGGCGGGTTGATGGAGTGTGTGCGCATGTTCGAGAGAAAGAACCAGTCTTTTGCAGTTAAGGGGATTGATAAAGAGGGAGCGAAAGAGCACACAGAGGATGAGCAGAGAAGCAAAAGAAGACTCCATAAAGTTTTAAAATCGATTTAACATATAATGGAGCACAGATGGAATGATTAGTCTCAAACAGAGAAGAAAAATGAACAAGCATTCTGAGTATTGCCCTGCAATACATGTCCCCTACCGGCAGTCTGTCGTCCGGAAAACTGTTGGGGAAATTACCAAAGTTCAGAGTGCCATAACTTTGAAAAAAAATGATCAAAACGTTGTGAAGTTCGAACTTGATCTGTAACTTATCATGAGGAAGCCATGTACCAAGTTTGAAATCATTAGCATTAAGAGTTTAGAAAAAAAGTCCGGAAAACTGTCTTTGCGTGACGGACTGACAGACGGACAGACGGAGGGACGGAGTGCAAACCTATAGTCCCCTCCGGTGTACACCGGTAGGGGACTAATAACAGCCCTCTTGATCACACATTGGCAAAAAAAACCTCAGTATCTCTATTTTCATTACAAACATCATCATTCAAATCATAAATTAATACTACAACAAAATACTGTGTTAAATCACGATTGTATTGAGATATTATCAAACCAGCTCATTGTTGTCATCTGTTCACTCCCAGATTCGCGGCAGGTTCGTATCGCGTCAATTTCAAAATCCTAATTTTATTGAGGAATTTATGAAACCTCCTACCTACCTCACAACATACACTGGGACAACATCCACTGGGACCCCAAAACGTTCCACAGGAGGTTTGGTGGGGCTAGCCCCAAAACTGAGGGAGTAGTTTTGGGGTGGACAGGCAGACAGACAGACACTCCTGTTTTATAATATAGAATGTGCAGCTAATGAGCGTAATGACATCATAATGCCATGTGGTTTGAACTAATGGGCACATTAGTAAGGTTAAACCCTTCATGGAAATGTAAAATTTAAATTGCATTAAACATTAATTTTCAACTCCACCAATTTATTTTATTTTCCTGAGCTCTCACAATGCCACAGGGAGCAGACAAACTGCAGCATTTCAAACAATCAAGAATCAGCATTGCAGGTATTAGGGAAGAATTATATTTGAGTAAAGAAATATTGATGTGATTGTACGCTATGATAATTAAACAGCTTGTTAATTCGCTGGGATTAAGAAGAAATATTCTGCTGCCTTTATTAGTCCCCTACCAGTGTACACCGGAGGGGACTATAGGTTTGCACTCCATCCCTCCGTCTGTCAGTTTGTCAGTCTAGTCTGTCAGTCCGTCCGTCCGTCCGTCCCGCAAAGAACAGTTTTCCGGACTTTTTTCTAAACTCTTAATGCTAATGATTTCAAACTTGGTACATGATTTCCTGATGATAGGTTACAGACCAAGTTCGAACTTCACGACGTTTTGATCATTTTTGACAAAATTATGGCACTTTGAACTTTGGTGAAAATGAATGAATGAATGATCGTTTTAAGGCCATTTTCCCCGATAGAGCGGGGGTTAGTCTTGCGGGCCCCATGACAATCATGGTTCCCTGTTTGAGGCAATGTTTTTATGGCCGGATGCCCTTCCTGACGCCAACCCTTAGTCGCCTCTTACTTATGCCTTCCTTACGCCTTTTTTTTTTTTTTTTTTTTTTTTTTGTATACAATATCGAGGCTCGTGAAAGAGCGAACATTAATCACACAGAAAGACAAACCGACACATAAAACATATAACATAGGGAGCGGTAGACAAGATGGGGAGAGAGGGGGAAGGACACAAACACAACATTTGAGAGCAGGGACCGAGAGACATGGAGACATCGAGAGAGGGCGAGGGCTTTGGGGGGGGGGCGTGGGAAGGGGGCAGTGGGAGAGGTATAAAACATATGGACACTGCCAGGACTTCCAGGAAAGAAGTTGGAATTTCAAACAAGGTGGATCTGGGGTGAATTAGCGGGGGTAGAAAAGATCAAGGTTTTGGATGGGGGAAGATAAGAGATGATGGTGAACAGCTGTTTTAAAGACCTGGAGGGAGGAGTGGGATTGAAGGGAGTGAGGGAGTTTGTTCCAGAGGCGGGAGAAAAGAGGAATGAAAGAGTGAAGGTGAGCGGAGAGCCGAGATTTCGGCAGTTTAACCATCAGAGGGTTGCTGGCAGATCTTGTGCGACCTGTAGGAATATTTGGGGGACAGAGCACAGAGAGAGCTGGGGGTGCAAGGCCGGAGAGGAGTCGGTAGAAGACAGAAAGACCACCTACCTGCCTGCGGTGAGTGAGTGAAAGGCCCTCAGAGATAGCTTCATCGCGGGAGATTCCAATAATTCTGAAAGCTTTGGTTTCAACAGCGTGAAGCCGAGCTAGGTGTGAGGCAGGAGCACCGGCCCATAGGGGAGAACAGTATTCCATTGAGCTGCGGATGAAAGCCTTGTATGTGGTGAGGAGCTCAGGTGTGCCGAGGAAGGACTTCGCACGACGGAGGATGCCCAGTCGGCGACTGGCTTTGGAGGCCAGCTTGGAAATGTGGTTTTCCCAAGAAAGATCATGGCAGATAGTGAGACCCAAAATCTTGAGCGACAGAACTTCTTGGAGAGGATTGTTGAGAAAGTAGATGGGAGGGTTGTCCAGTCGATCTTTTCGGAGAGACATAGTAAGAGTGTGAGATTTGTCAGGATTGAAAGACATGTTCCACTTGTTTGACCAGTCTGTGATTTTGTCCAGGTCTTCAGAGAGTGAGGAGGCAGCAGACTGCCGATCTGAGGGAAGAGGAATGGAGCGGCAGAGAGTGGAGTCATCAGCAAAGAGATAGAGAGGATTTTCGAGAGAGTCAGAGAGATCATTGATGAAGACCAGAAAAAGCACGGGGCCCAGAACACTGCCTTGGGGAACTCCAGCCTGAACAGGAAGAGGAGATGAGAGAAACCCATTCAGGGCCACACGTTGACGACGACTAGAGAGGAAGTCCGCCAGCCATGCGTGGAGATTTCCATGGATACCAAAGGAGGAGAGTTTGGTGAGCAGAGCGGGGTGCCAGACCGTGTCGAAGGCACGTGATATGTCGAGGGAGACAGCTCTAATTTCCTGTTTGGCATTGAGGACCTCCATCCATTGTTGAGACAGCAGAAGCAGCATGTCCAGAGTAGAGTGACCTGGTCTGAAACCAAATTGATGATCAGAGATCAAGCCATTGGAGAAGAGGAAAGATTTCATATCAGAAGCAATGATGGATTCCATGACTTTGCTGATAATTGGGAGAAGGCTGATTGGTCTGTAGTTGCTAGGATCTGTTTTTGCACCTTTTTTGTGCAAAGCGGTGATGTTGGCTGATTTCCAAGCAGATGGCAGTTGACCTTGAGCAAAAGAGAGGGTGAAGAGAACAGAGAGAGGGTGAGATAGAGCAGCAGAGCAGGATTTTAGGACCCGTGGGCTGATGCCGTCGGGTCCAGTTGCAGAATCAGAGTCGAGGGTTGACAGAAACTTTTCCACCTTGTCAGGAGGAAAGGACACGGAGTCCAGGAGCAGCAGGGTACGACTGGGTATGGTGGGTACAGAGAGGGATGGGTTTGGGACACAAGATTTAGAGGCAAACACAGAGTTGAGGCATTCAGCTTTTTCACGTGCGGAGTCAGCTGTGTAGCCGTTTGAGGTAAGGGAGGGGATGGAGGGGGAACAAACACCAGAAACGGATTTGACCAGACGCCACCAGGATTTGGAAGAGGGAGACAGATAAGAGAGTTCGGTCTTGAGAACGGAGAGATATTGTTTCCTGGCTCTCCTGAGGGTGGACACACACTTGTTTCGGGCTTTGTGAAAGGAAAAGAGATTTCCTTCCGTTGGATTTGCTTTCCAGGAGACGAAGGCAAGTTGTTTCTGGGCAACAGCCTCACCACAAGATTCCGTGTTCCATGGACGGGAGGAAGGGTATGACAACTGAAGACGAGATGGGATAAATCTGTGCATGAGAGAGAGCAATTTACTTTGGAAGAATTCCCAGGATGAGTTGATGTCAGAGGTGGTAGAGATGGGAGACCAGTCCAGATGATTGATGGCTGCTTGAAGACCGTGCCAGTTGGCCTGAGTGAAATGCCAGACTCGTCGACGCTGAGCAGGCTCCCTGAGGATGGTCAGAGAGATGTCCACTTTAACAAGGACATGATCAGATGATCCGATCGGAGCAGAAGAAGAGCAGCAGACATTTTCAGGGAAGTTAGTCATAACCAAGTCCAGAAGAGAAGATGTTCCGTTGACTGAGATCCGGGTCGGGAAATTGACAGATTGTGTCAGTCCCAGTGAGTCGCAGAAGTCCTTTGCTGAGGAGCCATGGCTGGTGAGAGAGGTACCCACACCCAGCCAACTGGCATGATGACAGTTGAAATCACCACATATGAGGAAGAGAGAGTTGGGATGAGTAGATAGAAGTTGGTCCATATCATCAGACAGCGAGATGTAGATGGAGTCATCACTGTTTGGTGGACGGTACAGCACACATATGAACAAGAGGTGGGAGCGAAGGGGAAGCCGTAGCCAGAGGTATTCCTGGGGGTGAGGTGGAGAGAGTGCAGTGCAGGGCGAGTGAGGAAGAGAGTTTTTGATAAAGATAGCAACCCCGCCTCCAGGACGAGGCTCAGGTCTATCATACCGGAGGAGGGAGTAGCCCGGGAGAGATACTATGGAATCAGAGACATCATAAAGGAGGAAAGTTTCTGTTAAGCAGATCACGTCTGGTTTGACAGAAGCAACCTGTATGGAGAGATCAGTTAAGTTTGAACGAAGGCCCCGGATGTTTGAGGTCCATACCGTTAATGAAGAGGAAGGGGGAGCATCAGATACAGAACAGGGGGGAGGAGGGGTAGGGTAAGATGTGGAAGAGGTGGAAGAGGTAGGGAGAGCTGTTGAAGGTGTGTCAGAGATTTCAGAATAGCTCGGAGAAAGGGAAGGATGGGGCGGACAAAAGGTTTGATGGTGATTGGGTGAGCCACAATGAGGTGTTATTTGAGGAGGGGGAAGAGCGAGACAGAAGGTTGGGGGAGATGGAGGTGAGAGTTTGAAGGGGGAAGAAGCGGGGAGGACGCTTTGAGGAGGGGGAGTGAGCGGGGGGAAATTGAGAAGCAATGAGGGTGGGGAGATTTGAAGGGGAGGGGTGAGGGGGGAGTTTGGGAGGGAAGGGACAAGGGGAGGGATTTGAAAGGGATGGGATATGGGGGAGATTTGGAGGGGAGGGGTGAGGCAGGAGTCTAGGAGGGGAGGGGCGAGGGGGCGTCTTGGCGGGGAGGGGTGAGGGGGTAGTTTAGGAGGGAGGGGGCAAGGGGGGAGATTTGAAAGGGATGGGTGATGGGGAAGATTTGGAGGGGAGATCTTGCTCCAATACGGTGTACCTATTCTAAACCGGGGTACACACCGGGATCATTCATCCCAGCAAGCTGGTACTCAATTTGCCGACCTCGGAAGGATGACAGGCTGAGTCAATCCCCCCTGGCATTAATTCAGCGATCGACGAGGATTCAAACCCAGGATCCTAGGATCCCAAGCCGGCACCCTAACTGCTAAGCCAACACCAGGCTACACTTTGAACTTTGGTAATTTCTCCAAAAGTTTTCCGGACGACAGACTGCCGGTAGGGGACATGTATTGCAGTGCAATACTCAGAATGCTTGTTGAACATGATTTGCGTTTAGATAAAATGTTTGGTTTTAAAATACCGTAGTTGCTAAACCGTACTTCTTTAAATTAAGTACTTTGTCAAAAACAAAAATTTCAATCATGTGATCAGAAACATGTCGTTCTTTTATTTTATTTGATAAGTGTTATATTGAGGAAAATTGATTATGCTTCAATATCTTCCATAACATACTTTTTATGGCAAACAAAATACATTCATGATAGGACTTAGTCTACAAATTCCCTGAGAATTTGGATGATAATCATCGGAATGAATCACTAAGCCGTATTCACAACTCCTAGACCAGGCAATTCCATATGGCACAAGCAACTTGGATTATAAATAATTTCGCTGTATTTCGAGGCAGGGCGATTCATCAATGTGTGTGCCCTCTGATGGACGTTAAACAGGCGTTTGAGTTAAACCGTCTGCTGGTTTGAGTTGGCGGACGTTAAATATCCCACGGTTGTTTTTGTGATGAGTAGGCGAGCTATCACTGAGACCATGGCCAAATCCACAATTCCTGATCTAACCTACTGGAGCACTGCATCAGCAAGCAAAGCGGCACCAAATGATGCTACATGCAAAAGAAGAACAACAATAATCTGTATTTCATTCAAGGCAAAGCCATCTGTTTTAGAATGTCTTGCTGTTATGACGTCAGTTACCTTGCACATTTTGTTTATGGTTAACAAGATATTTGATTCGAGTTTCTTGCTTTACCTGAAGAAGCATTATTGGTGTTATTCTTCACCATGATCTGAAGGTTCCAAATCTGTATGAATTCAAAAAGGGTCCCTTTTGCTTCCTATGCTAAAGCAGTTGAACTCCACACAATCAATAAATCAACCAAAACATTAAAATGAAAAGAATGCTCTTTATAAACAGTCAAGGATTCAACCAGTTAAATAAAATGTCATGAACAACTGAAGGAAAATAAGATTCAATGGAATAAGGTTGCGCTCTCTAAATGGCCCATTGGTTCACAACCTCATGGCTACTTCCCAAAAAATGGTGCCAGAGTCATTAAACAAATCAATGTTTTAACTAGGCTAAAGTTTCCAACTATCAATTCGCTACAAAAACATGGAGATCAGAAAAAAATAATAAAACCTCGATTGAGTTCGTCACTCATTGGAATCTACAATGTTTTTCGACTGAGAATGAACCATCAAATTTCTGCACCTGTAATTCTTTCTCCATCCCTTCCCCTTACCTTTTATGCTTTCTCTTTAAAATCACAGTCATGAAAAGAAAATGACCTCCTAAAAATATTTTCTTGCATTCCATCATTTTATTTCCCCATGATAGTTTTGGCATTCCCAAAAAGAATAAAGATCAGCTGCTGTGTTAAGTCAAAGGAATCATTATAAGAATTTCATGTGGATTTTGAAATTAAGCTAAGGTCAAAAGAGCAGACACATTTTGGGTGCACAGTGTAGCTTTTCCATAAGGAAGGTATAGAAGTAAAACATTTAAGGGCAATCAAATGGATGCTCATGATAGATAGATTACCTTGGAGCTCAATGTATAATTAATTGTTGAAAACTTCCGGCAAATGAAATCAGGTTGCAAGTATTATGTATGAATAACAAAAGGTCACCATTATGATATTTCTCATAGCCTATGAGATGGTAGCCATTCAATCGTTCCGATTGTTGGGTTGGGACCGCATTTTAAAATTTCTCCATTTTTTCTTTAATAAGACATTCAACCAACCAATCACAATGATTAAGAGAATCGAAAGTAAAATAAAATAGGTTAATGGGAAAACAAGTGCAACATATTGGCAACAAATAGTACAAGTCATAACCAACTCAGCATTTTGACCACATGAGGAAAACTAGAACGGCACTAGGTAGAGCACATACCTCCACCAGGCTGAACAGTTTACGTTTTGTATCCCACCAATAGGCCGTATATGCATCTGGACCTGAACTGGAATCTAATCGGCTTGTTCTTGTCACCAAACAAACTCATCCACCAAGTTTTGTCATACGTCGTCCACAACCTTTTGAAATATCATGCTATATGTCATTTTTGCCCCGATCACTCAATGGTGAAGAATCACTTGTTGATTTTAAAAATTCTCGTATCAGCATCCGTAATCGGATCCTCACCAAAAACGAATCACTGACAACCAAGTTTCGTCCAAATCCTTCCACAACTTTGAGATATCGTGCTATGTATGTATCGACTTTAGCCCTATCTCTCAATTCTGAAGAATCTCTTCAAAATTCTCGTATCCATATCTAGATCCTGATATACACCAAAATCGATTCATTTCGTCCGTGTCACATATCCAACCTCTCCTCCAAATTTCATCCGAATCCGTCCATAACATTTTTATATATCCTGTTCACAAACAGACAAACAAAGAGAGAGACAAAGAGACAGACAAACAGACAGACAGACAGAGGTGAAAACATAACCTCCATCCACCTTAGGTGGTGGAGTTAAAAATGGGGTAAGAACATTGTGCAATTAAGAAAAAAAATGGAGTAACAGGAAGATATAAAGCAATTCAGAATAAAGGAATGGTAGAGTAAAAAGAATAGAAGAAAAAGAGGGAAAAGGAGATAATAAAAACATACCAGCTGCCCTGGTGGTCCTCTTGGTCCTGTGTTTCCTTGCTTCCCTTGGTGTCCCTGAGGAGTCGAATGGTCGCATCTTAAAAATGTCACAGCAATTGTGAAAAAGTTTTAAATAAAAATCAATCAACAAGATTGACGCCCTATAATGTATCAGCGCAGCAAGACCAAGAACGGTGCTCTGTAGAGCTCATGCCTCCACCAGGCTCAACAGTTAACGTTTTGTGCATGGTGTCCACAAAGTCGTGCATTAAAGGAAATTATTTAATTATTTATCATAGGAAATTAAATAATTTAATTCAACAATTAGCTCGGATATGTTGAAGAACATTCAGGGAAACCTGCTTTTCCGCTTCAAAACATGTTTTGAGATTGGTGGGACACATTACGAACAACTGATGTAGCCAACCTTACAAATAAATGTTTTGCCTATGATGCGCGACTTTGTGGAAACCCTGTATTTCACCAATAGGCCGGATCTGGATCCAGACCTGAACCAAAATCGAATCGGCTTGTTCTTATCATCTAACCAACTTATCCACCTAGTTTTATCATAACTCACCCATAACATTTTGAAATATCATGCTATATATTATTATTGACCCCCATGTCTCAACAATAAAGAAACACTTCAAAAATAAAAATTTCTCGTATCTGGATAGGGATCTTCAACAAAATATAATTGAATCCTCCTTGTCACACACCCAACCCGTCCACCAGGTTTTGTCCAAATCTGTAATTTTTTGAGATATCCTGCCCACAGACAGACAAACAGATGTGAAAACATAACCTCCATCCACCTTTGGTGGCAGAGGTCTAAACTCCAAGCTCAAATTTGATCTGGACCTTCCATGAGATTTAAATTGCAAAATCCAATGCATGATGCCATCCTTCAACAAATCCTCTATTTAACCTTTTAAACTGGTCTTCTATATATACCGCTTCTGATGTTAACTCATGCTGGCAATTCTTCCACAGAAAACTGCTCTGTCTCTTATGCACATATTAATTCCTATACACACGGTCCACTATGAACCCTGCTCTGGGTGGGGCTAGAACATATCAGGACGTAACTGAACAAAACAACAGCAGAAAAAGTGGGGAGCACACAAATAGCAGGGTTGAGGGACAAAATAGAGCCACAGTTAGGATGTGGGATGGAATGCACAGGGTGGACAAGATGGATACAGAAGCAAGCTCTCAGAAAGGAAAACTGGAAAATTGAAAATAAATGGGTTTGAAGAGGGTTAATGGGGATCGAAAAGGATCATCGCTATGATGATGTCGCCATATACTGTATATCAAAAATCTTCTCATCACTATATCCTTTTGATTAGCCTCAAGAAGACCGAGGCTATGCTTCAGCAGAGATCGGAAGGTGCGTAAACCGTCCCATCCATTAACATCGATGACACGCCACTCAAAGTTGTAGATAAGTTCTGCTACCTTGGCAGTGTCCTCTCTCAAAATAAAACGATTTACGACGAAATGAATGAATGATCGTTTTAAGGCCATTTTCCCTGCTAGAGCGGCGTTTAGCCTTCTCCCAACTGCTTTTTTCAGAACTACCCACAGGTGTTCAATGGGATTTAGATCTGGACTCATTGCTGGTCACTTCAGAAGAGTCCAGCGTTTTGTCTTGAACCATTCATGGGTGCTTTTTGACGTGTGCTTGGGGTCATTGTCCTGCTGCAAGACCCATGACCATCAATGGCGAAACAGCATTCTGACAAGGGTGAACATTGCGCTCCAAAATGCCTTGGTAATCTCCTGATATCATGATGCCATGCACACATTCAAGGCACCCAGTGCCAGAGGCAGCACAGCAACTCCAAAACATCATTTAACTTCCTCCATTCCAGAACTTTCCTTCCTTTTTTGAATTTTATATATTTTTTCAACCTAAATTGCCTATAAAAATGTAATATCACAAACACTACAAATAAATTTGTGCAAAATAATTGTTTGTATTATGATTGGCGTAAATCATGACAACACAGCAACTCAGGTACAGTCATTATCCTAGGCTAAAATAAGCCTGTTCCTCAGTAACGACGTGTGGTGAGGCGAGCGCAGCAAGCCAAGTTCGATCAGGCAGCACTCTCTGGCAGGGGCTGTTTACTCTGAATGTAGCGCGAGTTGCCTCATCCCCAACCAACAACCCATTGGCTCTCAATCCATTTTGATAATTCTCTCCACAACCTGGCCTTCTTATACTTTGCCATCCCAACTTTTTTTCTCTACTCCACTTCGGCCCATAATTGCAATGGTTCAGTGGCAGAGCCTAAGCTTTGAAGTTGCTTCAATTTCCCTCAGTCACACCTCAAGCTTTATCCAGTGCCCAGAATATTTATTGTGGGTCTTTGTTATCCCAGCCACATTCTGGCACCTGGAAGTCTGAATTTAAGGAAATATTTAAGTCCTCTGAAATTGGTTCAAATATGATGTAAAATCACATGATTAAACTCTCACGAGGTTCAACACATAAGAAGACAAAGGCAAAGACACTGGCCTGTAACCCTAAAGCAGCACGACAAGGCTCTTTCCATGCACATCAAAATTTCCATCAACATTTAAATCCAAGGTTGGCAAACACATTGTACATACATCATGTAACGTCTACATCTGCACCAGATCATAACACATACATCATCGACCTTATGTATTAAAATACAACAGAATTTATATGTCAGTAAAGCCATTTTGGACATGTCACCATCCAAGTCCACATATTTACAAGAATTTCAAGAATTATTTTATAATAAAAACAACTAAGGTAATAAAATAGTGACACCATTTTCCAGAGAATTTGTCTTTGTATTTCATCCAAAAGATCACACAGAACTATTGCAACATCTTTGTGGAACTTTGTGAAAGTGAAATAATCTATCTTTTCATAAAAAGTGTGTACTGCAAGCTTTCCATAAATAAATGACATTGTATACAATTGGACGTACTACTCACCCGAGGCCCAGGCTTGGCAGAGCTTCCCGGACTCCCTGAGGTACCTCTCGGGCCCTGGGAACAAAGTGACATGATATAGTGGACTGCCAATTTCTGCATGAACAACCAATATTTAACAAACCATAGATCAGATAGAAGCTTCCAATGATTAACAGTCATGTGGCATGTCATCTAAGATAAGGATAAATTCTTCTTTCTGCTTCATAATTAATAATTATTCAGGATTCTGTCGTTTCCTGGATAAATCAAAATAAATATGTTAAGTTTGTTTGCTTTGTGGATCTGTATTAACAAAACATTAAACCTATGTGACCACCTTTAGAGGCCATTTTCCCCCGCAGAGCAGGGGTTGGCCTTTTTTGGTCACCGTGGTCCCCTTTTTGAAGCAATGTTTTATGGCTGGATGCCCTTCATGCCGCCAACCCTGTTGGCCGCTTTTTGCGGCACAGGGAATTACCAGTGAGCTGGTACTCAATTTGCCGACCTCCGAAGGATGACAGGTTGAGTTAACCCCCCCACCCCCCTACCGTAAATTCAGCGATCGACCGGGATTCGAAACCAGGATTCCTAGGATCCCAAGCCAGGATTCCTAACCGGTAAGCCAACACCAGGCTAAAAACACTAAACCTATATAACAGATGAAGTAAAGAAAAAATTAACACTTAATTGTAGGATATGGTGAAATGACCAATGTGGGTAATCGCTCAGCTACAACAAGAGCCTATACTCCAGGTCCCCCACCGTTTGGATGGTATTAGGAATAGATCTGTCTAATATGAAAGTTTTTTGAATGGTTTTTGAAATATCACGTACACAAGACAAGTTACCGAGATGTATTAATTGTATTAATGCTTATACGTATTAATCAAGTCAATTAATTCAATATTAAATTCTGAGGAGCTGCAGGATTGATTCAACATAGTTGCGCGTATATTCACTATGCATCATTGATAAGGGCCAACTGAAGAGTCGGCAGGGATGCAATAAGTTACAAAGAGTATGGATGCTCCTAGAGTTGGAATGAGGTCTAAAGGATACCTCACATTGTGCATTCTGAATATGATATGACAAGGTCCTGAGGCCGAAGTTGTGGGATACTTTCAACTTCCTGATAACTCTTCCCGAGAGTGTGATTCCAGCTATATATGTTACATGCATTGCCAAAGCCAATAAAAATGCAGCACATGTTCAAGGCCCTTTCCTCAACTTCACTACCTGCAGATGGCAGTGCCCTTCCGTGCCACCTTTTTGGCACATGCCTTCATAATTCTCCCGCAATCATATAGTTGAACCAAGTTGGCATAGACTCATGTTTTTCAGATCCTGATCTTCAATGCTGCGTGGACACAGCTCACTGAGATCGCACCTCACCGTGCATCTCTACCTCCTCGATAGTCCTCCTTCCACATACCTACCACCCACACTATTGTCTCCATGGATCCTGCTTGTGGAAAACACATTGTATGTCCACATACTGTATTATTCACTCAAACACGACCAGTATAGTTTTCTCTTTGTATTTTCTCTCTTACATGATCGTCAATTTTCTAAAATATGTAAAACATAGTTAACTCAAAGGAGACTAGTTAGCCTCATCTCCAAAGGAGACTAGTTAAGTCATTTCTGAATCTGAAATCGCTACTGCCTAATGCTCTGTTTGCATGAATGTTGCTATCACAGCATTGTTACCTTTTTACATTTAGCACAAAAACAACAAGCTTTGAGAAGTATTCTTGATCCATGGTGTGCTCCAAGATATATAA
The DNA here is from genome assembly GCF_964187855.1 of Myxine glutinosa. NCBI lineage: Eukaryota > Metazoa > Chordata > Myxini > Myxiniformes > Myxinidae > Myxine > Myxine glutinosa. The sequence continues at coordinate 127,969,397 of NC_136268.1, forward strand.
ATCCTTGCCTGGACTTCACCAAGACGACTCTTTTTCTCTCTCAGTTTAGACCCCCGACAAGGGAGACACAAGGCAACTAGGAAAGCCGAATCATCCTAAAGCCAAAATATCCCATCGTCTCTCCACGTACAACACCTGCACTTCCATGGTAGTCTCCATTTCAAGTACTAAACGGACTCGACTCATCTTGGCTTCTGATATATGACAGGATCGGGCATATTCAATCATATATTATGGAGATGACAACTTATAATGATGATCAGGATATTTGCAGAATGAAATTTATTACAAATGGCTTCATCAAAGACTACGTCACATGTAACATATGTGTTTCAACCCAATCACAGAAAAAAAAAAAAAAACCACCTTTAGAGGCCATTTTCCCCCGCAAGCGGGGGTTGGCCTTTTTCGGGAACTGTGGTTGTTGTTGTTTTTCGGTCCCCTTTTTGAAGCAATGTTTTACGGCCGGATGCCCTTCCTGACGCCAACCCTTTTTGCCGCCTTTAACGACAAGCAGGGAATTACCAGTGAACTGGTACTCAATTTGCCGACCTCGGAAGGATGACAGGCTGAGTCAACCCCCCTGGCGTTAATTCAGCGATTGACCGGGATTCGAACCCAGGATCCTAGGATCCTAAGCCGGCACCCTAGCCGCTAGCCCAACACCAGGGACTCCAGTGTCCAATCACAGATAATCAAAGTATAACTATATGGTTAAAATTTTGTGTTTTACAGACTTCCATAATTGCCACTAACAGAGAGCAATTCCTCATCAAAAGTCAGATTTTTTTTCTCTTCTTCTTCTTCTATTTTTCTAACCCGATATGGTGATGCAGGTTGTGTGAATGAGTATGGCGAATGCTTCTGAGTGAGTGCATGGACTCGCAAAACAAAATGCGAGTTTTAGCATTGCTATTCTCGACCTATCGGCTCCTTTGAGGATTTTGAAGTTTACAACATCGAAAACTAGTGGAGCAAGACGGGACACCAGGTGCATGAAACTACTGGTGAAATGCACCTGTTCGCACACATATCCTGAGGGGATTCTTCAGGGCAAATTACATGCAATTATTCTCAGCAATTATACAATTGTGTCGTTTGCCAATGAAACCAACATACAATGGACACTGGCATGAAGCCCAGGTGTTTTCCAAGCAAATTCCACATGATTTCACTTTTTTCTCTATGTCTGAAATTTCCAGTGATTACAATATAGGATTCAAATATACAGAATATTTTGGATCCATTTTAAATGATTTGGTTGGAAGCATATTCCAAAACACATCCAACTGAGCCTCGGGATGTCGATGAGTGTCTGTATGACAGATTTGATGGTGGGCAATTGCAAAAGACAACTTGATCCTCTTTATGAATCTAGTGCTTGGGTCCAAAGTTATAATTAGTGTTCGGTATCATGTTAAAAAGTACATATCAAATCGTGTACCATGGCCTTTACAATCGCCGACTTAGAACACGGTTCCATAAAATGGGGTGAATAGGGACAGCAAGGTGAATAGGGACACAAACTGAAAAAAAGTTCGGAAACTTTTTTCGCTGAAAATTGATAACCATACTGATTTGTTGATATTTGGGTTGAAAGTGTTCTTTTGTTTTTTTAAAAAGCAACTTATAGTCCCTATTAACCCCATATATGGGTTAAATAGGAATAAATAGGATTTTTATGGCCGTCCCTATTCGCCCCGTTTTACGGGTGAATAGGGACAGTCACTAATACAAAAAAATAATAATCAAGAAATAGGGACAGTTTGGAGAAACTTTTTATCCCATATTTTTTTTCATTGGCACCGTGGTTTATATTATGGGTGCATATTATGTGCATCCATCTGAGCTATCAATTTAGCAATAAGTTGGAAACTCAGGATTGTTTCTTGATTATTATTTTTTTGTATTAGTGACTGTCCCTATTCACCCGTAAAACGGGGTGAATAGGGACAGCCATAAAAATCCTATTTATTCCTATTTAACCCATATATGGGGTTAATAGGGACTTAAGTTGATTTTAAAAAAAACAAGAGAACACTTTCAACCCAAATATCAACAAATCAGTATGGTCATCAATTTTCAGCGAAAAAAGTTTCCGAACTTTTTTTCAGTTTGTGTCCCGATTCACCGTGCTGTCCCTATTCACCCCATTTTATGGTTCCAGATATTCCAGCAGTTCCAGTAGGCCTACAGGAAAATTACCTTTTGATACTTGCTATTGAACCATGATTCATTGTAAATGTAGGCCTGGTACTCCTGTTTGGTTATCATACAAAAAAAAACTCGAAGGAAAACCAATGACTCACAACAATTACAATTTGAACCAATTCGGACAAACATGACCTTACCGGAACTCCTTGTGATCCTGTGCTTCCTTTCTTTCCTCTTTCTCCCTTTGTTCCCTAAGCCAGATACATAACCCAATGGTTCATAACTGGCTTTCATGTGACATGCCATCGAAATAAGTATTTTCATGTTTGCTTATCATGTTAAAAGTGTAAATGCCGTGTGACAACATTTATTGATAAATGGATGAATGTACTAAACAAGTGAAGATTAATGATCTGACAATCTGCCAATAGTAGGATCGGTGTTCAAGGAGCCAAGAGAATATCTGTCATGGGTGAATGGATACATGACTGGGATTAAATGACGAATTTCCGGCATTACTGATGACAACAGAAAAGAGGCACCGCTGTACCGCTGATGCAGTTCTCCTACATATTAGGACTGGAATTTGGAATTTTGCCAGGTAACAGCACACAATCGCCTCTTCTTTGCCAGAGACAGTGTGGAACCATTAACGTGCACCATCTAACGCTGTCCGACAGATTGCCAGCTCACCCTCAGTCTGAAGGCCATCACTCCAATTGATGAAACTCCCTACCTGAGAAACAACAGTCTAACAGTTTTTATTGGTAAAAACAAATACGTATGCGATTGTTGATCCTCTGTGTATAAAAATAAGGTGCTGACATTTTGGGCTTATCCCTTCATCAAAGCAAAAGAGAAAAGCTTTCTTTCTTTCTTTCTTTTATTTTTTCTTCTTCCTCTCTCTTTCTGACAAAGGTTTAAGCCCGCAACATCAGCACCTTGTTTTTATCTACAGCTGATGAACAACAACGTTTGTATTTGTTTTTAATCATATTATGCCACCGACACAGACCGCTAATTTGTGCTGGAATTAGCCTTTTCAATTTATATTGGGTCGAGAATCAAACCCAGATTAGATAGCTGAAATGCAAGTGTGCTACACCTCTGTACCACCCTGATGGATGAACTGCACCATATAAGTTGAAAACAAAAGATGTTGTTAATGCAATGCGATCAATCTCTCACACAGAATATTCAAGGAATTTACAATTTGGTAATGGTAACCAGCCCAAAGGATGACTCTAGGAGAATGCATCATGTTATCTATTAATATACACGTTGCAGACTCAAAATCCAGCATATTCATCCCATTGGAAGGACAATGTGTTTCACAATGCATTTTTTCCTCTGCTGTTCGAGAATACAATGACAGTTTTAGTCAGATATGATTCATCATTAATTAAACCCATGATCAGACAGATCAGAGGTAAAAAATAAAAGCTGAACTGTTTTCCCATACACTAATTCCCATTAAAGGTGGATTGAGGTTATGTTTTCAGCCCTGTCTGTCTGCTTGTTTGTCGGTCTGTGAGCAGGATATCTCAAAAAGTTATGGACAGATTATGGCAAAACTAGGTGGATGAGTTGGGTAGGTAACAAGAACAACCTCATTAGATTTTGGTACATGTCCAGATCTAGATCCGGCCTATCGGTGGGATACAAAATATGTTAACTGTTCAGACCGACGGAGGCATGCTCACTACCAAGTGCCATTCTAGTTGGAATAGAGAAAACATTTTGTTTCGTATTTGCAGAAACTTTACTCGATTCATTTTCATATATTTTGCCAATTATTACACACACTACTTTTCGTTTGTAACTAATGTAACAGAAAAGCTCTGTGCAGTGTCCTTAAACTGGTGCAACATTTGTTGCAATTTCCTGCATTAAACTTTCCAAGTATGCGAGTTTGATACAACATTTGCTATTTTTGCTAACATATCCAGGCTCTTGGAAAAGTAAAGTGATGGAGGAAAGACTGGTTACATAATGAAAGTGGGATATGGTGGAGAAACAACCAGACATAGACGAGCAGGTGTATATGCACGAATGTGAAAAGCAGAGATGTGAGAAAGATGGCAAAATGCAGACAAGAGGGGTGTAAGTTAGGAGGGTGAATGGGGTAAAAAGATCCTGAGATTTTATTGTCCTGCTATTTTGAAACGCTGAAAGGAATAGTAATAGTAAGCTGTTCCACGGGTTAGAGGAAATAAAAGGAATAAAGGAATGGAGGCGAGCGATGTAATTGGTTGATTAAAAGAGGACCAATAGGAGAAGACATGGACACTGGAAGGGCAGAGAATTCAATGAGCATTACTTGCAAGAGCAGATGTTATCTGGTAAATTTTGGTAAATTTTAGCTCTTATCTGGTAAATTTTAGCTCTTACACAAGCCTCGATCTTGCATACAAAAAAATATATAAAAATTCAGAGACCATCAAGCTGTCTGCAGTGAGAAAGCAACATACCCTTCCTTCAATTTACAATCAATCGGCACATACTCTTAACATTATCAATTAATTTGCAAAAGTCAATAAGTTCCTTTACAGGTAAGTTTGGCAATACTAGTCGTCACTCATTGAACTACAAAAGGTAATTAATCAGCAAGAATGAGAGCAGCAAGATACTGATGTCGTCCACAACAGTTGGAGCGCACATAAGCACTTGGACCGGTGTGAAGGCCCCTACCAATCCGCTAATCAGCAAAAGGTAGCTGTGGCCACTCTTACCGGTTCTCCTGGAAGGCTGAGACCAGGGGGACCTTGCGGACCTGGTGGTCCAGGAGGACCAGCAGGGCCCACTTCACCTTTGGTCCCCATCACTCCCTGAGAATATCAGAGAAAGGCAGAGGTCAAAGGTAAATATAAACATCACCACAACACAATCAAGAAGAAAGATAAAGAACATCTTACCGTTGGTCCACTCATGCCAGACCCTCCCTGCAGACCCCTCTTTCCAGGACTACCCTAGAGGGTAAGTAGGAGAGGGAGCATAGGTGAAGAGGGGTGGTTGAGAAGCAGACACATCGACAGGTAGTTAGTAAGAAAACCTGAAAAGAAGAGAAAAAAGTGGAAAGAATGTAGGCAAAGGTTTATGATAATGAAAAGAGACTGTCATGGTTAAGACATGCCAATTCAAATAATCTTACCGGACATGCCAGAGGAGGCATTGGTGGTTTGCTGAAAACAGTGGATTCACTTTCAAAGGTTTTCTTTATTATTCCAAGCACTGTTACACCGTGCCTTGATTCCTTGCCTTTCTTTTTGAATTGTAAAAACTTTAATATGATAGCATGATTTAAGTACGGAGCATTGCAAACCAACCTTCTGCACGGCCTACCCCCTCCTCCCATGCCAATCCTGCCCATGCCTAAAAGGGCCATATTATTAATAAATAAGCAAACAAGATTGAGAATAGAAAAAAATGAATCGGATAGGAAGAAGAGAAAAAAAGAGAAAGGGGGAGATGAGAGGGGGGAGTTTTATTATACGTTATGTATTTATTCATCTGTCTGAATTTATTGCTAAAATTGAATCAATTAATTTCAGTCAGGTCAGTCTTTTGGCACTGCCACTGGTAACATGTAGCCCAGTGCTACCTGCAACATGGTCGGGGTCTCAGCAACTAAACTGACACCCCTCACTGGCTTTGCTAGTGTAGAGAGTGACTGTGACACCCTGCCAGGAACAAAAACAACACCTGACAAAGGGCAGATGAGTTCTCAAAGGGAGCCAACAGCCATACAGTAAGGAGATGTGTCTCCTAAAAAACACCCATCCGGTTTGGACTGGTTTGAGTCAGACCAAAGACTATAAAATAATAGGTGCTGCTTCCTTGCTTGAAAAGGATAGAACACTGACAATCCCCATCGGAAAGTATCCATGGGGAGGACGGAATTCCTCTTGACGAAATGCCCCGCTGAGTACAGTGAGAAAAGTGGCGCCATTGTTATGACGTCGCTGGTACCCACAGTATCCCGGGAAGTGACGGTAGTGACGGCAAAGTCAAGATCAAGCAAAGTCAAGCAAAGTCAAGTGTGTGGCAAGGACGAATTGATTAGATTTTATCCAAGATCCGGATCTGGATACTAGAATTTTTATTGTTGCAAGTGATTCTTCACAATTGAGAAATAGGGCCAAAAAAGATATATAGCACGATATCTCAAAATATTGTGGATGGATTAAGACAAAACTAGGTGGATGATTTGGGAAGGTGACACGACCAAGCCGATTGGATTTTGGTTCAGGCCCGGATGCAGATCCAGCTTATCAGTGTGATATAAAACGTAAACTGTTCAGCCTGGCGGAGGGATGCGCTCCAGCAATTGTCGTTCTACTTATTAAGAGATACCTCCGCCACCCAAAGGTGGATGGAGGTTATGTTTTCACCCCTGTTTGTTTGTTTGTCTGTCTGTCTTTGTCTGTCCGTTTGTTTGTTTGTGAACAAAATATCTCAAAACGTTGTGGACGGATTCGGACCAAATTTTGCAGAGATATAGTGTATGTCACAAGGACGAAATGATTAGATTTTGGTGAAGATCCGGATTCGGATCCTGCTACTAGAATTTTAAAAGTTATTCTTCACCATTGGGAGATTGGGCTAAAAACGATACATAGCAGGATATCTCAAAAAGTTATGGATCGATTTAGACGAAACATGTTGGACAGGTTGTGTGTGAAAAGGAAGAATCGATTCAATTTTGGTGAAGATCCGGATCTGGATCCGGCTAGTAGAATTTTTAAAGTGATTCTTCACCATTGAGTGATATGACCAACCAGGCGGAGGTATGCTCTCTACTGAGTGCTGTTCCAGTTTTTATTTATTTATTTGGAACTAACCTCAAGAAAAACAGCTCTTACCGATGTATTCCTTTAAACTCTAAGAAATTATGTCTAACAATGTCAAATATCCTATTCATGGAAAGACTAAAATAATGTTTTACATCAGGGATATGTAAAGTTTCACCACCTTATACAACGCCGTCCTCCGAATGCCATGGTAGATTGAGAGTGAGCATCCATGCAAGATCATCAGAACTTTACAGATTTTATCACTGTCGCAAACCCAAATTGCATATATCAAAGTGTTAAATGATTGTTATGAGACAAGGTAGAGGAGTTATCTGCTCACTAGTGGACCAGAAGAACCAGGTGGACCCTTGCTTTCAGTGGAACAGGTGCACGCATGTGGCAGAGCTGGACATTTTTCTTCATCTCTCTGTGGTCAAGGTAGGAGATAAATGCATGAGTGAATGGGTAACTGTTACTGTATTAGGAATTATAACGATGTCTCATCCATGTTTTGTAACAAATCGCCAAGTAAGTGTCATAAAGGCGAGTATAATGATCCAAATATAGTCAAAAGACTTCTGTAATGTCCATTGGCAAAAACATTGTCAGTACCAGAGATGGCAGTTCACAGCATTTGTCACGGCTTGGCCATCCAACACTGCAGAGAATCTCAAACATCTGAAGTTGAAACTGGAAAGAAAGTCAGTGAAGAAAATAAGGGTTAGACATAATAGTCAGATTAATTCCTCAAAATAAGAGTTAGAGACATACATACATACTGATTATAAAGATGTGTTTCTTTCTAAATAATGTCTGATCAATTGAATTGACCACAGGTGGACTCCAATCTAGTTGTGGAGACATCTCAAGGATGATCAAAGGAAATTGGATGCACCTTAGCTCAATTTGGAGTGTCATAGCAAAGGGTTTGAATACTTATTGACTCAAGACATTTCAGCTTTTCATTTTTAATGAATTTGTATAAATTACTAAAAAAACAAGTACAAAAAGTTTTAATTAAAACAAAAGCCGCGTCGATGTTACACAATGCCTAGATGCAGCTGTGCCTATAACGTCGATGTTATAGGCACAGGACATTCCTATTGATTCGATTACTTGATGTTATTTTTGTGCAAAGTGAAAATATATCTCGGCAATTTCCCGTGTGTGGCGACGAATTTTTAATTTATCTCGGCATTTTCCCGTCTGTTATTTCAGGCGGTGTATGACTGACCATGCCGCGATTTAAAATATATATATCTCGGCAATTTCCCGTATGTGGCGACACGTGAATGAAGCTATGCTCCTCTCTCCACATTATTGTGACGACGTATAAATTAAATATTTCATCGTGACGATTGTCATCAAATGGACGAATTTTTAATATATCTCGGCATTTTCCCGTCTGTTATTTCGGGCGGTGTATGACTGACCATGCCGCGATTTAAACAAAATATATATATCTCGGCATTTTCCCGTCTGTTATTTCGGGCGGTGTATGACTGACCATGCCGCGATTAAAAAAAAAAAATCTCAATGGACTTGAAGTTACAGGCCTTTGAGAATTCATTTCGTTCTATAAAGGGCAACTTCCATCGGATTTTCTTCCCGTTTTTTTTCAACCGAGTCTAAAACTATGTTAGCGACTGTGAAAAATGAAATGATATATCGAATTTGATTTGAAATAAAACTGTATGAGAGAGGAAGACACCACGGGCCTACAAAACAGGCCTCAAAGCTATGCGAGTTAATAAAATGGTGGATATTTGTTTATATGAAGCCTCTCCCACAATGGGTGGAGCTATGGTTCCCAGAATGGGTGGAGCTTTGAGGTTTTGTCTTCTCTGCAAGAACAAGAACAAGAAGAAGAACAACAACAACAGCAGAGGGCACTCTATTAGCAGCGTCTGCGACGTGGCTAAAAATTGCACCTTGACATTATGGTTATTATGTGCAGATCAGTGACAAAGAAAATCTCAATTTAATCTATTTTAAATTCAGGCTGTAACACAACAAAATGTGAAAAAGTCAAGGGGTGGGAATCGTTTTTGAAGGCACTGTATGTACAGTATGTGTATATATATATATATATATATATATATATATATATATATATATATATACCGTGAAATGTGGTGAATAGGGACAGCAGGGTAAATAGGGACACAAACTGAAAAAAATTTCGGAAACTTTTTTCGCTGAAAATTGACAACCATACTGATTTGTTGATATTTGGGTTGAAAGTGTTCTCTTGTTTTTTTTTAAAAACAAATTATAGTCCCGATTAACCCCATATATGGGTTAAATAGGAATAAATAGGATTTTTATGGCTGTCCCTATTCACCCCGTCTTACGGGTGAATAGGGAGTCACTAATACAAAAAAAAAAAATCATATATACAAATACTAATACAAATACTAATACAAAATAATAACAGCCATAAAAATCCTATTTATTCCTATTTAACCCATATATGGGGTTAATAGGGACTATAAGTTGCTTTAAAAAAAAACAAGAGAACACTTTCAACACAAATATCAACAAATCAGTATGGTTATCAATTTTCAGCGAAAAAAGTTTCCGAACTTTTTTTCAGTTTGTGTCCGTATTCACCGTGCTGTCCCTATTCACCACATTTCACGGTATTTATTTTAATATGAGCCTTTCCTACAAAACCAGGCTTTAGAATGATGCACTTCCATCGCCATGAGAGCTATTCGTTCACTTTGTTTGTGCTCTTCAATTCAACGAACAAATAGTATAATACTACGCTTCCTTTGCCTTTTACCATTTGTATTGGTGACATCATGAGCACCCTAAAATAAAACATACCATTTTTGGCCCAAAGTCATTGCAATGCAGCATGGTCTGCAGGGGATTTGAAATCCTAACTATGGGGGATACCTGATTCTTTTCCTCAAAAATTGTCAGAAAAAGAGTTGTAAGCCTCGACTTCAGGATGTACTTTATTTACGTAATTGTAAGAGATGGAATTACACTACAAGCACCTTTGCCGGTACATAAAAAACATATTTTACTCAAGAATACAAATGGACAATATTAATTATTTGTTGTTAAAACCTAACCAATTCTTAAGATATAATTTATGTATTCATCCTACTCTACTGTGTCAAGCTTTGCAGTGTGCAGACGGTATTCCCTTGTCCTGCATGAAATATACAAAGAAATTTGCCGATGAGGCTTAAGTTAAAAAAACAGTAATTCGAGTAATTGTCTTCTTCACAAGAGTGGTATGGAAAGGTGAAATTTGTATTACCAAGATTCACCGAACTAAATATCCTTCTTAATGAACATAAGTTTGCATTGGTTAGATACAAGAAACAATTACAAACATGAATAGAGATTATTGAGATTGAGAGTAATACATACAGATACACTGCCAGATTGTGGGCCACGTGAGCTCAGCGCACGTCCCAAGACTTCCACACCATCCGTCGAAAGGTTCTGATGCCGCAATATCGCTTGCTGTGAGATGAGCTTGCAATCAAGGTACAACCGGCACGTTTCGTTGGTGAGGACGAAATGGATCTGCGGAACCCATGCACAAAGTTCATAATTTATAACAAAAATTACATGACATGTCCATTCGTATTGGTAAAAAGATTGTAGACCCGCAATATTTTTGCCATCTTTCTATTTATATAAATTCAAAAGCAATATAAACCAATACTAAAATTCACATCTCGACTAAACAGGAAAATATCTCTGGGAAACAAGATACTCAAGAAACAATATTATTGAAGATGACGCGATTGCAATCAATCCACAGCATGGCTTTCTACATAAACACCGGTTGTATTTCATAGGATTACCACAAAAGTGGGGGGTTAATTTTTTTGGTTCAAATGACCAACTACTTATTCTTATTTCCTGATGGAAATGCTATACGGACACAAACTCATTTCGAATGACTAAGTTTGATTGGCTTGTGTATGCGTTTTTGATGAGATTTCTTTTCACCACCACAATTGTTTCGTGCTTCGCTTGACTCGACTCTGTGGAATGCACTTGAAAACATCTGGCTGTTTCATTCGATTCGTATGAGGCACGAATCATACAAGTTGGGAGATAATTTTATTCTTACTATATTCTTCAGTGAAGGTCTTGGACAAATCAATATTCTTGTTTTCGTTCGTTCATTTTTATACAGAAATGAAAATTCAGGATGGAGTTAAATGATAAATTAGACATGCAGTCACGTGAAAAAGTAAGTACACCCCATGTAAAGTTTTGACTTTTTCAACATATTTCAACATACAGCTATTTGATCTTCATTTCAACAATATTAACAGATAAAGGTGATATAATGCAAAAAATATCATGAAACATTTACATTTTGTAGTCCATTGTATAATTTAAATAAACATAAATGCAAATTTCGCATGTGGAAAAAGTAAGTACACCCTTGGCTCTAATGGGTGGTATTGCCCCCTTTGGCAGAAACAACCTCAAATAGGTGTTTCTTATAACTGTCTACCAGTCTCTGACATCGACTGGGAGAAATTTTTGCCCACTCCTCCATGCAGAATTCTTTCAGCTGTGCGATGTTTGAGGGGTTTCTTGCATGCACAGCTCGTTTCAAATCCCCCCACAACATCTCGATGGGATTTAGATCTGGACTTTGACTTGGCCATTCCAGAACCCTCCATTTCTTTCTTTTCAGCCATTCCTTGGTGGATTTACTGGTATGTTTAGGGTCATTGTCATGTTGCAAGGTCCACCTTCGGTTGAGCTTCAACTTTCCAACAGATGGCCTCACATTATCCTCAAGCACCCTCTGGTACAATGAAGAATTCATAGTGGATTCTATGATGTTGAGCTGCCCAGGCCCTGATGCAGCAAAGCTGCCCCAAACCATAATATTTCCACCACCATGCTTTACAGTTGGTATCAGGTTCTTGTGGTCAAATGCTGTCTTTGGTTTTCGCCAAACATGTCTTCTGGTACTGTGGCCAAATAGCTCTACCTTTGACTCATCTGTCCAGAGCACATTGTTCCAGAAGTGCTGGTCTTTGCCTAGGTGTTCATTGGCAAACTTTAGTCTTGCCCTGATGTTCTTTCTGAACAGCAAAGGTGTCCTCCTGGTACAACTCCCATGTAGATCAAATTTGTGCAGCCTCTTTCTAATGGTAGACTCGTGCACTTTGACATCAACAGTGGCAAGAGTTACCTGTAGGTCCCGTGATGACATTCTGGGGTTCTTAGAGACTTCTTTCAGCATGTTGCGGTCTGCTCTCGGGCTGAACTTTTTGGGGCGGCCTGGCCTGAACAAGTTGGCAGTTGTGTGGAATCTTCTCCACTTGTAGATGATCTTCTGGACAGTCAAATGATTGATTTCAAATTGTTTGGAGATCTTTTTAAATCCCTTCCCAGACTCGTAGGCATCTACAACCTTCTTCCTGAAGGCCTCAGAGAGCTCTTTTGATCTTGGCATTGTGACGCCACACACTTCAACAACAAAGAGCAAACCAAAACGAAATGTCTGAGGTGTAAATAAGACAGGTTCCTCCGAGATCCTCTCTGACGATGTTCTAATCATTTGCACCTGAGCTGGTGCACCTGATTCTAATTTTAGGTATTTGAAGTAGTGATAAATGTGGGGGTGTACTTACTTTTTCCTCATGCGAAATTTGCATTTATGTTTATTTAAATTATACAATGGACTACAAAATGTAAATGTTTCATGATATTTGTTATATTATATCACCTTTATCTATCAATATTGTTGAAATGAAGATCAAATAGATGTATGTTGAAATATGTTGAAAAAGTCAAAACTTTACATGGGGTGTACTTACTTTTTCACGTGACTGTATTCAGAACAGTGTGGTAGAGAAGGAAAAAGGAATAAAAAGCAGAATCTATAAACAGAATGAGTGGAATAGATACAACAAACAGGAATTATACAGGTTGTTAACATGAGGTATCATTTTATTAGTTGTAGTAGTAGTAGTATTATTGTGAGACCATCCTGAAACCGTAGGAATAACAAAAACTATATGGAAGGGATTTTTGAGTTAAGGAGAATACGATTGCATGAGTGAAGGTGAGTAATCTGCTCCAATTAGAAAAGGTGAACAAGGAGTGTTTGTCACTGGATATGTGAGGCCTCTTATGGTTGGGATCAGAGGACGGAAATTGAACGCCATGACCGATGAGAAAGCAGGTGGCCCTGTACCTAAGCCTTTTCATATGAAACTAGCATAGGTACCTGGCATTGCCGGAAAACGCAGAGATGCTTTGCTGATGGGAATATTAAGTGAAGGGGGGGGGGGGGTGGGAGAGAGAGAGGGAAGGGGGTGGGGAAGGGGGTTTGAGGAGAGAGGGGAGGGACAAGAGGGTGGGGAGAGGAAGGCGAGAGGGAAGGGGAAGAAGAATGGAGGAGAGGAGGGAGTGGAGGGGAAGGGGGGGAATGGGGGAGGAAAGGAGAGGAGGAGAGGGATGGGAGTAAAGGGGAGGGAGAGGAGGGAGGCAAATGGGAGAGGAGGGGAGAAGGGAAGGGGGAAGTAGAGAGACAGAGAGAGAGAGAGGAAGTGGAGGGGGGGGGGGGGGGGGAGAAAAAGTTGAGGGGAGGAGGTGTGTGGTGTGGAAGTTAGCAAAGACAATGTGTTGAAAAGTTTGCACTGAAATACGAGTCGTCATCGCATGTATCACATTAGTCTGCCCCCTCACGTATGCAGAATAAAGTGCAAAGGGGGAAGAGGGAAATTCTGCCATTTTTGCTTACATAATAAATACATAGTATAGTGTTTTGACCAACAGGTTTTCAGAGAAAATAAAAATTAACTTTGACCCTTTAAAAATCGTGTGAATAAAGGCATCTCCTTTTCTCACATGTGTTGCAAGTACAGGGACCTGCTTTGTGATGCTTTAAAAGGCGGTGCATAATCAGAAATATGTTTCATAGGGCGATGTATTACTGCAGTATGAAAAAAATGGAAATGTTGAGAAAAATGTATTGAATATAGCAAGCGTTTCCTGAATATAATCAATTTGAGAAACGGGATTGAATGTCATTCACCATTATTATAAGTGAGGAAGAACGGAAGAAAATGAGGGCAGAACGATATGAAAAACGGGATTGAATGAGACTTGGCATTATTATAAGTGAAGAAGAAGATGAAGGAGGAAGAGTTTTTGTTTTAATGGCAATTGTTGAAAGAAAAGGAATTGAATACAGTAAGCGTTTTCTGAATCTAATCGATATGATAAACGGGATTGAATGAGACTAGGCATTTTTATAAGTGAAGAGGAAAGTCAAGGAGGAACAGTTTTTGTTGTAATGTAAATTGAAACCGGCCCATCTATTGTCACCTTACTCAACTATATCATACTGTTTGCAGATTGCCGAGCACCTGATTGATAAAAGGATGGCGATGAGAATTGATAGTGAGCAGGTACGGTGCATAAATCCCCTATTTTATTGACGGACAGACAGACGCACGGTCGCACACACGCATAGGCTGACCTCCTTTTATATTGCAGATTATTTTTAAAGCAGGAGACTAGATTTTCATGGTGAGATGACGATACTAATTGAAATGATGTAATGGACATGATGCCAAATGATATGAAATCAAATGGACGTAAAAGTGTGAGGCAGACTATGGGGGGCTCCAGTTGGTAAAAGAGCTATGATATACTACTTTGCATCACATACAAGTCCTTGTACACTATATGGAGAGTTATGGAAGGCCCGGTTAATTTAAAAAGGCCATGTGGAGATGAAAGCTGAAGTGTGAGACCATCTTCTCGATATGGAATGCTGCAGACACACGAAATGCACACACGGTCATGGCTGATGGTCTGGCTGAGAAGGTTTATGTGCTGCGGTGGGGCCAAGGCCTGAATGCTGAGACAAAATATTGGAGGAGTTACCACAATGTTCCTTTCTTTAGAGGTCTAAACAAAATAACAACAGACTTATCTGTAGTGGAGTTTTCATTTGAAGAGCTTTTGTTTATACAACTGCCAAGGCTAACGTAAAAGTGTGGGAAAAAAAAACATGAGGGAAAAAGTTCAACAGATATAAATGGACAAAGAGGAAACAAAACACATGCATGCTCTTTTCTGCATAACTTGAAATTCCACAAATTATTATTATTACTATTACTACGCCAACAATTAAATTATTAAATTAAATTATTATTACAATTATTATTATTATTTATTATTATTTAATTATTTTATTATTATATATTTTATTTATATTAATAATAATTATTATTAATTATCATTAATTTTATTAAATTGTTATTACTACAAATTATTCTACAAATTACAAATGATTCTACAAATCTACAAATTCTGCACAATTGGAAACAGAACACAATTCTGCATGAGGAGAAGAGTTAAAGGTGAAAGGTGAATAGCATCTCATTTGATGTATAAAAACGTTGAGAGAAATAATTGATGGGAGGAGTTGTCTTTTTCATATTGCTCGATTAAGGAGCTATTGCATTTACATGTACAGTCACGTGAAAAAGTAAGTACACCCCATGTAAAGTTTTGACTTTTTCAACATATTTCAACATACAGCCATTTGATCTTCATTTCAACAATATTGAGAGATAAAGGTGATATAATACAACAAATATCAGGAAACATTTACATTTTGTAGTCCATTGTATAATTTAAATAAACATAAATGCAAATTTTGCATGTGGAAAAAATAAGTACACCCTTGGCTCTAATAGGTGGTATTGCCCCCTTTGGCAGAAACAACCTCAAGTAGGCGTTTCTTATAACTGTCTACCTGTCTGAAATCGACTGGGAGAAATTTTTGCCCACTCCTCCATGCAGAATTCTTTCAGCTGTGCGATGTTTGAGGGGTTTCTTGCATGCACAGCTCGTTTCAAATCCCCCCACAACATCTCGATGGGATTTATATCTGGGCTTTGACTTGGCCATTCCAGAACCCTCCATTTCTTTATTTTCAGCCATTCCTGGGTGGATTTACTGGTATGTTTAGGGTTATTGTCATGTTGCAAGGTTCATCTTCAGTTGAGTTTCAACTTTCCGACAGATGGCCTCACATTATCCTCAAGCACCCTCTGGTACAATGAAGAATTCATCGTGGATTCTATGATGGTGAGCTGCCCAGGCCCTGATGCAGCAAAGCTGCCCCAAACCATAATATTTCCACCACCATGCTTTACAGTTGGTATCAGGTTCTTGTGGTCAAATGCTGTCTTTGGTTTTCACCAAACATGTCTTCTGGTACTGTGACCAAATAGCTCTACCTTTGACTCATCTGTCCAGAGCACATTGTTCCAAAGTGCTGGTCTTTGCCCAGGTGTTCATTGGCAAACTTTAGTCTTGCCCTGATGTTCTTTCTGGGCAGCAAAGGTTTCCTCCTGGCACACCTCCCATGTAGATCAAATTTGTTCAGCCTCTTTCTAATGGTAGACTCGAGCACATTGACATCAACAGTGGCAAGAGTTACCTGTAGGTCCCACGTGATGACATTCTGGGGTTCTTAGAGACTTCTTTCAGCATCTTGCGGTCTGCTCTCAGGCTGAAATTGCTGGGGCGGCCTGGCCTGAACAAGTTGGCAGTTGTTTGGAATCTTCTCCACTTGTAGATGATCTTCTGGACAGTCGAATAATTGATTTCAAATTGTTTGGAGATCTTTTTAAATCCCTTCCCAGACTCGTCGGCATCTATAACCTTCTTTCTGAAGGCCTCAGAGAGCTCTTTTGATCTAGGCATGGTGACGCCACACACTTCAACAACAAAGAGCAAACCAAACGAAATGTCTGAGGTTTAAATAAGCCAGGTTCCTCCAAGGTCCTCTCTAACGATGTTCTAATCATTTGCACCTGAGCTGGTGCACCTGATTCTAATTTTAGGTATTTGAAGTTGTGATAAATGTCGGGGTGTACTTCCTTTTTCCACATGCGAAATTTGCATTTATGTTTATTTAAATTATACAATAGACTACAAAATGTAAATGTTTCATGATATTTGTTATATTATATCACCTTTATCTATCAATATTGTTGAAATGAAGATCAAATAGCTGTATGTTGAAATATGTTGAAAAAGTCAAAACTTTACATGGGGTGTACTTACTTTTTCATGTGACTGTAGCATACTTTATGTAGGAAGGACATACAATGAAGGAAGAGAATAAGAAATATAATGGGATAATGAAGCTGGAGTTTTTAAGGGGTTTGAACGGGGTAGGGAGGGGTTTGGAGGGGGAAAGGGAAATGGGGATCGGGCAGAAGTATTGGTATAAAATAAAGTATTATTCGATGTATTTGATGTTGTCCAACCTGATCTGATGGTGGGGACTAACTATTTATGCAACTTTGTGAATCTGCTGTGATGGTTATAGACCAGGTCTGGTTCTGAAGCAAGGTGGTGAGGCCAAAGTTTGATTTGTACAGGCCACTTTGGAAATTTTAAGGGTAAAAACCTGCTTTTACAAACTCTCCATGCTCTCGGGAACGTCCATTGCCCCAAAAGCATAAGCGAGTGGAATGTTGTTGCCCACAAAAAGACAATCTGCTGTATAATGAAGTGCATCCTGCCGAGTGTTGCTGCCCACAAAAAGACAATCTGTTATGCGATGAAATGCATCCTGCTGAGCATGGTGACGAGACCACACCAGATGGAATTTTTCACCAGATCCATTGCTGCCCACAATAACAAAAAGCTAGTACCAGACAGATACACATCAAGCGACGCTGAGCAGTCTTTTCAACTTGATTTTGCCATGGCACGTCATTATCCAGCCATTCGGGTCATCGTACATGTTTTACATTAGTTATCTGTCACCAAATTAAATAATATGTGTGTAAGAACATGTGCAGACTAAAGTTTGCATTCAACAGATATTATATAAAAGAATAGTGTATTTGGAATGGATCGGCATAACGGAAATGGTGGTTTTCATCAGAATACGATCAATGAATATATTTCAAATTTTTAAGTATTATTAATATTTCTTCTTTTTTTTTTTTTTTACTTTCAGCAGGCAACTTCCAGGAGCATTTTTCCACATGGTGGCACCAAGTAGGTTACCTTTGATCAGTCTGTGCTATTCTCCGTTTGCCATAACTCCTGTAGTTCTAATTAAAATTTCATTCAATGGACATATTGAAAGAAAGGCACAAAAGAGACTTTGTGTGAATTGCTTGGTCTTGCTCCGATGGCTTTTGCAGAAGCTTTTGTCAGCTGCTGGCAGCGGCACACCTGCTGTAACTATAGGTGGTTGAGGGAAGTCGGGTAAGTTGTGTTTGGGGGAGCGGGGTTGGGAGGGAGCTGCTTTAGGGGTTCAGTTATCCGTGTGATTTTGTGCAAACTCATACATGCTTTTACAAATAAATTCTGGAATTTCATGCTACCTTTAAAGTACCGCTTGCCACCACTCGTAGAAAGGGACATATTCCCATTTACCTTAATAGTCCTGAATTTTAACAATGGATAATATGACACTTCTTAAAATCCTAACGCCATGACCAATTATTTAAAAATCTGACATCAGACGTAAAAGTGTTTCAACTTGTTGGAAATACTTCAGCTGCATAAACGTTCCTTCTTATAATGCGGACATATCAAAATAACAAGTGAAATTTGTTCGAGGGAATTCGGAGTGTATGTTACAAAAAGTTTCCATCTCGAATGCAAAGAAACGGAAAGAAAATTCAGCGCAGGAAAAAGGCATTTGGCCCAAACATGGCCGTTTAGTATTTAATTTCGCTCTGCTTTGTCCTTTGAAAACTGCCAAATTCGCCAAAGCAGTTCTTACCCCAAATAAGTATCAAGAGAAAGAGAAAGGTAATTATATTAGATATCGTATATTAGATAAACATGAAATGGAAATAGACCTAATGTGTAGTACATTATAAGGCCATTGGGAATATCTCCATATTAATTGTTACCTGTGCTACTGAAGGTAGATAGAGGTTATCTTTTCACCCCTGCCTGTCAGTCTGTCTGTTTGTGAACAGAATATCTCAAAAACTTGTGAACGGATTTCTACCAAATTTGGTGGAGAGGTTGGATGTGTGGGAGCTAAAAAAAACTGTTTGTGTTTCCATCATTTAATCAGAAATGATTTTCCAATTATTTAATAAAGATAAAATGTTAAAATGTCATGATCCTAAAAAGAAACAAATCGCAAAAAGCAATTGCATTATTCGAACCAATAAATAAATAAAAACAACTCTTCTGACCTTATGGAAACTTCCAAAGAAGATTTTCTGAATCTCTGGTCCAATAAACTTCACAGTTTGATGAGAATCCTTCTCATCAATGTAGAAATACAGCAATTCCTTACTGCCACCTGTAAGATAAGGAGATGTAGATTGTCCTCACCATAGAGTGAATTATCAAATTAATAATGGAAATTGAAACATTTACCTTTCGATGTGTGAAACAGTCTATGGGCTGTCTTCAAATCGTGTGTGAAAGATATCAGAACTTAACTTCCCCACCTCCCCTTTTCCATGCTTTTACAAATAAAAAAGTCCAATAGTAATCAGAGCACCAAACATCAACTGGTACTTACTATTTAGAGCTATACCCCTCTGTGGTTTCCCTGCCACATCCAGGACCTGCCACAAGGCAAATGGCTTTAGGTTTGACTCTGGGAGCAAACGAAACAGCAGAGAGATGGTGTAGTCAGGGTGAAGACCTTCAGGGTGGATATTCCTATATGGTAAGAGTTAGGCAGGGGGGTGGAAATGGTGAGTGACAAAAACAAGAGTATCAGATGAGAAATAAAACACAATTTAACTTGGTTAGTATAACGTTCGTATATTCCTAATTTACCTTTACATGGTTGTTACGCAGGTATTTAAATATATTCTCTTTTTTCCTCCCTCAAATATTCCCTACTGATGTTGTTGTTGTATTCATACTTTGTAGGCTGCACCATTATAGCATCATGGTGGATCTTGAAAGAGTCAAAGGAGTTGAAGGTACCAGGCTCCATGGAAACAGCATTGACTGTCCCATGGAGCATGTTCGTCAGACCAAAGGCATCCATCATGTTGAAACCTGTCAAAGAGAAAGGGTGTGTATTACAAGGTATGAAGATCTACATCTTACCAGTATGTTGGCTTTCATATGGTACTTGGCCTTTGGTTGAGTTTTTCTGGTCTGTGATCAATGCAAATGCAAAAGCACTGCTTGATTTCAACAACATATCCTGAGGTTATAAACTTTCTTATACGATGTATGCTTTAGTTTTTGACATTATACTTCTTTCTTTCGAATTTTTTTAGGTCCTCCTCATTGATAAAATGATTATTTAAATGATAGTGTACAGTGAAGGCAACTGTGTTACCTGAGACTGTATGCCCATTAACATACGCCAGAGGACAGGCTGCAAGAAAAACACAAGATAAGTTTATTAGCGGTGGATATTTCCAAGATGAATATATCATAAAAAGCAACTGCTTATCGTGACAAAAATAAATCAATCCAAAAAAAGAAGCATAAACAGGAGGGGGGAATCACACTAGCAATGTTGTAGTAGTAGTAGAGGTGGTAGTATATATATATATATATATATATATATATATATATATATATATATATATATATATATATATACAGTCGTGGCCAAAAATATTGGCACACTTGCACTTTTATGAAATGATGCACCATTTCTTCCAGAATATTGTTGAAATAAAAAAAATATTTTGGTATCCACAAATGTATTTCTTTGGTTTGTAGGGGAACAACATTATTAAAAGCTGAAGAAATTACTAAATCTTAGCTTATTCCTCACAGAAATCCTAAAATGGCCCGGACAATATTATTGGCACCTTTTGGAAGTTGTTAGAAATAATGAAATTTCAAGCAGGTGATTCTCCTTTACTTTGAAATTGAACTCACCTGTGGTGAGTTGCAGGTGCCTGCAATATAAAAATCACTCATTCAACCAGTTGTAATAGAGAAAAGGAGTCATTCTGTTGTTTTGTGTCACTGTGTGTACCACAATGAGCATGGAGAAAAGAAAGAAAACCAGAGAACTTTCTGAGGAGGTCAGACACAATATTGTAGCCAAGCACGGACAATCTCAAGGCTACAAGTCAATCTCCAGAGACGTCAATGTTCCTGTGTCCACCATGTGCAATGTTATCAGGAAGTTTAAGGCCCATGGCACTGTAACCAACCTCCCTGGACCTATGTTGCAAGAGGGAACTTGATTGAAGATTGCAGCGAAGGATTGTTCAAATGGTGGAGAAAGCACCTCGATCAACTGCCAAACAGATTCAAGCTGACCTTCAGACATAAGGTACAACAGTTTCAACTCGCACCATCCATCACCAACTCAATTAAAGGTGGTTCTATGGTAGGAGACCCAGGAGGACCCCACTGCTGAGAAAGCCAGACTGGAGGTTTCCAAAACACACCAGAACAAGCCAAAATCCTCTGGGAGAATGTCCTGTAGACAGATGAAACAAATTAGAGCTTTTTGGTAAAGCACATCATCTCTATGTTTACATAAAACAAAATGAAGCCTTCAAAGAAAAGAACACCTTCCCTACTGTCAAACATGGAGGAGGCTCAGTTATGTTTTGGGGTTGCTGTGCTGTCTCTGGAACTGGGTGCCTTGAATGTGTGCATGGCATCATGAAATCAGGAGATTGCCAAGGTATTTTGGAGCGCAATGTTCAACCCAGTGTCAGAAAGCTGGGTCTCCGTCGAAGGTAATGGGTCTTGCAGCAGGACAATGACCCAAAACACACTTCAAAAAGCACCCAGGAATGGTTCAAGACAACATGCTGGACTGTTCTGAAGTGAATGAAGGCCAGAAATGAGTCCAGATATAAATCCCATTGAACACCTGTGGGGAGATCTGAAAACAACAGTTGGGAGAAGGCACCCTTCAAATCTGGGAGAACTGGAGCAGTTTGCACAAGAAGAGTCAGCAAAACTGCTAGTAGAGAGGTGAAGGAAGCTCATTCATGGCTATAGGAGGTGCTTGACTGCAGTTATTTTGTCCAAGGGCTGTGCTACCAAATAATACGTCTAGCTCTAGGCCCTAGGGTGTCAATAATTTTTTCAATGCCATTTCTTTTTATTATCTGCTTTAAAGGATATATTAAGTTCTGAATCAAAAACAAAAGTTCTGTAATATTAACAGTGAAATAAAGAATTATGAAGACCAAATACTTATTTTTAGAGAAAATTGTGAGTTATTTGAAAAATGTGCAAGTGTGTCAATATTTTTGACCACGACTGTATATATATAGTCCCATTTTCAGGAATCGTGGCACTCCAGGGACTTTCTGCGTATAATTTGGCAGATACTGTTTTTTCCAAAGGATTTGGGGGTGGCTGAATCCAATTTTTCTGTCTACTAAGCTGAAAAAATTATGATTAAGATTTTATAAGCAAAAATCCAAAATGGCTGCCCAAATCTAGATTTAAGTGCCATCTTGGCATAGGCCTAACATTGCCATTGCAACTCCCCCAAAAAATAATTATTTATTGTAATGGTCAGTGACAGCGATGCAAAGTTTGGCTATTATCCTACATTAATTCAAAATGGCCACCTTAAAATGGCATCTAAATCATCAGTCTGAGATATGGTTGCTGCGCAAATAAATATACTGTGACCCTTGATAGAATAAGATCTATTTTTTTTTTAAATAAAAATGATTTATTTAGGATGGTTTGTATATAGGGTGATTGCCTAATAATGCCCATGTGAATTAATTACTAAATAAACATTTTATCAGAGTAAATAATCACTTTAGTGCACATCATGTAAAACAATATCATCATTTTTGATATTTTTGAAATTGACTTTTGCGCATTGTGTGTGTGTGTATACAGACAGGGAATATGACCAACAAAAGGATGTGAGGAATTTTACAGACATTTGTGATGCATAGTTAATTAACAGTAGACTGAAAAAAAAAAAAATTACACAAATAAAAATGCGGTATCTTCCAAAGTATTCAGACTGGACAAAGTGGATGCTTTACTGATATTCACATACCAAAATTATCAAGAAGAAGAAGAAGAACCACCTTTAGAGGCCATTTTTAATGGCCAAATTTTTTTTTCGCTAAATGGCCAAACAAATGGCCAAATTAATGGCCATTCAATTTTTAATTACCAAAATTATCAAGGACAACACTTTATCTAAGCTACATAAAACTACCATATTTTAATTATCTGTTACATCTTTTTCTAGATAGGTAATGCAGAAAACAGTAGAAGACGTGTCATGTGAGCTTTAATACTGTAACAGTCGTCGGGCCACTCCAGTTGCTCGGTACGAATCCGGCGAGTCGCGTCAGTGATTGTCGAGGTCAGGGGAGTTGACAGCTACAGGCCAAATTGCAGTCTTTGATCTCCGCTACCGTATCCATTGGAACTGTTGAGCCAGCCAAACTCTACGCCAATAGGCAAACACATGACTGATCAAATTAGGCAGAGCAAAATTGAGTTATGTGCCACTATCTCATCTAGCGGTTAATCGTAACCAAACTACCCCTAGCAGGATTTACTCAAACAACCAGATGAAGCCACTGAGAAACGGAATTCACCCGAGACCAAGTGTATTTAAAATAAATGACACGTGGAGGAATTTACAAAATAAGTACTTAAATAATCACAATGAGAACAACATCTTAACCCACTACCTATACTCACTACCTATATTTTCTAGAAGACCCAGGAACCTAAGCCGTTTTTCCCCATAGGCCCTCGGTTTTAACTATTGCGGTTTTGAATATCATGGCATTTTTCCATTAATGTTACCCCTGCAATATGGGTTTACTTTATAACCCTTATAGCCCATGCAATCAATCACACAAGAGATAGACATCAGAGGAGGATGATATGGAAACATTCAGTCTGTGTCCGTCGGGGCATGGCTTGACCACTGTGGAGACACAAGCAGGCAAAGAACAATCATGCTATAGTCCAAACTCAGCACAAGGAGAAGCGTGGACCTGGTTTGCTGGGTGGGACGTGGCAGAACCTGCAGCAGCAAAGGAACGGTTCAAAGGGAAAACGCCGCAGTAATCGGCGTGTACGTCCCCCAGTGAGGTTTCCGGAATCTACTGGCGTCATCTCTACACTGCACCCCTATATACCCTTGGGCTCGCATGTCATCGGTGGCACGCCGTGCTCCTCCCATCTCACTCGCCATTGGTCTGGTGTGCCAGATATTGGCTGAGGGCAAACCCCTTCCCCCCCTGAAGAGATAAAGTGTCGAAGTCCCAAAGGTACGACAATGTTTCCTGCCTAAACTTTGGTGTCGCAGCCTGCTTTATACTAAAAAGACACATTTAAGACAGATGCAAAGAAAAAACAGACATAGGGATGAGTAGACGTCAGACAGAGACAGACAGACATGAGTAAACGTCGTCTAACTATACAAAATAGATGCATATCTCATGTGACATTTAGTTACTTTTATGCTTAATCTGAACACTCAATAAGGAAATAACTATTCTATATTAAGCATTTATTACCCCTAAAAGTCATTTCCAGAAAAATACGGTCCAGTCATTATTTTGAATCACCATTTATTAAACATTGTTACAAGCGTCATCATTGGTTCTGCATTTTCATTCTGCATCAATGCATTTTCAAGCTGCTGCACACACCTGACATGACTTTTTACACTTGCAGCAGGCACTTGTGCACTTAGTGCTACAATTTCAGGTTATGAGTTCCATGCACGATTCTGGAACAGGAGTGAGGGACAGGTGGATGGGCACAAGTGAGGTATCACCACGTTTCCAACCAAGCATCTCCGGAGCATGTAGCTATGTGTACTGCTTATGTGCCTGATTCTACACTGCTGCCTGATAATGTGAGTGTTGCATGTGAAAGGCTAAATCGTCACTTGTTGGTGGAAGGATCTCTGGGGCATGAAACTTGACGGCAAATAAGGTTGAACATGCCTTGTTGGTAGGCGTGACAGTTGGCACATTGTAGACTTTGCAGCTAAACAGCTCGGCATCTGTGGCAGTTGTTTCATCCAGATAACCATCACCAAGATGTTTAAGGAGATCATGATGCTCTTGGAACACTTTCCAGCATGATAATTCTTGCTATGTCAAGCCAAGTAGTAGGTGGTGTCACTTCCAGTGAGAGCATGAAATGCAGGAATTGTTTCCAGCACATCCTGTTCCAGCATCATGTGCTCCAATATTGTGTGAATAGGAATGTACTTCCTCTTCTTCACAATCCCAGCCTTAAGCCACAGCTTGGAACATTGCAATCTGCGAAAATGAGCCAAGAGTAACACAAGGACATCTGCGTCCCTCACGGCAACTACGATGCTTGAAGTCTGGCTTTCTAACCAATGGATGCTAATTGTTGTGTCAGCTTCCTTGTGTTGGGCATTGTGTTTACTCCAGACTCAGATGCTACAGCTCTCTCTTAATTGCTGAATCCAGCAGCCACCACAACGATTTTGTTGTTTGGTGCATCATCATCAACTGTTTGGGAAAGCATCTTGCCAGGTCTATTTTGTCGTTAGGGTGTTATATGAAGCTCTCCCACTTTGAAGGCAGAGGAACATCCATACTTTCGATCAGTCTTCTTATTGCTCTACTGCTCCTGAACCTTGGCCCCATTTCCTCTTGGGACCATTTTTGATAGAAGCCTCATGGTAATTGTCCAATATCTCATCCACTCTGTTATAAGGTTCTCCACTTTGTACAACAGCTACAACAAACACACCAGCAAAGTCCCCAAAGATGGCTGCTCCTTGAGGTTTCCATATGGTAATCGCTATTGCCTGCTCATCAATAAATAAGTGATGCCTTCTCACCAAGATCTGTATCTTCAAAGACAGAGGGGCAAGGGATGCCTGCAGTAAGTACCTGGTACAATATTGTCTTTGAATCAGTTCTAGGGCTTCCATACATTTCTACTAGAGCCTGTGGCACTGGTGAATGCTCGTGTTTTAATACCTCACACAGGTTGATGTGCTTCAGAGGCAGTGATCAAAAGTTGTAGCAGTTGTCTGTCTTCTGCCTTGAATGACATCACTTTCCCTGCAACTGAATCAATGCGTCTCAACTGAAACAATGAGGCACTGTAAGTAACCATGTTTTTGGTAACGGATCTCTTTCAGCACAAGGAAGAAGACTTTCCTCCACAAAATTGTCCAGGTGATCTTGTCCCTTCTTGTGGGCTTCTACCAGATCCTCCTCAATCTCCCTTGTGGCTAGGACCTTGGTTGCAATGTTTTGTAGATGTTCGTAAATATTAATCAAGAACAGGTTGAAAGTATGTAATGTGGTGAGAAAGCCTTGCTGTCGTGTGACTTATCAAGACCACCACTTCCTGAGCGAGTGCCAACAATCTTGATACAAATAGCTAAATTTCACATACATTGTTTTTTGTTGTGGGATAAGAAGAATATTTACATGCAACATGAATATTTTTACCAAGTCACTATATGTGTAATAGTGGAACAAAATGTATATACCATATAGCATCTAACTTTAGTGGTGTTTATTTTGTGACTTTCAGCTTCATCCTGTTTATTGGAAATATTAAAATAAAACCACTAATTTATCATTTGTGTCATCTGGGTCATCAAGGACTTTTGGGTCATCTGGGTGTTTTGGGTCCTCAAGGGCCTTTTGGGTCTCAAGTGTTAAAGGGTCTAAGCAGTCTAAAGGGTTAAAAGGTGCATTTTAATAGTACGTAATTAATTAATAAACATCAAAAAGTATGACCGACCGACCGACCAACCGACCGACACACACACACACACACACACACACACACACACACACACACACACACACACACACACACACACACACACACACACACACACACACACACACACACACACACACACACACACCTCATCCATTTATAGTACAGTAGATGGTCTGGTTTCAGTGATGGCCATTTTGCTTTTTTGCCCATAATACCTTAACAATACTTTTTTGTCATCAGGAGCTCAAAATCCTTTGTGGGAAAAATATTTTCCAAGTTTTACTAAAAAAATGCCAAGTATGTCATTATAGAGCCAAGTTTTCCAAATTTGTGACTAGACTATCACAGCTAGGTCGAGGTTTGACCCAGACTTTTGCTGCTGGTTGCCTGAAACTTGTGGCAGAAGATATTCACATCATAAACATTAACATGTGATTCAAACATCATAAGTATCAATTTCCATTTGTTTCCTGGAGTAAGTTGTGAACTGCCAAGATTATTGGCAGCACCTTTCACAAAGATTAGGCTGCACATTTTTTGAATCATGACATGATTAAATGAAAATAAAACGTGTAATATTTGAATGATTTTACCTCCGTCTCCAAAGGTGGATTGTTTGTCTGGTTGTTTGTGAAGAGGATAACTCAAAAAGTTGTGGATGAACTAGGAACGAAATTTGGTGGAGAGCTTGGATATGTGACAAGGACGAAATTATTATTTTTGGTAAAGATCTGGATCTGGGAATTTTTTAAAGCGATTCTTCACCACTGAGAGATTGGGCTAAAATCTATATAAAAAAAAAAACCACCTTTAGAGGCCATTTTTCCCCGCAAGCGGGGGTTGGCCTTTTTCGGGAACCGTGGTTGTTGTTGTTTTTCGGTCCCCTTTTTGAAGCAATGTTTTACGGCCGGATTCCCTTCCTGACGCCAACCCTTTTTGCCGCCTTTAACGACAAACAGGGAATTACCAGTGAACTGGTCCTCAATTAGCCGACCTCGGAAGGATGACAGGCTGAGTCAACCCCCCTGGCGTTAATTCGGCGATCGACCGGGATTCAAATCCAGGATCCTAGGATCCTAAGCTGACACCCTAGCCGCTAGCCCAACACCAGGGTTGGCTAAACCTAAGCTAAAATCTTAAACTAAGCTAAGGTTGGCTAAAATCTATATATAGCACAATATCTCAAAAAGTTGTGGACGGAGTCAGACGAAATTTGGTGGAGAGGTTGGGTGCATGACAAGGAATAATTGATTATTTTGGTGAAGGTCCGAATCTGGATCAGAGAATGTTTTAAGTTATTCTTCATCATTGCGTAATAGGGCTAAAAATGATATATAACACGATATCTCAAAACGTTGTGGATGGATTATGGCAAAACTTGGGTGGATGAGTTCCGTAGGTGACAAGGAGAAGCCGATAAGATTTTGGTCCAGGTACGGCCTATCAGTGGATTACAAAACGGAAACTGTTCAGCCTGGCAGAGATATGCGCTCCACAGAGTGCCTGTCATTTAGTTCAAACCTCAAATCAACAGAATCCTGTCCATGCGTTGAATAACGTCTGTAAATTAAAGCACCATTAAATATCCGCAAGTTTCTGGCTGTCTATACAATCACAACATCTAAAGTGGAAGCTATACTAAATATTCGATTCAAAATAAAATATAAGTGAATGATTATATGCATTGACAAAATATAATGAACAAAGATATGTCCCTTGCTTTTTCAGCCATTTCAGCGCACTTTAGGCCGCATTATGAAAGCCACCCTCAACTCAACTCCTGTCGAATGGTGTTTGACGCACTGTCATGCTTGTCCAAGTGCGGGTTGGCAAGAGTGAGCAGCCAAAGTATAATTGAACCCACATCAGCAAGTAGAGAAAGAAACAAGTCTTTAACTATTCAACCAAACAGTCAAATTCAAATAAGTTAATATAAAACATATTGAGATTTTACAACTTGGATCTGGTAACAATGATGTGAAGAGGAACAGGTTGAGATGGTTTGGTCATGTGTTTAGGAAGGATGAAAGTGACTGGTTGAGTAGAGTGATGGAAATGAATGTAGAAGGAAGTAGAGGACGGGGAAGACCGAGAAAGACTTGGCTAAAGATGGTGGAAGAAGAAATGTGGGCAAGGGGGTTAACAAGGAGAGATGCAGAAAATATGGCAAAATGGAGAAGATTGTCACGGGGGCCGCAAGGCTAACCCCCGCTCTAGCAGGGGAAATGGCCTTAAAATGCATGTTGTTGATCTGGTAACAACATTTGAAATGTAGACAAAATATATGAAATAAGATTTAAGGGAAACTGCTAAGTTGGGGCAAGGATGTGGGTGATGGAGATTGCACTTAAGATTCAAAAGACAGAAACTGAAAGAAGAAAACAAAAGAGACCAAGTGTGATGGAGTATTCGATGAGAGAAATGTGAAGAAGGCAAAGAAGAATCATGAGGATTAGATGCGATTTGGTGTTCCTCACTTGATGAAGCAGTCTCGCAAATAAAGGCTATGAGTTCATCTTGAATCTTCTGGAAGCTGTTGAAATTCTCCACAAAGAACAAGTGGCGGGCCACGGGTTTCGATGCAACTGCAGCCAGCTCAGCGTAGTCAACATCCATCAAACCGATGACGAAAACGGTCACACCTGTCATTCACGCCACATGGAGATCGTCATTCATCACATCATCGATTTCCTAAGCGTGTGAATCACCGCTCGCCAAGCTTAAACAACCGAGCCTGCTTTTACAAATAAACCAAGAAATGAGACATCACCATCATGGGAGATTTAGCTCAACAACTTGAAACTAGAATATCCAGTAAATGTACGGATGCTCTTCCATGAGCTGTGACACATGCATGAGACAAGAAATTCCGTTTTCTTATTTCTTTATTTACATATATCATGGATTATTGTGCAGGTTATACACAATTGGAGACAATGGCCAGCAAGACAAACACAGCCGATTAGAATTGCAAAAGGCAAAACCAGAGTGAAGTCATTGGTGCACCATCATAAATCCCCATGCTTCCCACCTAAAGCAAAATTGAATAAAGATGCCAAAAAATTACACCAGGATTCACCCGATATCAAATTATGAGTTAAAATTTTTCCCCATTTTTACCCCTGTGACCATAAGTCCACACCTTTTGGGGCATGAACGGAGAGTCAAGTCAAAAACAAGACCGATAGTCTAACAACAGCGTAGCCAGATAAATTTCATACTGATAGGTTTAAGCATTCTCCTTGTCGATTTTTTTTTTTTTTTTTGGATACTTAATCGAGGCTCGTGAAAGAGCTAACATTTATTTCACAAACAAATCAACCAGACAAACAAAATATACAAAAAGAGGGAGCGGAAGACAAGATGGGGAGAGAAGGGGAAGCACACAACCACAACATTTGAGAGCAGGGAGAAGTGTGGGAGGGAGAGGGCTTGGGGGCAGGAGGCGTGGGAAGGGGAGGGGGGGGGGGGGGGGGATGAAAGAGTTATTTATGATGTCATAATGAAGTCACCTATGACATCATCATTAACATTTGTTATTCCCAATGGGGAGTACTTTACAATGAGCAACCTTTCAATTTTTTCCATGGAGCGGTTTCGGAGATAGAGGTGCAAAGTTTTTCGGTTTTTCCAAGATGGCGCCGGTGCCGGTACCATGTAACCTATAACGTCAAAATTATCATTTAAAAAATTATATAGGAGGCACTCATATGGTAAAAATTTTGTGTCAATCGGACCAATGGTTGCAGAGAAAACGAGTTTTAAAGGGAATAAACCTGAAAAATGTAGGTGGAAGGGACGTTCATACGGACTGACAAACGCTGTTCTAGATGGCATTACCCACGGGTTACGCCGTAAAAATCGTTACATATTTAATGCATTCCGATATGTTGATTGCATGCACAAAATTTAATTAAAAATGTTTTAATGTGTCCATAATCACATTTTTTGGGATGACCCTTTTGACCCTGCACCAGTACGCTGCTCCGGCTCATGCTCCCATACCTGACCAGCAAGCAAGTGATACTGCTCTTGTACCTTCGTCTCATGTGGCGATCATAACTAGCAAGTTTGGTGAATTTCTGCCCAACCGTTTCGGAAATAGCATGACGGACTGATGAACAGACGGAACCAATTACTATATCCACTTATATTTCAGAAAGCGTGCGGATAATAAGTAAATGCAAATGGCTGGGCAGACATGATTGCACGAGATAAAATCAACAGGACGATTATTGAGTTATGCCACCGCTGTGGGAGTCAAGGGGAAGCTGACGTTGCAGGCATCAACCGTTCATCAGATTTATTTTGTCCGATGAGGGTTTAACGTCCGAAACGCCAGCTTCTCCTTGCTTTCCGTGGCAGTTAGCATAGCTCAACGTCTCGTCGATTCCATCCATGGTATTACCTGTCTGCCAATGCAGATCGACACTAGACAGCAGGTTCTTCATTCTAACCATAGTTGCACACGTTTGGGTCTGATCACAGACTTGATGGGATATTACGATCGATTTTATTGATTTTTATACAGAGCTCGAACACCATTTCTTCAATGGAGAAAAAAACTCCATTGAATTGATTAGAATTAATGACAAGTCTCTTCGTTGAGATGTACACCGTTTGACAGAGATCTATCAAGTTTAACACAAACATTTTTGAGCATTGTAAAAAATATGTTTGGTGCACCTTTTGGTGTCCATGCTTGTTTTACCAGAGGTTCTGACGTCACTGGCGATCTTCTGCGCGTCATCCAAGGAGCGACCGTCGGTAAGCATGACGAGCACCTTGGGTAAGTTCTTGCGCAGTCCAGCCTCTTCCTTAAACAGCTGCGAGTGTGTGTGCTTCAAGGCTCGACCTAGACGGTGAAAGAAAACGAAGAGCAAGAAAGGTTCTAGCTTTGCTGATATTGCACAAGTGTGACAGCATTATTTGTTCACCGCGTCTGATCCATTGCAGGATTGCACAGCATAATTCATGGAGACGAGAGTTTTCCAAAGCCCCATCTGCTTTGGCAAAGAGTTTAGTCCACTAATGGTGGTCGCAGATAGCATGAAGACTGATAGCTTGGCCAAAGTATCTGATAAAATTTCTCTAAGATTCTTGCCAAAAGTTGTTGTGATAAGGGTTTGAATAATTACCCTGAATGAATTGAGGTGAGGGAAAGGATGGAAACACGTTTTTGTGAATGCGAAGTAATGGCGATCAATGTGTACAGTAAAGCGTCACCACCATCATGGGAGAAAGGCGCGTTGCCAACCCACGAGACACGACCAATGATGCGGGATGCCGAAAGAGACGGAGACACAATCCGAGGCCAAAATACCGACCTTTAAATAATCCTACCTATTCATTCTGAATTTGGAAAAGTGCTGGCCCATTGGAATTTGCAATGTGAAGCCCCATTGTGTTCTCAATAATTTAATCCACCTAATCTTCCTAATATAAAGAAAAGAAAAAATCAAAGGATTATTCAACCTCAGAGAATTCTTCAGGGACATTTGCTGCAACACAGTATCTCCTTGTCCAAGTATCCCTCTCCATCAACTGAATAATTTAGTTTACATCCCATTGATTTGTGTGACCTTCAAACACTTCAAATTTTTGGAACTTCAAATTTTTGGTTTTAGGAATGGGATACTGGACGGTCCCGGATTCTTTCAGGGGACTTATCATCCACTTTGCATAAATCCCATGCAGAGCATCATTTCATCATGGCTGATGACAACTCTCTCCTGTTTGTCAGAAGAATATTGCACGCTTTTGGTTTTTCGTTCATGCACAAGACATGAAACACATTTCGATCATAGATTTTGGAGCATGTCAGATGTAGGAATTCTAAAAGATATCTCAAACTCTATTAACTTGACGCAAAAAGTGTGGATGTATAGTGCTTCCCTACCTATGTTGGTGTTCCCTCCTTTGAAGCGAATGGCCAAGATGGAGTTCAGCAAGGTTTCCTTGTCAAGGTATTTATTAAGGTAAAATTCAGTACGAGCATTGTGGGAGAACTGTGTGATCCCAACCTGCAGAGAACACCAGATGTTTTGAATCACCCGCAAATACATTGTTTAAAATCATGGATTCTTAAGCATCACAGTCTTCCATGAGAGCTTTTTGTTAACAGGAGTGGTAACTGAAGATGGCTTTGACATATCACCATAAACATTCACCGTATTACAAAGCTATGATGTCATCGACCCACCAATGAAGTGGGGCTCTGTTACTTGTGAAGCAAAGAGATTTTGTATTAAAACGAAACGTGAACGGGAAGGAATCATAACTACCCTTGTGTGTTTATGTTAATGTAAATATTGCCACATCTGGATATGTACTTTATGAATGCATGTGTGTGGGCCAACTTATAACGGATATAGTCTGGGATGCCACACTTATAACGGATATAGTCTGGGATGCCACACTTATAACAGATATAGTCTGGGATGCCACACTTATAACAGATATAGTCTGGGATGCCACACTTATAACGGATATAGTCTGGGATGCTACACTTATAACAGATATAGTCTGGGATGCTACACTTATAACGGATATAGTCTGGGATGCCACACTTATAACAGATATAGTCTGGGATGCCACACTTATAACGGATATAGTCTGGGATGCCACACTTATAACGGATATAGTCTGGGATGCCACACTTATAACGGATATAGTCTGGGATGCCACACTTATAACGGATATAGTCTGGGATGCCACACTTATAACAGATATAGTCTGGGATGCCACACTTATAACGGATATAGTCTGGGATGCCACACTTATAACGGATATAGTCTGGGATGCCACACTTATAACGGATATAGTCTGGGATGCTACACTTATAACAGATATAGTCTGGGATGCCACACTTATAACAGATATAGTCTGGGATGCCACACTTATAACGGATATAGTCTGGGATGCCACACTTATAACAGATATAGTCTGGGATGCCACACTTATAACGGATATAGTCTGGGATGCCACACTTATAACAGATATAGTCTGGGATGCCACACTTATAACGGATATAGTCTGGGATGCCACACTTATAACGGATATAGTCTGGGATGCCACACTTATAACGGATATAGTCTGGGATGCCACACTTATAACGGATATAGTCTGGGATGCCACACTTATAACAGATATAGTCCGGGATGCCACACTTATAACGGATATAGTCTGGGATGCCAAACTTATAACGGATATAGTCTGGGATGCCACACTTATAACGGATATAGTCTGGGATGCCACACTTATAACGGATATAGTCTGGGATGCCACACTTATAACGGATATAGTCTGGGATGCCACACTTATAACAGATATAGTCTGGGATGCCACACTTATAACGGATATAGTCTGGGATGCCACACTTATAACGGATATAGTCTGGGATGCCACACTTATAACGGATATAGTCTGGGATGCCACACTTATAACGGATATAGTCTGGGATGCCACACTTATAACAGATATAGTCTGGGATGCTACACTTATAACTGATATAGTCTGGGATGCCACACTTATAACTGATATAGTCTGGGATGCCACACTTATAACAGATATAGTCTGGGATGCGAAACTTATAACGGATATAGTCTGGGATGCCACACTTCCCAAGGATCCCATTCCCCTCTTCTGCACAGCCCGTTAATCTCATTTAATGAATTGAAATGCTATCCGGTGTTGCCCTGTGGGCAAACGTAGGCCTTGTGGGAATGTGGGGTACTGAGAGCTGCTAAGCTTGTTCGGTTGGATGAGCTGTGCTTCAAAAACCATTAAGTCGGGGGTGCTGAGCCAATAAGCGGGACGAGAACTGGTGAGGAGCACAGAACAAATTGGTGAGAACCACAGAGCCGAGCGTAGCCTGTCATCCTTCCGAGGTTGGCAAATTGAGTACCAGCTTGCTGGTAATTCCCTGTGTGTCGCAAGAGGCGACTAACAGGGTTGGTGAAAGGAAGGACATCCGGCTGTAAAATATTGCTTCAAAAAGGGGACCAAGGTGCCAGAAAAAGGCCAACCCCTGCTCTGCAGGGAAAAATGGCCTCGAAAGGCGGGTTTTTTTTCTTCTTTTTTTTTCCACAGAGCCGAGCCGCAGTCTAGTCGAGTGGCCAAGTGGAGTCTTGGCCATTGTGCCACTCCAGAGCATTCTCAGGCTCGACGGCATGACATGCAAATCACCCCGAGCCTGTGCGCAAACGATTTGGCCTTTTTCTGCGACCGAGTAGTGGCTTTTGTGTATTTATTTGTTCTCTCAAGAGATTTTGCCTTCTTGATTTAGTTTCCCGCATTGACTGTATCCCTCTTGGTGTTTTTTAGGATTTGGGCCTTTCGTATGTATTTGAAATTATAGTTTAATATATTATTTGGCTCAGTTGTGGAGGTTGCCTTCCTTCCCCGTTGTCCTGGTGGGAAAAGTCCCGCAACCTTATGTATAAACTGTTGGTCCGTGTATAAACACGGAAGCCACAAGACAGTTCACACACTTTATTCAAACGAACTAAATAAGCAGTCAAGGCTTTATTGTTGTAATAATGCCCGTCATGACCGGTCACATTACGATAAACTTTTATGGTTGCCTTATGCATCTCCAAGCTTTGATGTTAACCACTCATAAGTGATGTCACAAATAAAACATCAAGAAGCTCAAGGTCAAATAATGGTCATATTTGAAAAGTTTGACAATTACCATGTCTGACAGTTATTCAGTTTTACACTTTACGTTCATATGAAAATAAACCAATGTGATGGTGCCCCTGCACAATTACCATTGAGCTGAGCTCCATTCCTGACATAACTATAAACTATCAGCTCGGTGCTTCACAGTCAGGGAATTGTATCGCAAAGGGCGAGGTCCCCCGGGTTGACTTTTAGTGGGTGTTCCATCTGCTAGCATGAGTCGGTGGTTGTTAAATATTCCACCGTGTATTTCAGGAAGAGTAGGCGAGTCATCACCGGCATCCTGAACACATTAAAATTCCTGCCAAAAGCAGTTCCAGTCAGACTTTACTTGTTTCAGTCAGAGTCAGCTTTGGCCAAAGCCTCCCACTTGGGTGACCGAACAAGAAGGTGGGGGAATAATTGGTGTTGTTAAGTAAGTTGTCATCGATTTAAACATTGAACCATTAAGAAGCAAAGTCCCTTAATGTGAAGGTTTATCTTTTCTGTGAATCAATAGTTGTGAAACACAGTTTTCCAGCAAATTATGGACTCTCAAAGACGAGATATCCCGAACTCCACAAATATTCCTGGGGAATTCACCGATGTTGAATCTACTGCTTATAGTCAGGGCCCTTCGGGATATTTTGGTTCAAATTCTTCCAAAAGCATCAAATTTGGCGCAGATGTTGCCCATGCCATACTCTTTCGATTTTTGACGGGCGCCAAGGGCGGTATGATCCTGGGACCATACCGGTCCATCCCGCCATGTCACCTGACCTATGACGTCATAATTAGGATATGCATCCAATCACATGGCGTACTATAAGTGGTCAAAGTTCAAAATGAATCGATCGAAAAATGAAGGCAGGGAGCCATTTTTAAGGTTTTCATAAAATCAAATATGGCCGCCAGGTCACATGACCTATGACGTCATACTTATGACATGTATACAATCATGTATACATGAACCCGGATCATGATCGCACAAAAATTAAACACAAGGATATGGCATACAGTTCATAAATCATCAAAATCCGTACCTTTGTAATTAGACTGATGAACTGCATATGCCTGAAAATTAGGAAATAGACATGTAAATATTTCCTCTAAATGTCAAAAATAAGGTCAGAGTTCGATTACCCAACCCAGAAATACAAAATGGTGAACCTCGCGTAAATCTTGACAAAAAACTCAAAAACCGACATGTTTGACTCAAAAATGACCTTTAAGATGACCTTGAGGGTTGCCCTTGACCTTGAATCATCAAAATAACATCATAATTGGATTCCTCGACCTCGAAAACCCCTGAAAAGTGGTATCATACATGATTCCAACCCTTTTGGTTATTTCACTGATTTTCCTCTAATCCGGGTGGCGGCCATTTCGTATTTCGCCAATATGGGCCCCCCGGGGGGGGGGGCGCCAGTGTTGGCGCCCGTCAAAAATCGAAAGAGTATGGCATGGGCAACATCTGGGCCAAATTTGGTGCTTTTGGAAGAATTTGAACCAAACAGCCCCAAAATATCCCAAAGGGCCCTGACTATTAATGGTGTGTTTTCAATAAGAATGCTTTATAATAATTCAATGTATAGATTTTATTAAGGATACAACAACAATGCCAAGCCATGTAAACATTCCATTCGAATCTATTGAGGTACAAAGTATTCAAAATGCTATCTGAGCAAATACAAACGTTGGCATTTCTGGATGATTAAAAATATCTCGTGTGTTAAACTTTTTGAATGGTCCTTAGATAATATCGTAATTCTGATGTTACAGAGCACCGTTGCTGCCGAAGCAGTTTCTTGGCAAGGGTACACTGGGTGGTTTGCCATTGCCTTCTCAGCAGGAGTTATGGCAAGAATTTGGAATTTGTTTCATGGTGTCAGTGAGAGCTCGCCTCCTCTTTGCAAAAGACACTGTGGGACCTGGGATCTTTAACGTCAACCAACTAATGCTGGCACACCTGTTGAACGTCCATCCGAGCACGCACAATCATGAATCACCTTGCTTGTTAAACACCAGGATGACAGTTTATAGCTGGGTCTGGATTCAAACCCAGGCTAGGTAGGTTAGAGGCAGGTTTTGTGTACCTGTAGGCCATCCTGCCAGCCCAATATAGAAGTAACAATAATATTATCAATACAGTTTTGTAGTACGGTATATTCAGTATTATAATATTTTGTTATATAAATTGTTATTATAATTGAATAATAATCACACTTCACTCATAGTGCTTCAAATATTTTATGAACCCTGCACTCTGCATAAAATATAAAAATAATTTAATTTAATTGTGCAACAACATCAATCGTAGTGGCGTTATTATCACGATTACAAAACTGAAATTGTTATGAAAGTTGGAACTGGAACTTGGGTCACCAATGCCCTTCAGAGCCAGAGTCACTCACCTGCGTGCCATCGGGCCCGATTTTGTCCAAGGCCCCAACAGTGCTGTAGAGAAACTGGATGACTTTCCGGAAATCCGGTTCCCCGATGCTCCATGAACCATCAACCAAAAACACAATGTCTGCCTTTGCATTTCGACACTCTGCAGGAGATCAAGCCAAGTGATTGATCCAAGTCTAAAGCCAAACAGGGATTCAATCATGTAAACAATTTTCTTCCTACATTCTTGC
This sequence comes from Myxine glutinosa, assembly GCF_964187855.1. Taxonomy (NCBI): domain Eukaryota; kingdom Metazoa; phylum Chordata; class Myxini; order Myxiniformes; family Myxinidae; genus Myxine; species Myxine glutinosa. The sequence goes on from NC_136268.1 coordinate 128,007,342, forward strand.
TTTCAAAATGGTGCCACAAGCGTTTCTAACCTTCCCTAGCAGGGGGTATCGTTGGTGCTGGAGTCGTCGTTGTGGTGGGTGGTGCAGTCGTCGTCCTTCGCACTGGGGAATCAGTGGAAGTGGAAAACAGGAAATGCAGGAGTAATGTTTGAAAGGTTCATCATAAAGTGCTACAATTCAAATTCCATATTTATTTATTTATTTATTTATCTACACTATAGGATCTCAGACTTGTAGTGGAGCTGGAGGTATTGTCAGTATTTCATCCGCATAAACTGATTTGAATCGTACATTCACTGAAGTATGGTTTTTCGTTTCCAATCAGGACCAAAGGGAAAGTGAAAAACATACACATCAATGTAAGGGATGGGTAGCAAAAGTGAAGAGCGAACACCTGAATTGAGTGTTCATAAATACGTTAAACCTATAAAAACTAAATAATAATAAAATTATTAAATTTTGATCATGTCATCAACATCATTTTGTTTTTGACATGGCAAGTTACACAGTTGTAGCAATAAGTGAGAGTCTTTTCCATACTTTCCCAATTTGTGTTTTCCAGGAAAAGTCATCAAGATCGCTATAACGCAGATGAAAGAGTTGTTGGTGAAGATTCCTGCAGATGGTTTGCTTCCCGACTCATTCCTTTGGCCTTCTTGCAGGTGTGAATCTACACAGCCTAAGTGCAGGTGTGAAACACCATCGCACCTTTTTACTCCATTGTAAGATTTACAGAAGAGATGCAGAAAAAAGTTCATGCATTATCTGGGTAGGGACACAACCTCTTAGGTCAGGGACCCAAAAACCAACGCCATTTTAAAAGTCAACTCTATCCCGTCTCCTCTTTTGCTCCGATGAAGGGTTTAAGGCTGAAACCTCAGGTTCTCTTTGCTTGGTGGTTAGCAAACTTCATTCAATGTCCTGTTGATTCCATTTTTTGTTGTACTTTTCACGATCAAGACTAGTTGTCCATCCTAAGACCAACTTTTTGGTGTGTCGGACCAAAAGTTTCTACAACACGTGACCACATCCGTCAATTTGTTTGGACCAACTTCATGGTGTGTTGGCAATAGTGCAATTGTGCCGACACACCATAGAGTTGGTCCAAACAAATTGACGGATGTGGTCATGTGTTGTAGAAACGTTTGGTCCGACACCAAAAATTTGGTCCAAATAAATTGACGGATGTGGTCATGTGTTGTAGAAACTTTTGGTCCGACACACCAAAAAGTTGGTCCGAATAAATTGGTACATATAGTCATGTGGTGTAGAAACGTATGGCGAGAGCCTCATTTTCCATATTTTCAAAAAGAGACATCCACTAAAAGTGATGAACATTTCCTATTGGTGTGAATTAACCCAAGACAATTGCTATTTCATCACAAGGTGCTGCTGAGGCAATCCCAAACAATTCCACTCACTTGTGTGCTGTGTGGTGCTGGAAGGAGAGCCTTTAGCCTGTGCTGTCCGGGGTGTGAGGGAAAAGCTGTAGTGTGTGTCAGGATACAAGTTGGGTACACAGTACTTGCGGTCTCTCCCTGACAGGGATACTTCTCTTGGGTATCCACCTGCAAATATCATGAAAATATTAATTATGCAACAGAACAAGTAATGTCTTCCAAATGAATAAAGCACATATAAATAGCTGTAATAACCACTTCTTTTAGGAATATATACAAGGAATCATACGTATCTGTGTGCTCAGAGACAAATGCCCCGGATAAAGTGGTAGGGCACATTAATGAAGCAACTCTTCTCTCATGAAAATGAAAAACACAATTTAAATAGAAGCTTAACAGTCGAGTTAAATTCAACTTTCTGAAACATCTTTAAATAAAAGGAGCCGGAGCATGTTTCTGTCCGTCCATCCAAGTTCCACTCATTGGTTGGACAGTTCACCTGACCCCACTGAAATTTCTTATACTGCGCCCACCATATTGGTGCTTACTGTTATGCGAAGTCAAAGACATCTTCGGAGTTGTCATATTCACAATCGGTATGCCCTTTCTATAGGTTTTCCCTTCATTGTAAAACGACCAAAGTGACAGTTAAAATGATTTTGAGCCGATAGGTGTCACGAGCCTTGTGAAGTTATGCCTTAGCGAGCGAAGAAGCGGTCTGTTGTTTATACACTGCCAAAATAACTATATGCAGGAGTTTACTATTATTTCCGACAATTCTATTTACAAGCAGAGTACCCGCCCTATGGGCGATCTAGTTCCAAGTGTGCAACACATTTTTCTGCCATTGGATATTTTCTGCTGGAACAACTACTTTCACTTTTCTTGCTTATTTCCTTTGGTAATATTGCCTTTGCTGATTTCTGTTCAACTTCGGTGTCCTTGGTTTTTGAGGCATCTCAATTTTCCAAAAAACCCAAAAACATCAAACATCACCCTAGCTAACAATACCCATAACCAACCCACACCCCCTCTTTCCCCTCCCCTCCATCATCCCCTCACAATCCCTCATGAAGCATCAACCTCACACCCCACCCACACCCTCCACTTCTACCCACAATCCCCCTTCAAACATCACCCGAGCTAACAATACCCATGCCCACCTTACCCCCCCCCCCTCCCACATCCCCCCACAATCCCCCATCAGCCATCATCCCAGCTAACAATACCCATGACCGCCCCACACCCCTCACCCCACTCCACCACCCCTCACATTCCCCCTCAACCATCACCAAAGCTAACAATACCCATAACCACCCCACACCCCTTACCCCACTCCACCATCCCCTCACAATCCCCCTTCAACTGTCACCCTAGCTAACAATACCCCACGACCGCCCCACATGCCCAACCACCACCCGCTCCCTTTTATCCTCACCAATCAGAATCCGAACTCGCAATGCGCCGTTTCTCTATGTACCGTCACCGGCAGGATCACGGTGAGTTCACAATGTGACGTTACTGGCAATCTCGAAAATCAACACTCTAGGGTTGTTTCAGCACTTTGTGATTGGCAAATAAAAACAAATTCCCTTCAAATTAGACCATGATGATCGTCAATGGTTTTTCAGAAAGAAAAAGAATGCGTTTTTTTTTTTTGTTTTTTTTTTGTATACAAGATCGAGGCTCGTGAAAGAGCGAACATTAATCACACAGAAAGACAAACCGACACATAAAACATATAACATCGGGAGCGGTAGACAAGATGGGGAGAGAGGGGGAAGGACACAAACACAACATTTGAGAGCAGGGACCGAGAGACATGGAGACATCGAGAGATCTGAGAGAGGGCGAGGGCTTTGGGGGGGGGGGGCATGGGAAGGGGGTGGTGGGAGAGGTATAAAACATATGGACACTGCCAGGACTTCCAGGAAAGAAGTTGGAATTTCAAACAAGGTGGATCTGGGGTGAATTAGCGGGGGTAGAAAAGATCAAGGTTTTGGATGGGGGAAGATAAGAGATGGTGGTGAACAGCTGTTTTAAAGACCTGGAGGGAGGAGTGGGATTGAAGGGAGTGAGGGAGTTTGTTCCAGAGGCGGGAGAAAAGAGGAATGAAAGAGTGAAGGTGAGCAGAGAGCCGAGATTTCGGCAGTTTAAGCATCAGAGGGTTGCTGGCAGATCTTGTGCGACCTGTAGGAATATTTGGGGGACAGAGCACAGAGAGAACTGGGGGTGCAAGGCCGGAGAGGAGTCGGTAGAGGACAGAAAGACCACCTACCTGCCTGCGGTGAGTGAGTGAAAGGCCCTCAGAGATAGCTTCATCGCGGGAGATTCCAATAATTCTGAAAGCTTTGGTTTCAACAGCGTGAAGCCGAGCTAGGTGTGAGGCAGGAGCACCGGCCCATAGGGGAGAACAGTATTCCATTGACCTGCGGATGAAAGCCTTGTATGTGGTGAGGAGCTCAGGTGTGCCGAGGAAGGACTTCGCACGACGGAGGATGCCCAGTCGGCGACTGGCTTTGGAGGCCAGCTTGGAAATGTGGTTTTCCCAAGAAAGATCATGGCAGATAGTGAGACCCAAAAGCTTGAGCGACAGAACCTCTTGGAGAGGATTGTTGAGAAAGTAGATGGGAGGGTTGTCCAGTCGATCTTTTCGGAGAGACATAGTAAGAGTGTGAGATTTGTCAGGATTGAAAGACATGTTCCACTTGTTTGACCAGTCTGTGATTTTGTCCAAGTCTTCAGAGAGTGAGGAGGCTGCAGACTGCCGATCTGAGGGAAGAGGCATGGAGCGGCAGAGAGTGGAGTCATCAGCAAAGAGATAGAGAGGATTTTCAAGAGAGTCAGAGAGATCATTGATGAAGACCAGAAAAAGCACGGGGCCCAGAACACTGCCTTGGGGAACTCCAGCCTGAACAGGAAGAGGAGATGAGAGAAACCCATTCAGGGCCACACGTTGACGACGACTAGAGAGGAAGTCCGCCAGCCATGCGTGGAGATTTCCATGGATACCAAAGGAGGAGAGTTTGGTGAGCAGAGTGGGGTGCCAGACCGTGTCGAAGGCACGTGATATGTCGAGGGAGACAGCTCTAATTTCCTGTTTGGCATTGAGGACCTCCATCTATTGTTGAGACAGCAGAAGCAGCATGTCCAGAGTAGAGTGACCTGGTCTGAAACCAAATTGATGATCAGAGATCAAGCCATTGGAGAAGAGGAAAGATTTCATATCCGAAGCAATGATGGATTCCATGACTTTGCTGATAATTGGGAGAAGGCTGATTGGTCTGTAGTTGCTAGGATCTGTTTTTGCACCTTTTTTGTGCAAAGCGGTGATGTTGGCTGATTTCCAAGCAGATGGCAGTTGACCTTGAGCAAAAGAGAGGGTGAAGAGAACAGAGAGTGGGTGAGATAGAGCGGCAGAGCAGGATTTTAGGACCCGTGGGCTGATGCCGTCAGGTCCAGTTGCAGAATCAGAGTCGAGGGTTGACAGAAACTTTTCCACCTTGTCAGGAGGAAAGGACACGGAGTCCAGGAGCAGCAGGGTATGACTGGGTATGGTGGGTACAGAGAGGGATGGGTTTGGGACACAAGATTTAGAGGCAAACACAGAGTTGAGGCATTCAGCTTTTTCACGTGCGGAGTCAGCTGTGTAGCCGTTTGAGGTAAGGGAGGGGATGGAGGGGGAACAAACACCAGAAACGGATTTGACCAGACGCCACCAGGATTTGGAAGAGGGAGACAGATAAGAGAGTTCGGTCTTGAGAACGGAGAGATATTGTTTCCTGGCTCTCCTGAGGGTGGACACACACTTGTTTCGGGCTTTGTGAAAGGAAATGAGATTTCCTTCCGTTGGATTTGCTTTCCAGGAGACGAAGGCAAGTTGTTTCTGGGCAACAGCCTCACCACAAGATTCCATGTACCATGGACGGGAGGAAGGGTATGACAACTGAAGACGAGATGGGATAAATCTGTGCATGAGAGAGCAATTTACTTTGGAAGAATTCCCAGGATGAGTTGATGTCAGAGGTGGTAGAGATGGGAGACCAGTCCAGATGATTGATGGCTGCTTGAAGACCGTGCCAGTTGGCCTGAGTGAAATGCCAGACTCGTCGACGCTGAGCAGGCTCCCTGAGGATGGTCAGAGAGATGTCCACTTTAACAAGGACATGATCAGATGATCCGATTGGAGCAGAAGAAGAGCAGCAGACATTTTCAGGGAAGTTAGTCATAACCAAGTCCAGAAGAGAAGATGTTCCGTTGACTGAGATCCGGGTCGGGAAATTGACAGATTGTGTCAGTCCCAGTGAGTCGCAGAAGTCCTTTGCTGAGGAGCCATGGCTGGTGAGAGAGGTACCCACACCCAGCCAACTGGCATGATGACAGTTGAAATCACCACATATGAGGAAGAGAGAGTTGGGATGAGTAGATAGAAGTTGGTCCATATTATCAGACAGCGAGATGTAGATGGAGTCATCACTGTTTGGTGGACGGTACAACACACATATGAACAAGAGGTGGGAGCGAAGGGGAAGCCGTAGCCAGAGGTATTCCTGGGGGTGAGGTGGAGAGAGTGCAGTGCAGGGCGAGTGAGGAAGAGAGTTTTTGATAAAGATAGCAACCCTGCCTCCAGGACGAGGCTCATGTCTATCATACCGGAGGGAGTAGCCCGGGAGAGATACTAAGGAATCAGAGACATCATAAAGGAGGAAAGTTTCTGTTAAGCAGATCACGTTTGGTTTGACAGAAGCAACCTGTATGGAGAGATCAGTTAAGTTTGAACGAAGGCCCCGGATGTTTGAGGTCCATACCGTTAATGAAGAGGAAGGGGGAGCATCAGATACAGAACAGGGGGGAGGAGGGGTAGGGTAAGATGTGGAAGAGGTGGAAGAGGTAGGGAGAGCTGTGAAGGTGTGTCAGAGATTTCAGAATAGCTCGGAGAAAGGGAAGGATGGGGCGGACAAAAGGTTTGATGGTGATTGGGTGAGGCACAATGAGGTGTTATTTGAGGAGGGGGAAGAGCGAGGCAGAAGGTTGGGGGAGATGGAGGTGAGAGTTGGAAGGGGGAAGAAGCGGGGAGGACGCTTTGAGGAGGGGGAGTGAGAGGGGGGAAATTGAGAAGCAATGAGGGTGGGGAGATTTGAAGGGGAGGGGCAAGGGGGGAGTTTGGGAGGGAAGGGACAAGGGGAGGGATTTGAAAGGGATGGGATATGGGGGAGATTTGGAGGGGAGGGGTGAGGGAGGAGTCTAGGAGGGGAGGGGCGAGGGGGCGTCTTGGCGGGGAGGGGTGAGGGGGTAGTTTAGGAGGGAGGGGGCAAGGGGGGAGATTTGAAAGGGATGGGTGATGGGGAAGATTTGGAGGGGAGGGGTGATGGGGAAGATTTGGAGGGGAGGGGTTATGGGGAAGATTTGGAGGGGAGGGGTGAGATTGGATTTTAGAAAGTGTATGATTTATGGGAAACGAACATTTATTGCAAAATGAGTTTCTTGTGACCTTCGAGTTAAAGATACGTTTAAGGACGCTGGATGGAGGATGGAGTGCAGGAGAGTTTAGGGAATGTAGAAAAAAGGCACTATAGGAGATGGATATTTTTTGGGGGATGAATTGATTTGGTGAGCAATTCGAAAGCAGCCTTTTAAAGAAGAAGAAAAAGGTGTTATAATATATGACGGAATACATAACTTGAGGGGAAAGTGTAAACATTGAAGGTTAATAACAGTGAAAACTATCTGGGGAAATGGGGGAGAAACACATGGTCGAAGAACGAACAAACGAATAAGAATGAATAAACGAATGAGAACAGAGAAGGAAATGTATTTTTATTTTTTTTTGAGTTGAGATTTACACAATGAAGTAGGCTATGGGTGAAAAGGCTGGGAATACAGAGAACGAAAGTTATTGGATCACAAACGACGGACCGCTGAGAGAAAAACAAAGCCTCAAGGTTGTACAGTGTACACTGTACAAGGCCTCAAGACACGACACGAATTAACACGATTTTCAATACAGGTATGAAAGATTTGCACCGAAAAATCTTCGTCGGGACACAATATACGTACAACACCATAAATAAATACAGTTTTAACGAAAATACAAATGGGAACAATCACTTAACTTCGATTTCAAATCGTTCGCGACGCGGCAAAGGCCTTGCTCGCGACGCGGCAAACAGACGATCAATTTATGAAAGCTAAACACCGAGAAACAACCAAAGTTGCACACAATAACTTCACACACCGAAAGATAAATACAGTTTCGACAAAATACAATTGTGAACAGACTTAACTTCGAAAAACGTGGAGACCGTGTGGAGCTTCGAAAATCCCTGCCACCGTCTCCGAGATCTCTAAACGAGATCGTTTGGGTTCCCCTTTCAGGGTCTGTTGGGTCTTCAGGATCTTTAGGGTCTTCAGGGTCTTTTCAGTCTTTGGGGTCTTTTTGATTTTTGGGGTCTCTTCATTCTTTGAGGTCTTTTCATTCGTTGGAATTTTTTGAGAATTTAAGGATCTTTGGGGTATTTTGGGTCTTTGGGGAATTTTCAGTCTTTGGGGTATTTTTGATATTTTAGTCTTCAGGGTCTTTAAGGGTCTTTGGGGGGTATTTTGGGTCTTCAGGGTATTTTGGGTATTTGGGGTCCACTGGGTCTTTTGACATTTTGGGTATTTAAGGGTCTTCGGGGGCTTTTTGTCTTTCTGGTCGTTTGGGTCTTCAATGATCTTTGGGACATTTTTGGTCTTTGGGGCCTTTTGTGTCTTCAGGGTCTTTAAGGGTCTTTTGAGTATTTTGGGTCTTTTGGGTCTTCAGGGTCTTTTGTTTCTCTTGGGTCTTTGGGGTCTTTCAAGGTCCTTGGGGTCTTTTGGGTCTTTACAGTATTTTAGGTTTTCAGGGTCTTTTGGGTCTCTGGGTCTTTTGGTTCCCTTGGGTCTTTGCTGTCTTTTGGGTCCATTGGGTCTTTTCAGTCTTTTAGGTCGTCAGAGTCTTTTAGGTATTTTGTGTATTTAAGGGTCTTTGGAGTATTTTGGCTCTTTGGAGTATTTTGGGTCTTCAGGGTTTTCTGCGTCCTCTGGGTCTTTTAGGTCTTCACGGTCTTTTGGGTCTTTTCAGTCTTTGGGGTCTTTTGGTTCCTCTGGGTCCTTTGGAGCCTCGGGGTCTTTTGGAGGTATTTAAAGTCCTTGGGGGTATTTCGGGTCCCCAGGGTCTTCTGGGTTCTCTGGGTACTTTAGGTTAAGTATTTCAGGTTACATTTGTGGGTGGAGTCAGGTCAGTTGTCCAACCGATGGGTGAAGAGCGGACATACATACATTCAAACACTTGCTTCATTATATATAGGATAGTATAAAAGACGCCATACATGTGTGCGCTCACGCTTGTGTGTCACATTTTATTTTAAAGGGTTCCTGCTGTTGTAGGGTAATAAAAATGGTACCGGTTGAGAAAGAGGTAGCACTGTCACTGTAGGGTGGCTGACACAATCACCCTATGGGGAATGGCCCAGTTACCTCTGCCACCGAAGGTGGATGGAGGTTATGTTTTCATCACTGTCTGTTTGTTTGTCTGTTTGTGAACAAGATATCTGAAAATGTTGTGGACGGATTCGGACGAAATTTGGCAGAGATGTAGCGTAGGTGACAAGGACGAAATTATTAGATTTTGTTGAAGATCTGGATTCGGATCCGGTTAGTAGAATATTTTAAGTGATTCTTCACCATTGAGTGAAAGGGCTAAAACGAATACATAGCACGATATCTCAAAAGTTATGGACGGATTTGGACGAAACAAGGTGGACCAGTTTTGTGAGTGACAAGACCGAATTGATTCGATTTTGGTGAAGATCTGGATATGGATACGGATACGAGAATTATTTAATTTCTTCAGTGATTCCTCACCATTGAGAGATCGGGCGAAAAGCGATACATAACATGATATTTAAGAACGTTATGGACCAGTTATGACTAAACTTGGTGGACGAGTTGGTTAGGTGACAAGAACAAGCCATTTAGATTTTGGTTCAGGTCCGAATCCAGATCCGGCCTATCAGTTGGTTACAAAACAAACTGTTCAGCCTGGTGGAGGTATGCGCTCTACCGAGTGCAGTTATAATTATTACTAAAAGGAGACTGGACAATGACGACACAACATATATAATACTGACAATAATAAGGAACTGTGGTTTCAGGGGGAAGCAAGCTGGTAGGGAGGCTTAGGGAGCGTCTGGCAAAAGCTAGGCAATGACATTCAGACACCGAAAAAAAAAATGCATGATTTGAAACAAAAGTGAAAGATCAAAATGTGACAAATAATCAAAATATGTAAGATTTCTGACAATTAACAAAACTAGGGCATGCCCGTACTATATATATATCTAAAATTATATCCCCCCCCCTCTATTTACATGAAATGGTTTGGTCCATTCGCAAAGCCAAAGCGAACGGCTTGCGAGTACGGTGACAATCCCCCCCCTCTATTTACATGAAATGGTTTGGTCCAAAGCGAACGGCTTGCGAGTACGGTGACAACCCCCCCCCCTCTATTTACATGAAATGGTTTGGTCCAAAGCGAACGGCTTGCGAGTACGGTGACAATCCCCCCCCTCTATTTACATGCAATGGTTTGGTCCAAAGCGAACGGCTTGCGGAGTTTGGTAAAGAAATCGCCATAGCTCGGTAACTACTTGTCCGATTAATTTAAAACCTTGAAAAGGCACATCCTCGGGTCCCCAGCAATATACCTGGCAAGTTTCAAGTATATCGGACCGGTAGTTGTCGAGAAACAGCGGTCGCATACACACACACACACACACACACACACACACACACACACACACACACACACACACACACACACACACACACACACACACACACACAGAGATTACTGGAATTATAGATAGATGAATGCGAAAATTTGAATTGTACAATATTTCGGCAATAACTTTGGATCCTGATGTCGGGGCAACATCAGAAGAATAACTCACCCGCAACTTGCTCCCAGGTCAAGCGGTATGAATAAACCCCAAGCTGCGGCTTCCAGCTCAAACACACAGTGTTTGTACCAACTCGGGTCACTGTGAGGTCCGTTACTTCAAGAGGGACTAAATCGGATCAGGCACAGCCACATGGAGGAAAAGCACGTGTGATGAGCAGGAAGGGGCGAATATAGGGATAGGGTATAGAAATTGATACGAAAAGGAGCGACAAAAAAGGATTTGATTCAATGTCAAAAGTCAAAGACTCTGATCAAATGTTAACTTCCACCAAACAGGAGACAACTGGTCATCTTTGTAATGAATTATAGTTCAACGTATCATGGAAATCAATGGTATACGCAATACTGTACTTCTGAATTGAAAAATATGCTTGGTAAAGCAATAAAAAAAATTGAAATGAAATGTTGCAAAACAATTTCTTAGCACTCTATTAAAAAGTTGACACAAATAACATTTATGATCATTATTCCAATGCACAATAATATTAATATGAAAATACGCATTGCGTAGAGTGAGAGCTTCGTCGACAATGTCAATGGTCAGTCGATCGAGTACACAGCCCTCGCAAACATCTGTCGGCCTAGTAACAGGATGTGATGTATATAGTAACAGGTTGTGACATTTAGTAACATAATGTGATGTTTACTAATAGGATGTGACGTATACAGCAAAAGGATGATGTATATTAACAGGATGTGATGTATAGTAACAGGATGTGATGTATAGTAACAGGATGTGATGTAAATAGTAACAGGTTGTGACATTTAGTAACATAATGTGATGTTTACTCATATGATGTGACGTATACAGCAAAAGGATGATGTATATTAACAGGATGTGATGTAAATAGTAACAGGTTGTGACATTTAGTAACATAATGTGATGTTTACTCATATGATGTGACGTATACAGCAAAAGGATGATGTATATTAACAGGATGTGATGTATATAGTTACAGGTTGTGACATTTAGTAACATAATGTGACGTTTACTAATAGGATGTGACGTATACAGCAATAGGATGATGTATAGTAACAGGATGTGATGTATAGTAACAGGATGTGATGTATATAGCAACAGAATGTGATGTAATAGCAATAGGATATGATATATAGTAACAGGACGTGATGTATATAGTAACAGGTTGTGACATTTAGTAACATAATGTGATGTTTACTCATAGGATGTGACGTATACAGCAAAAGGATGATGTATATTAACAGGATGTGATGTAAATAGTAACAGGATGTGATGTATAGTAACAGGATGTGATGTATAGTAACAGGATGTGATATATAATAACAGGATATGATGTATATAGCAACAGGATGTGATGTATATAGCAACAGGATGTGAGGTAATAGCAATAGGATATGATGTATATATAAAATCTTAATCAGTAAGGTATTCTTTTTGTATTTGGCTTTGAAACGGAATATTTTTCATGTAGGAATTATTGATTTTAATCACCAGGTCAAAATAATTTATCGGTCGTGCCAGACCAAAGCAAGATCACGTGAGCAAGATGACGGATCATGGAAGGGACATTTGAAATGACAACATGAAATTTTGTTCCCAAGGGAATGGGGAATGACTGAAATTTTGAATGGATTTACATATACATGCAATTGCCATAGAGGTTCGCTTACGAAGCTCTCTATTAATTACCAATGCCAAAAACAGAACAAATGTTATGAAAATTAGGACGATCGTTTGTATTTCTATTATCGTAGCTGAAAATCAACGAGACTGAGAGTTAACAGGAAACGTTAATGCTTGGGCCAAGGTTAATGTTATGGTAGTAATAACTGCGGTGCTCCTGCCTAACTTACCTGTGGTGCCAATTCCGACGAGTGGTTCACTCATACCAGACGGATAAACAGAAAACACAGACACGTTGTATCGGGTGCCTGGAGTGAGATGATGAAGTACCGCGTGTCCAACGTCACCAACAAAAGTCTCCATCTGACGCCCACCATCTGAATGCACAGCGACACGATATAGGGGTAAACAAGTCCAGAAATAATCATACCTGGAGAATGGCATGGAATGAGTAAAGGAATGAAAAACAAGTTTTATATCATGAGGATATACTAGTACCCGACTGCAAAGCCGCAATGAGCCGGCGAAGCCAAAGCCTCTTGCCACTATTTTACCCATCACCATGGCATCAGTAGGTTAGGTAATTGGTAGTAGGTAGGTGCAGTCGGTATCGTACCTAGTTCAAAATGACACCATTTGCATTCTGGATGAGATTAAAATTTATAAAATTTCCTTCTTGATTAATTCGGTGAATTCGGTCTCAACCTCGGATATTTCCGGCCGTGAAAAACTATTCCCTACGGCCGCGAGATTTCTAAAAAATAATTCTTCGTCAATTTTAGAATATTTGACGCCGTTTTCAGCGTCCGAAATGTGGTAAAAAGCTTTTTTGAAATATTTTTTCAAATGCTCGAATCTCATTGGTTCTGGTAATTGGTGACGATTTTCGTTGAAGATAACCAGGGCCCGCGTGGGCCCGGGGAACGAGGTTGATCTTAAAGTATTTTAATTACAAATTAGAGGTGCATAAGATTGTGAATCAAACAAAGACGGGTGAAACAAACTCCTATTGAACTTTTTCGCAATTTTTCATGCATACTTCCGCATCCGGAAGATGGCGGCCTCCATTGAGTGATTTGGTTTTTGAAGTATTTTTTCAAATGCTCGAATCTCATTGGTTCCGGTAATTGGTGACGATTTTCGTTGAAGATAACCAGGGCCCGTGCGGGCCCGGGGAACGAGGTTGGTCTTAAAGTATTTTAATTACAAATTAGAGGTGCATAAGATTGTGAATTAAAAACAGACGGGTGAAACAAACTCCTATTGAACTTTTTCTCAAAATTTTTATGCATACTTCCGCATCCACAAGATGGTGGCCTCCATTGAGTGTTTGGTGCGTCAAAGCTTGGAATTCTCAAAGGATCCAGCATAATCTGGTTTTTCAACATAATACGTACACGTTCATTCACAGCACCGGCTTCGCCGGCTATAATTAAAAGAAAATGTGTGTTGGTGAGTTGGCTGACATGATTATTTTCTCGTAATACGCGTCCACAATCATCCTTCAACGTGTTGTGGAGTCGGCTGAGGCCCTCACTTTTCACCTTTATTACAGCTCCCAAAGGGAGAGAGGCATTAACCGTTTAGTCTTGGTGTTCATGGTGTCCCACTTTTTAAAGAATAAGTTTTGCATTATTTAATTTTTAAAATAAGTAATTTTTCAATTGTTTTTTTTTTTTACAATTTTCAATTATATATATGTATATATATATATATATATATATATATATATATATATATATATATATATATATATATATATATATATTTCAATTGGTTATTTTTTTTTCAATTTCCAATTATTATTATTTTTTCACTTTTCAATAATTATTTGATTTTTCAATTATTTAATTTCTTTAATTATTTAATTTCCCCATTTATTTATTTATTTCTTATTTGGTTAGCAGAGGGAGACATTAAGTGTAGAATAATAACCTGGTGTCTGGCTTTTTGGAAAAAAAATACATTTCTTTTCATTATGAGGAAGAACTTCAAGTACTACAAATTGGCTAATATTAGGAGTTGGCTATATCGGCAACGATGAGTGATCTCAGATCGCAGCCCTCTAGTTGCCTGAAAAAAAAAAAAATTCCGCATCCGCTTGAGAGATTGACACAGACCTTTCAACATAGGGGTGCCTACCCAGGGAGATTTTTTTTTTTTTACCAAAGTAAAATGATTGAATGGAAAATGCGGCCAGCATTCCAAAAAGTCTGTTTTCTGTAGGCCTGGCCTGTTGCAGGTGTTTCACGTATCAGGAATAAACGGACTCGACCTCACTTCACTCGGTGAATTCAACCAAATTAATTAATTATTTTTTCTACATGGATGTAAAAAGATAATCAATGGAATTCAACATGTCTATATAAAAATCGATTTGAGAAACAGATTTACAAACAGCTTAGGAGTGGAGATTGAAAAAAAGTTTGAAGATACAATTCGATTTATGGAAAAAATGATGATAATTTTGAGAGGATTATTCAAAAACAATAACATATTGTTACGTTTGTAGGGGGTAGGGATACCATAGACCAGGTAGAGTGTATAGATTAGTGTGCCCCGACTGTCGCGAAGAAAAAGAACCACCTCGATGTACTATAAGTAGGGATCCGGTAAACCGTGTGTTCGGATTAAGTGTATCTCCGTCTCCATTACGAGGAGTGGGTATGTTAACTAGCTCACGGATTATGGGTAATGTATCCCTTGTATGTCGATACCTCTGTAATTTATTTCCTATGTCCCTTTTGGCACCACACCATAGACATATAGCCACGCAATCGCCCGCATTTAAACTCACTAATTAAAAAGCTAACCGGAAGTCATGCATCAAGCCCTACCGCTGACAACCCCGACTTGGGAAGCGCACAGGTCGGGTAGGCCGAGGCCACGCCCCGAGGAGCCGTGATTGGGCAGGATTTTGATTGAAGGAAGGACTGATAATAAGCACACGCTGATTGGTAAAGCACGACAGATGACGTCAGAGTGCTGTGTACAAAATAGTTGAAGTGGCGGACATTTTTCCTTCTCGTTCTGGATGCCATAGCGAACGGTCGTGGTTGCTCCTCTCCTCACCCTTCTCGGTTTTGGGTCTGGCAGTAACGGTTGTGTGCCGGAATGTTCTCCTCGTTCCCCTATTTGTCTGGCGTCTGGGCATTGAGAGCGAACATTCACACTTGCACCTCTTGTTCCAAAAGCGATAGTGGATGGTTGTGCTTCGCTCTCTGCATGGGGAGGCTTCATCGCGAGCAGCCATGTTCCGGCATTCGGCTGGTGGTCGTGAGGCGGAAGAACTGCAGACGGAGAGCTGCAGTTTTCCCCAAGCAAAACAACGAGCTGCACGACAACTCCTGTTTGTTCCACGTGCTCGGCCCAGAGTGAAGAGACGCACAGTGAGGCCTGCTTCACGCCAACGAGTGCGTTTCGCTCGCAAAGACGCCAAGGCCTCAGACGATCTTTTGACGATTCCTGGCGAGACGCACCGATCGAGTGAGCCAAGTGCAATTAAAGCCACACACGTTTATTTTATATATCATTATATTTCCCTTTGTCTGTGTACTGGATCTGTGTGCGGGGACGTCCCATTTAGGATTTTATTTACCGTGCATTATTTTGTATTACCGGCATTTCTTTTAATAAATCCATTATTTTGGACATTTTAATTTTGTGTTCGTTTGAGTTATTTTTTGCAGGTTTGAGGACTGCCGGTGGGATTCGTGAATGTAAGGCTCCGGTTCTCCCCCTCCCTCTCACTTCCCCCCGCGTATTCTTCGCCATTTGAACTGAACACCTCGGAGTAACAGCTCGTTTCGTAATTTGTGCTACCTTAAGGTGTTCACCAAGGGTAGTCACGTGACAATATTTACTGGATGTCATTATATTTCCTGGATTGGATTATATTATATGTAATGCAAGTGACAGGATATTTTGCAGGTTTAGGAGGTATATTGGTTGAATGTATGGGATGAAGAACAGAATAACTCACCCAGAGGTTGGTACACCACTTTGTACCCTTGTGTAGGCACCGGGACCCGGTCCCAGTCCACACGGAATCGAGTATGCCTCTCATCTGACACGTGCAGATTCCTCGGTGAAAGTAATTGCACTTGAGGTAGAGATATTTAAAGAAGTAAAAAAGGAATCCTTGAAAATTATAGCATAATATTAAGCACATCAGGTATGTTATGTTCTCGGTGAGTGAAATAATTTAACTTTAAAAGTTTTTGCAAACTACGACCAGGAATCAATTATGACAATCATGAATCACTCTATTATACTCCTCCACTCCTTGCCTAGCGCACATTGTTTCACACTTAGGAAGATACATTTGTATGCAAACTAAAAACAAAGTGCAAAACTCACATGTTCTCGCAGTCCCATCCACGCTTCCACCTTCCCCAAAGGAGTAGAGCGAGTGAACAGACACATGGTATGGTGTGTCAGGAAGTAAGTTATGGAGGACCGCTGTGGAGCTTTGCCCACTTGTTGTCACCTATGACCACAGGAGACAATAACAATAAGAGAACAAAGCATCTGTTTGCATTACTGAGTTGAATTAGTCATCAAATACTCTTCCATTTTCAATTCAAGAAATACATAATGCCGTTATCATGATTGTTCCTGAAATTTAGAGGAGACTACAAGGTGCCGAACATCTTTATTATGACATTGTCATAATACGTTATTGTATTTAAAGAAATATAAACTACGTGATTTGGGTAGATATGCAATGATTAACCATAAAGATAAATATCTTGTAACTAAAGTCAAAGTAAAAACAAAAACTGGTGAAAACAGTCCACAGTTTAATTGGTTGCTCAAAGAACGCTCTGCGAGGATAATCAAAAAAGTTAAGTGGCATTTCAGATCCTGTATTGTGGATGGAATGATGCAATTAAAATAGATTTACCAGTGTTTCAGTTCAGCAATGATGGCAATGCTAAATAAAGGTTGCGAGACATTTGCTGGGAGGGTGGTGATTCCAGAAATTATAAAGCGGGGTAAAATTGTTACAGTTGCCAAAGCAAAGGGCCGGAGAGCTTTTGGTCTACCCCGAAAGTGACGACACGTCTCATTAGCTGCGGCCTCTGGCACATCGAGGCCAAGTTACAGCCTGCTGTCAAAGACTGGCAGCTCTCTCATTTGGGCTCATGATCTGCTCCCACTATTGGAATGAATCTGACATGTCTAATGGTGGGGGCTGCAGTTTGCAGACTTTTCGGTTCAGCTGGCTTCAATACTACAGATGCAAAAGAGAACTGGTTACCACTGGCAAAGTGCGATGACTATAACATGCGACATTATTGCAGACATCATAAAAATATTAGTAGGAGGAGTAGTAGTAGTAGTAGTAGTAGTAGTAGTAGTAGTAGTTTTAGTAGTAGTAGTAGCAGTAGTAGAAGTGGTAGTATGAATGGTAAATAAAGAAGCATTGTTGCAAAGATAACAGAAATGTTAACATTGTGTTTTTTTGTCGAAGTAGTCAAGGCTGGTGAAAGAACGAGAAGACGGAACAGATCGGGATAAGACATAACAAAAGGAACATCAGTAGGAGAAGGGGGAAACGCCAACAGTAGGGTGGAGGGAGAAAATAGTTGCAGCCGGACAAACAAGGGGTACGGATAATGATGAGGAGAAAGGGAGAACGCAAGGGGTGGATAAAATGGAAATAAAAGCAAAATGTTGAGAGGGACGGGAGGTGGTTTGCCAGGTGTAGAAAAGATCATGGTTTTGGATGGGGGATGATTTGAGATGATGATGAACAACTGTCTTGAAGACCTGAAAGGAAGAATGAGATTGAAGAGTGTGTGGCAGTTTGTTCCACTGGTGGGTAAAAGAGGGAAATAATGAGTGGAGGTGGGCATTGGTTCTGGATTTTGGCAGTTTCACTTGGAGTGGGTTGCTGGTGGACTACATATGTCCTGCAGGTACCTGCATAGGCAGAGGATGCAAGACCAGAAATAAGGCATAAGAAGACAGAGAGACCACCGACATGTCAAAGATGGCGAAGTGATATGCCCATAGACTCAGCTTCATCATGGGAGATTCCAATTAACTTGTAAACTTTGGTTTCCATGGTGTCAAGCTGAGCAATGTGTGAAGTGAGGACGCCAGCCAAAAGGGGGAAAGCAGTACTTCATCAAGCTGTGGATGAAAGCCTTGTCAGTAGGCAGGAGCTCAGGTGTGTCAAGGAAGAACTTTGCACAACAGAACATGGCCAGACGGAGTCTGGTGTTGGAGGCCAACTTTGAAATGTGGCTTGCCCAAGAGATATCATGGCTGAGAGTGAAACCCAAGAGTTTAAGTGATGAAACCTCCATGAGAGGGTTGTTGAGAAAGCAGATGGGAGGGTTTGCGGTATGGGCCTTTCAGAGAGAGAGGGTGAGTGTATGAGATTGTTCATGGTTAAACTATATGCTTGGGTAAAATGCCAGGGGCAAAGAAAAGGCCCATTTATATAAGGGTATGTGCTATGTGGCAAAGTATAGAAAAGGAGGAACATTTTAAAGAAAAGTTCATGAAAAGGAGCATTACTTAGTTCCTCCTAAGAACACAAGGGAAGGACAGCATGCACACGACATTTTTTTTTGAATGTCCATTCTTTTCGATACTTTGCCACATGGCACATACGCTTATAAAAAGGGGCCTTTTCTTTGCACCTGGCATTTTACCCAAGGTTCGTGTGCAGCCTATGTCTGCTGGTTGCATCATTTTTCTAGGGGCGCAGCTGCCGCTGATGCAATGCCTCTCTATAACCAGTCATCTAGTACTCATTTTGCTGACCTCGGTGGGATGAGTGGCTGAGTTAACCCACCTGGTGTTAATTCAACAGCATGAAAGGGGCTCAAACTCAGGACCCGAAGATCTCAAGCCAGCAACCCTAACCTTTAAGCCAATGAACAGGCTTGAAAGCGTTATCGGTAGAAAGCCATCATGGAAGATGACAGAGGGTAAATGATAGGGTGAAAGGGGTGGAGAGAGGAAGTGTAAGCTGAGCATCACAGAAGTTTTTTTTTATTGATGAAAAACGATACGTTAACAATGCAGCAAGTTAAGCAAAGCACACTAAACTTATTACAAACATATTATGGTTCAAAAGGAGCGAATATTTATTTTGCAAAGACAAACTGAATGGACCTTTAATAGTGGTGGAATGCTTATGAGCTTGACAACTGCCATTCAGTTCTCAAGGGAGCCGTATCTCTTTTTTCTTACTGGGCAGCAGGAAGTCGCCATATTATACACAAAGGAAACTAATGGCCTTCACCAGTGTACCCACCCGACCCCCCTACACACACACACACACACACACACACACACACACACACACACACACACACACACACACACACACACACACACACACACACACACACACACACACACACACACACACACACACACACACACACGGCCTACGCTTGCGGTGCAAATATCCACTTGTCCATTGCACACTGCAAATTTTGGTGGTATTTTGTTATAATGCTCGAGGGGATCCTATGCTTCCTTTACCTCTCATTTCCATCCTCTACCCCATAATTTATTGGGACTCACACATCTGTCAATCAGCTTTCTGAGAACACAGGCACTGAATCTTCAGGCAAGTCTACTTAACAGCATGGAGGGATCTCAGTAAATCTCACAGCGGGACTGAGGAGCTGCATATTTACGTCCAGCATGGAAATTCCTGGGACCGTACTGATGACATAATATGGCTCAATATGCCGACATAGTAAGACACAGAGGTTTTACCATGTAAAAGAAAGCAGATCGTGTAAAATATTCAACTATTTTTAAAATTGTACCTCAAATATTATGTTAATTTCTGGTTCTGGTCACCTTATATTTTCAATACTCATGAAAAATAACTGGCAATAAGGATATATATATATATATATATATATATATATATACAGTCACGTGAAAAAGTAAGTACACCCCATGAAAAGTTTTGACTTTTTCAACATGTTTCAACATACAGCTATTTGATCTTCATTTCAACAATATTGAGAGATAAAGGTGATATAATATAACAAATATCATGAAACATTTACATTTTGTAGTCTATTGTATAATTTAAAAAAACATAAATGCAAATTTCGCATGTGGAAAAAGTAAGTACACCCTTATATTTATCACTACTTCAAATACCTAAAATTGGAATCAGGTGCACCAGCTCAGGTGCAAATGATTAGAACATTGTTGGAGAGGATCTTGGAGGAACCTGACTTATTTAAACCTCAGACATTTAGTTTGGTTTGCTCTTTGTTGTTGAAGTGTGCGGCGTCACCATGCCGAGATCAAAAGAGCTCTCTGAGGCCTTCAGAAAGAAGGTTATAGATGCCTACGAGTCTGGGATGGGATTTAAAAAGATCTCCAAACAATTTGAAATCAATCATTCGATTGTCTGGAAGATCATCTACAAGTGGAGAAGATTCCAAACAACTGCCAACTTGTTCAGGCCATGCCGCCACAGCAAGTTCAGCCCGAGAGCAGACCGCAAGATGCTGAAAGAATTCTCAAAGAACCCCAGAATGTCATAACGGGACCTACAGGTGGCTCTTGCCACTGTTGATGTCAAAGTGCACGAGTGCATAAGTGCACGATGTCAAAGCAAGGGGCTGCACATGTCAAAGTGCACGATGTCAAAGTGCATTAGAAAGAGGCTGCACAAATTTGATCTACATGGGAGATGTGCCAGGAGGAAACTTTTGCTGTCCAGAAAGAACATCAGGGCAAGACTAAAGTTTGCCAATGAACACCTAGGCAAAGACCAGCACTTCTGGAACAATGTGCTCTGGACAGATGAGTCAAAGGTAGAGCTATTTGGCCACTGTACCAGCAGACATGTTTCGCGAAAACCAAAGACAGCATTTGACCACAAGAACCTGATACCAACTGTAAAGCATGGTGGTGGAAATATTATAGTTTGGGGCAGGTTTGCTGCATCAGGGCCTGGGCAGCTCACCATCATAGAATCCACTATGAAGTCTTTATTGTACCAGAGGGTGCTTGAGGATAATGTGAGGCCATCTGTCCGAAAGTTGAAGCTCAACCAAAGGTGGACCTTGCAACATGACAATGTCCCTAAACTTACCAGTAAATCCACCAAGGAATGGCTGAAAATAAAGAAATGGAGGGTTCTGGAATGGCCAAGTCAAAGCCCAGATCTAAATCCCATCGAGATGTTGTGGGGGGATTTGAAGCGAGCTGTGCATGCAAGAAACCACTCAAATATCGCACAGCTGAAATAATTCTGCATGGAGGAGTGGGAAAAAATTTCTCCCAGTCTCTGACATCGACTGGGAGACAGTTATAAGAAACGCCTACTTGAGGTTGTTTCTGCCAAAGGGGGCAATACCACCTATTAGAGCCAAGAGTGTACTTACTTTTTCCACATGCGAAATTTGCATTTATGTTTATTTAAATTATACAATGGACTACAAAATGTAAATGTTTCATGATATTTGTTATATTATATCACCTTTATCCATCAATATTGTTGAAATGAAGATCAAATAGCTGAATGTTGAAATATGTTGAAAAAGTCAAAACTTTACATGGGGTGTACTTACTTTTTCACATGACTGTATATATATATATATATACATATACATACACACCACATGACCAAAAGTATGCGGACAGCCCTTCTAATTAATGGATTGAGCTGTTTCAGCCACACTCATTGCTGACAGATATATACTGTATAATCAAGCACACAGCCATGCAATCTCCATAGACAAACATTGGCAGTAGAATGGGCCGCACTGAGGAGCTCAGTGACTTTCAACGTGGCACCGTCATAGGCGTCATAGGATGCCACCTTTCCAACAACTCAGTTCGTCAAATTTGTGCCCTGCCAGAGCTGCCCCGGTCAATTGTAAGTGCTTTTTTTTTTTCTTTTCTTTTTTGTATACAAGATCGAGGCTCGTGAAAGGGCGAACATTAATCACACAGAGAGACAAACCGACACATAAAACATATAACATCGGGAGCGGTAGACAAGATGGGGAGAGAGGGGGAAGGACACACACACAACATTTGAGAGCAGGGACCGAGAGACATGGAGACATGGAGAGATCTGTGGGAGGGAGAGGACTTTGGGGAGGGGGCATAAGAAGGGGGGGGGGGTGGGAGAGGTATAAAACATATGGACACTGCCAGGACTTCCAGGAAAGAAGTTGGAATTTCAAACAAGGTGGATCTGGGGTGAATTAGCGGGGGTAGAAAAGATAAAGGTTTTGGATGGGGGAAGATAAGAGATGGTGGTGAACAGCTGTTTTAAAGACCTGGAGGGAGGAGTGGGATTGAAGGGAGTGTGGGAGTTTGTTCCGGAGGCAGGAGAAAAGAGGAATGAAAGAGTGAAGGTGAGCAGAGAGCCGAGATTTCGGCAGTTTAACCATCAGAGGGTTGCTGGCAGATCTTGTGCAACCTGTAGGAATATTTGGGGGACAGAGCACAGAGAGAGCTGGGGGAGCAAGGCCGGAATTCCAGGAAAGAAGTTGGAGTCGGTAGAAGACAGAAAGACCACCTACCTGCCTGCGGTGAGTGAGTGAAAGGCCCTCAGAGATAGCTTCATCACGGGAGATTCCAATGATTCTGAAAGCTTTGGTTTCAACAGCGTGAAGCCGAGCTAGGTGTGAGGCACGAGCACTGGCCTGTCGAGATATACAAGCGCGAACGTTTTGCTGGTCGAGATATATAAGCGCGAACGCAAAGCCCTTTCACAGGACTTATGCAGCGGCGCTCTTGAGAAAGGACTTGGAGGACTCACTCGCTGGCGCTGTTAAAGGACTTGTTGGAGGCGCGCGCGTTGTAACAAGACTAATGCGCTTGACTGTCGTGATTACAAAGAACCCTTATTGGAAGCGCGCATTACAGGACTGATGGGCGAGAGCGCATTGAGAAGAACCTTATGAGATATACGGCGCGCTGATAAAGGAGAACATTGGAGACGGTGCGTTTGGCACAAGGGTGCACATATTACGTACGCCAGAGGACACCAGCTTCGCCCCGTTATATAAGGTCCGGTCACGTTCAACTATACGCGGAGCTGCCTGCCGGGTTTCGCCGCTGGACCGGAGCCTGGACTGGAGCCTGGACGAGACGGTGACCATCTATAATCCATCTACAATCCCCGTGTGAGTGTGTATGTTTGTCCTGGGTAATAAGTTAAGATTGCCATAAGACTGCCCTGTGTGCTGCTTCTTCTTCTTCCTATCCTGTACATTCTTTCATTTCCTCTTCTCCTTCTTGTATATAATTAATAAACCCATCTTTGTTCTTCCTATACTCTGGTTTCCTCTTGTCCGATCGCATCCGTCTTTTCTTCCATTGGGTAAACGTGGCACGACAGGAACCACTATAATCGGGTTTAGTCATTTGTTAATAGCTCGGATCGCGGATTGCTATCCGCTCGGCATTTTCCATCATATCCGTGGTTCGAGCAGGAGTTATTCCCTCGTTTCCGGCCGGCGTTAGTACTTAGGTAGTAGTGAACCCCTAGGCCTTACAAACCCTACCTAAAGCCGCGCCGGGAAGGACGTTATAACCCCCAGGACTCGGGTCGGCCAGATAAAAAGACAAGTGGATTAACCCCCCCCCCCCCCCCCCCCTCCCGCCTCGGTAAGGGGAAAAGGCCGACATTTGAGATCCGCAACAATATATTGATTTAAGAAGAAAATTAAAATTGGATATCTTCAACAATCTCTGTACACTTGTACCTATATCTTGGATTGTGGAAGAAATGAGTATTTTGCATTTTTATGTCTGAAAAGAAAGTGGAAATATTTAATCAAACAGCATATAACAGCAACTAAAAAAAAAGTAGCTACAAAGAAGACACCCACACTCATACACATCTCATCGAATGACCTAAGAGCAACATGAAAAATAACTGACAAAATGGAAAGAGATGTCTACAGGGCATTGTGAGAGATGGTTAACAATGTGAGGCAAAATGGTGAGATTTCTTCAGGCACGGCGAAGAAATGTAACACATGTGTACGCACGCAGTGGTTCCAATGTGAAAGTCGATCTTATAACTCAGACATAGGGGTGAAAAAATAATCAAACCATCCAGTAGGTAGTGCCCTCCAAAATTTCTCTCAGGATAACGAGCTCTCGCTCAATGTGCAGTTGTATCCATTATAAAATGTTGAGAAGCATTGGGAGGCAAAATGGTTTAAACCTATTCGCAAACGTTTGAATGGGTAAGACATGTCGAACAGGTTTGGAGCCTTCAGACACACATGGCTATAGGTGGTGGAATCGAATGAAGAATGTGAGCAACCGAGTGGGCCACATTTTTTTTTTGTACCTATACATAATCGAGGTTCGTGTTAGAGCTAACACATTGAACTTGAATACATTCACAGACACATTAAACATCCAATGAAAGGAGCGGGAGACACGAGGGGGAGAGAGAGGGAAGCACACAAGCACAACAGCAGAGAACAGGGACGTCGGTAGATCTGTGGGAGGGGGAGGGCTGGGGGAGGAGGGAGAAGTAAACGGTATAAAGCAAATGGACACTTCTAGGAATTTCAGGAAAGAAGTTGGGGATTGAAAGAGGCAGATTTGGGGAGTTTTAATGGGGTAGAAAAGATCAAGGTTTTGGATGGGGAAAGATAAGAGATGGTGGTGAACAGCTGTTTTAAAGACCTGGAGGGAAGAGAGGGATTGAAGAGAGTGAGGGAGTTTGTTCCAGAGGCAGGAGAAAAGAGGAATGAAAGAGTGAAGGTGAGCAGAGAGTCTTGATTTTGGTTGTTTCACCAGAAGAGGGCTGCTGGCAAATCTTGTGCATCCTGCAGGAATATTTGGGGGACAGAGCACAGACAGAGCAGGGGAGCAAGACCGTAGAGAAGTCGGTAGAAGACAGAAAGACCACCTACCTGCCTATGGTGAGAGAGAGAAATGCCCTCAGAATCAGCTTCATCGTGGGAGATTCCAATGATTCTGAATGCTTTGGTTTCAACCGTGTGAAGCCGAGCTAAGTGTGAGGCAGGAGCACCAGCCCAGAGGGGCGAACAGTATTCCATTGAGCTGCGGATGAAAGCCTTGTATGTGGTGAGGAGCTCAGGTGTGCCAAGGAAGGACTTCGCACGACGGAGGATGCCCTGTCAGTGACTGGCTTTGTAGGCCAGCTTGGAAATGTGGTTTTCCCAAGAAAGATCATGGCAGACAGTGAGACCCAAAAGCTTGAGTGACAGAACTTCTTCAAGACGATTGTTCAGAAAGTAGATGGGAGGGTTGTCCAGATGGTCTTTTCGGAGAGACAAAGTGAGAGTGTGAGATTTGTCAGGATTGAAAGACATGTTCCACTTGTTTGACCATTTTGTGATATTGTCCAGGTCTGCAGAGAGTGAAGAGGCTGCAGACTGTCGAACTGAGGGTTGAGATTTGGAGCGACAGAGAGTGGTCATCAGCAAAGAGACAGAGAGGATTTTCCAGAGAGTCGGAGAGATCATTAATGAAGACCAGAAAAAGCACAGGGCCCAGAACACTGCCCTGAGGAACTCCAGCCTGAACAGGAAGGGGAGAAGAGAATTCCATTCACGGCCACACATTGACTGCGACCAGACAGGAAGTCTGCAAGCCATGCGTGGAGATTTCCATGGATACCGTACGAGGAGAGTTTGGTGAGCAGGGCGAGGTGCCAGACCGTATTGAAGGCACGAGATATGTCGAGGGAGACAGCTCTAATTTCCTGTTTGGCATTGAGGACCTCCATCCATTGTTGAGAAAGCAGAAGCAGCATATCCAGAGTAGATTGACCTGGTCTGAATCCAAATTGATGATCGACATCAAGCCATTGAAGAAGAGGAGGGATTTGATGTCAGAAGTGATGATCAATTATATGACCTTGCTGATCATTGGGAGCAAGCTGATTGGTCTGTAGTTGCAAGGATCTGTTTTTGCACCTTTCTTGTGGAAAGCGGTAATGTTGGCTGATTTGCAAGCAGACGGCAGATGACCTTGAGCAAAAGAGAGGGTGAAGAGAATTGAGAGAAGGTGTGAAAGAGCAGCAGAGCAGGATTTTAGGACCCGTGGCCTGATGCCGGCTGGTCCATTTGCAGAATCAGAGTTGAGGTTTGACAGAAACTTCTCCACCTTGTCAGGAGAGAAGGACACAGAGTCCAGGAGCAGTTGGGTTCGACTGGGCAAGGTGGGTACAGAGAGAGATGGGTTTGGGACACATGATTTTGAGGCAAACACAGAGTTGAGGCATTCGGCTTTTTCATGTGCGGTGTCTGCTGTATAGCCATTTGAGGTAAGGGACGGGATGGAGGGGGAATAAACACCAGAAACAGATTTGGCCAGATGCCACCAGGATTTGGAGGAAGGAGACAGGTTTGAGAGTTCAGTCTTGAGAGTAGAGAGATATTGTTTCCTGGCTCTCCTGATGATGGACACACACTTGCTCCGAGCTTTGTGAATAGAACTGAGATTGCCTTCAGTTGGATTCGCCTTCGAAGAGGCAAAGGCAAGTTGTTTCAGGGCAACTGCCTCATCACAAGATTCAGTGTACCATGGACGGGACATGGTAAGCAAAACTACTATATATGGACTAATCTCCAAAAGAAGCAGCGTGCAATAATGATGAGGATTTGCAATGAGTTCTCATCAACAGAAATGGATATGAAATCATCACCCAGTTGTGAACTAATTTAATTGTTGTTTTTATGCAATAAATCATTTTCCACAATAACCACGAAAGCAAATTCCTCAAATGGTCTGACAAACATGATAAAAATGTATTTCTTAAGGCAATCCGATACATATTACCAAGGTCTGACGTCTTACCGCCTGTGGTGGTCTGCTCCCTGATTGAGGCGCATACACAATCCGATATTGATGAACATTGCCAATGGCATGATCCCAGCTAACCCGGAAGCTGTTGATGCGTTCTTCACTGGTGACAAGATTTCGGGGACCACTTCTTGGTGCTAGACACACCCCATGAAGAATATTGTTAAAAACACATTTCAGCGGGACTATTAACATTGCTTACGCCATTTTTTACTTGTGTACAAATTTAAGTAATGATTACAAAATCATTTGATACATCACTCACATTCACTGAAAATGTAAATATTTTGTAATGCAAATTATGAGTGGTTGAACTATTCCTGATGAAACTTTGAAATCTTTTATTGTCACCTCTCTTGAAAACCGTCGATAAGAAACCTCGATGAAGATGACATGGCAATTTACTTTAAAATAAAAACTCGTGAATGTCTGGATGCAAGGGTATTTTCAAAATGGGATAAACCTCAGGAATTAGAAAAGTCCAATGATGTAATGGAAAGTGATACCTGCTAGGTATTACCATGTATCACCGTGCACCTGTACAAATACATGTAGCTTAATTACCTCGAGCCTCAGATATTTGGTTAATGCTGATGAAATATTTAGAACTGATAAAAGGAGCAAAACCCTTTATTTAATGGCAAGCATGAGTTTTATGTTTACACAAGAAACACAAAAGATACAAAAGGACAAAGAACAAAAGACAGACAATAATGTTATGCAGTTAGTCAAGAACAAGGCAGCCAAAATATACATTAGTAATGCTGAAGACAAAAGAAGTTTGACTGGTCAGAGGAATTAAGGAAAACAAAGGGAATATTAAAATAAAAAACAGGAGAAGAAAATTCACTTCGCTTGGAACACACCTGGAGTTGTTGTTGCTCTTGGCGTCGTAGTTGTTATTGTCACTGTAGCAAGTAACACAAAGAAAAAACGTTTTATTGTTCGGACGTATTTGGCAATCTTTTTGTTTCAAATATTCAATGGAAAACAAAATATATTTGACTGAATAACTATGAGCAATGTAAAAAAAAACAAAAAAAAAACACCTTTCTAGGTGGAATTTACAGCTGAGAGGTTCCTCTAGCTGCTGAATCAGATATTTTAAAAAAGTGAATAGATGCAGAAACTGATAATTATAGAGTGAAAAATGAATGCAGCTCACATGTCCATTCCTCGGTTTTAATAGTAGGATCGGTCTCGGTCTCATCAGGATAGATGGCTGAGAGTTCTACGGAATAAAGAGTCCTCTGATCCAGATTATTGATGATGTATGATCTTGAGTTTCCAGGTAGGATGGTCTGATAAAGAGTAAAGGAGTTTAAACAAACAAGGAAGGCCAAGAGGAAGAATAATGTAATTGATGATCGAAGTCGGAAAAACCAGAGGCATTTTTCAAAAGATGGATCTCGTCAGCTGAAAGCCCAGGAGAACATGTTAACTGCCATAGGAAACGAGGTGCGGCTGGGATTTAGAGCTTAGGTCCTTTGTCGAAGCTAAAAAGAAGGGTAAGTTGTCAAAGCGTCAGCACCACCTTGCTTACAGTGGTGTTTAACGTATCGCCATTGGCTTTCATTTGCTAAAACTCATTCTTTAACTCATCCACCAATGCAGATCAACACTTGCTTTCATGAATACTGGTATTTCATTCTAGTTTTAGAGAGTTTTAACTTATTTTCTGTCTAAGATCAAGGCTCATGGACGAGCAAGGTGACAGAGGGTACAAAGGCAACAAAGTGGCAGTGGGGGTAGTGGGGGTAGTGGGGTTAATAGGGTCACATTTGGGTACGCAACAAGCAAGGCAATGAACATGGCAATTCATTCTTATATCACACTTTTGTGTTGAAGTTACAAATAAGATGATGTGATCAGTTTGTAATCCTGCAACTGGAAAACCAGCAATTGGCATTTCACAATTTACTGTTGTGCCATCCATATATCCCTCATATTCATCATCAGCTCAAAGAGGAATTGCTTATTAAAAATAAATAAATAATGTTTGTTTCAGCATTTGAATACTCTACTTCATCATTTGTTTACTTGAAAGCATAACCAAAACTATAACGCCACTCAGTAGAGCGCATACTCCCGCCGTGGGTGGCCGCTGCTGAGCCCTATCTTCCAATGGTAAAAACTCCTTCAAAAAATTCCTGGATCCGGAATAATATCCTGAGCTTCACCAAAAAGTAATCAATTCTTCCTTATCCCAAGGGCAAACATCCCACCAACTTTCATCGAAATCCGTTCAGAACTTTTCCAGATATTCGTGTTCACAAACACACGAACACACACACGGATGGACACGATCGAATGCATTACTCCCTGGCGGGAGAAATAACGACTTGTTATTAGCTTCAAGGAAAGACATGTGTGCCCAACCAAAGTCCAAAACAAGGTGGTTCTTCCTATATTACTGGGCTATCAGGATAGCCGAGACTTGTCTAAAGTATGCATACTCGTCTCTGAGCTGTCCGAATGTCGGCCCCGAGCTATAAACTGGTGTTTCACATGCAGGGTACTTTCACATGCATCATTGTGTACGACGTTCCCCTTTGAATGCTAAGCTGCTTGTCGCCAGCAAAATTACAAATTGCTGCCGGAATGTGCAGGGACACTATCAGGGGCAAAGCCATGCCTCATCAATGAGCATCAGCAGGCTAACAGAATTGAATATTAGTCCAATATGCAGTCGCTAACAACAACTCACACCTTCCCCACCTATATCTATCTTTACGGGTATTTACAAAGGAACACATAGCGTTGAATTACAAAAGGTCTTTTATTCCTCAAAAACCCAGAGCATGGATTTAACATTTTGCCTTTAAAAAGGAAAATGCACTTCTTGAAATACCCAAATAAGTTTGGCAAATTTACTAAAAGTATTAGTGTTATGGCTGCGGGTTAGGGGGCAGCAGTCATATAAGGCCTAAACCACAGTTTACATTCACTTAGAATCTTAAATCCATAGAACATTTTGCACACCGCTCCTTTCCTATGCCATCTCCAGGCGCTGCATGACGTCATTGCCAGGCACTAAAGGCGGCCCGGCAATGACGCGCACTGAAAGGGAGTACATACTCAGTTTTCACTCCGGTTTCTTTCTTGTTAGTTGCGAAAATCGAAGATTTTTCAAGTATATTGGTTGGTCTTGTGCGTTATTCTGTCTGTCTGTTTGTTTGACTGTCTGTATGTCAGTCCCCGACAGGTCACAATTTTCAACCGATCTTCACAAAACTTCACCAAATGGTAGAGTTGGTCAGAAGCAAGAAGCCAATTTTTTGGGGGTCAAAAGGTCAATAGGTCAACAAAGGCCAAAGGTCACCAACTTTGTCAAATTTCGAAAATCCTCAATTTTCATCCAATTGACGAGAGATTTTAAGAGGATTTACATATATGGTCACTGAATTCAACCAACAATTATTTTTGAGATCAACATAGGCCAAAAGGTAAACATAGGCCTAAAGGTCAACATAGGCCAAAAGGCCAACATAGGCCAAATTTCTAAAATCCTCAAGTTTCATCCAATTGACTTGAAATTTGAAGAAGACTTGCATATCTGGTCACTGAATTCAACCCCCAACTATTTTTGAGGTCAACATAGGCCAGATTTATAAAATCCTCAATTTT
Source organism: Myxine glutinosa (assembly GCF_964187855.1). Classification (NCBI taxonomy): domain Eukaryota; kingdom Metazoa; phylum Chordata; class Myxini; order Myxiniformes; family Myxinidae; genus Myxine; species Myxine glutinosa. Next base: position 128,037,766 of record NC_136268.1, read on the forward strand.
CATCTGATTTACTTGAAATTTCGAGAGGATTTGCATATCTGGTCAATGAATTCAACCCCCAACTATTTTTGAGGTCAACATAGGCTAAAACATCAACAGAGGCCAAATTTCTAAAATCCTCATGAATTACTTATTTAATTAATTTTCAAGAAGTTACAGCTTCAGATGAAGCACTGCTGGTTTCGGTATGCTATTTGTATTAGCCAATTGATTAAGAAAATATTGTATGACCATAATTTATTGATTTTAATTGTGCAATTAATCAATCAATAAATTATTGTACACCTCTCCATCCCAATGCAGTCTCGATGAGCTGCACGGCGGTATCACCGGGCGCCAAAGGTGCCCCGGCAATGCAGTGCTGGAGGATATGTATTTATTTGGCAAGGGGATGGTGTACTTTGAATGTATCTGTACTTGCTTTTAATTTTTTTATTCATACATAGTCAAGGCATGTGGAAGAGCTAGAACACAGAACGGATCATGATGCAACATGACAAAAGGAACAGCAGAAGGGGGAAAATAGCAGGAGAAGGGTTAGTGGAGAACACTAAGGGTGGACAAGATGGATACAGAAACCAAATTTTGTGAGGGGTAAAGAGTGGTTTAATGGGTGTAGAAAAGATCATGGTTTTTGGATGGGGGATGACTTGCCATGATGGTGAACAACTGTCTTTAAACATGTATTAAATACCAGTGCTTAGGGAAACGTGTCCTCAGTATCACCACATGGAGACGGTGTTGTCCCAGTTAGTGTAATCAATCGGATGGGAGGCGGAAGATGCACGTAAAAGCTCATTCGCATCTACTCCTCCACTCTTCCTTTGGCCAGGCCAGGGTTTGACGGACGTTTCGCTCTTGAAAAGTTAGTTTTTACCAATTGGTAAACTGTTTGATGTAATTTTGTGTTATGTCTATTAATCACACCCTCACTTCCTTACCACACCACATATCACGAAGACTCACCTTCCTCAGGTTCATGTGACAGAGACAACATTTTGCTTTTGTGACCGATATATATATATATATATATATATATATATATATATATATATATATATCCCTTCGCCCCCCACCGCCCCTCCCCACCCCCCTGCCCCCAACTCCCGCAACCTCAACACTTGCACTCCTCAATATCGCTATGTCTTTTTTCACCCATACCATAAAGTTATCTTCATCTCACCATTCCTAAACACAGCAAAAATGTTAAAAAGATTCAATATAATTAAAGAGTCGGAATTGGTAAATTGCAGAGTGAACCAGTTAGTGATCAAAGTAAATTATCATGTTTAATCTCTCTGCTTTATACATTGATTAAATTATCTGGTTATAAAGTTCAAATAAAAATAAACGAAGGCTGAAGGAGATGCGTACCTCTTCAAAATGCTCGCCATTAAATGGTCGCCACTTGAGACGGTAGAGCATGGGATTAAACCCACCATGGTCCCAAGTCACACGGAAACTGCTGGTCGTTGCATCAGAAGTGCGCAAACTCCTTGGTGATGGGGGGTTCACTGCATGACATCCACACAACCACCAGATATTTTCCATCCTAAGGTATGAAACTTATACAGCAATGAACTTTGTGGCTGAGCAAATCCATATTCAAATTGGTCATGAATGCTGTGGTGTTTACAACACATAAAACAACCAAATCGACAGTAAGTTCAATATTTCAGCCACAGGGTAGGTAGTCTTCATTGGGGACAAGCAAATGATAAGGTCGCTGAGATATGAAATACCTACATAGTCCTGCAACTGACCATGAGGACCAGATAACTATTCTTATCAATTGCTAAGGTTTGTAGCCATTAGATCATTTTGGGACAAAATCATCATTGAGAATACAAGTTTGGCACTCCATTGGGGTTACCGCTTACCACCATTACCTATAAAATCTGTACTTTGGGTTGGGGTGGTGTGGAATCTGTAAACTCGGATCTGTAACAATTAGCTCAACAAAGGTACAAGGATGACAAGAATGTACAAGGTGTTCCAAAAAGACCTGGACACGTTTGGTTGTTAATATGTTTAGTAGCACAAATGATACAATGATAGCCTTTGTTTTATATGATACACAAACTCAAAGTTTTATTTATTGTCAGGTCTGTTGGTTTAATGTAAAAGAAAATGGCGACTCTACAGGAGAAAGCTCAGTGCGTCGAATTGTTCATCGAGACGAGATCCGACAAGCAATTTCAGTGTAACTTCCATACAAGGTATGGAAGGAATCCGCCATCGCGGACTAGTATCAGAAAGTGGTACAAGAGGTTTGATGGGACTGGAAGTTGTCAGAACCAGAAAAGTACCGCTCGACCAAGCGCAAGTGCAGCAGACGTTGAATGAGTGCGTGAATCATTTCAACAAAGTCCCAGAAAATCAATCCAATGCGCATCCAGAGTACTGGGCCAACCAAACACCACTGTACACAGGATTTTGTGTAAAATATTGAAGCTTTATGCCGATAAGGTGCAGATTCTGCAGGAACTCAAACCAAATGATGGACCCAAACGCAAGGCATTTGCCTTGGAAATGCTCAGCCTCATAGACGATGACAAAAATTACCTGAAAAAGGTCATGTTCACAGACGAAGCTTGGTTTCATGTATCAGAGAAGGTCAACCAGCAAAATGTGAGGACCTGTGGCTCTGAAAACACCCACGTGACAGTCCAAAGGTCAGTGTGGTGTGGCCTTCTCCATGACCCCTTGGTGGGTCTGTTTTTCTTTGCGGAGGAGACAGTGACCTCAACAATTTACATGAAAATGTTGGAAAGATTCGCCTTCCCACAGATTGAAGACCTGAAACCCGATGTCATTTTTCAACAGGACATCACTCCCCCTCATTGGGCCTTAGTAGTTCAAGACGTCCTGAATGAAAATTTTCCAGGTTACTGGATTGGCCGAGACGGACCAACAGCCTGGCCTCCACGATCACCAGACGTAGCCGTCCTTGATTTTTTTCTGTGGCACACACCAAGGTGGCACACCTGCAGGATCTTCGTTCTCGGATCACAGCTGCATGCGCAATAGTGGACGCAAACATGCTGAGCCGAACATGGCAAGAACTCGTGTACCGCCTTGATGTCCTGCATGCGACAAATGGAGCTCAAGCTGAAGTGTATTGATGGTGTGCACAAAACTTTATGAGTTTCTGTATCATATAAACCAAAGGGTATTGTTGTAACATTTGTGGTTCTAAATAGATTATTAACAACCAAAGTTGTCTTTTTGGAACACAGTGTAGTATGAGATGTGAATTAAACAAGAGCAAGAATTGCTTTGAAATACATGTCCCTTACCAAGTTCCAGTTCAATATCAGTAAACACATCCCTTTATTTCAGCAAGGTAGAATGCCGTGTTCTGTGCCCAAAATAATAATAAAATAACCTGATGTACATACATGAATCAAAGACATACATACCTAAGGCTTATGTGCATATATAATATATCCTGATTATATACCTGGGATCATTGCAATTGCACTGGACAATGGCCAAACACCCAGGCCTCAGACCTGGCAATCTGTGCTGCTTCATGAAATGGCGGCGCATGATTTTAATTGTTGTGGAATCAGACCACCTGTCCAGCCAATGGGTGTAAATCAGTGGGGTGGAGCCAGGGCAGCTGAAAACTGACGCATGTACAATATGTGATATTTTATAAGTTCTAAAAGGGCATAACTCCATAAAAAATTGGGGAAACGACACAAAACTAAAACTTGTTCAGTAACTTATCATAATAAAGCCAATAATCAAGTTTCAGTTGAATATGTTGAAAAGTATGGAAAAAAGTGCAGAAAACCACAGATGGGACCGACGGAGGGACAGAGAGCAAACATGTAGTATAGTTCCCATCCAGGTAGGGGACTAATAACTGTGTGCAGGGTATAAAACATCAGAATAAAATGGTTGGGAGTTATCCAGCATAAAGGGTCACAAGCTGCTGACGTTTCAAGGCTTACTCTTTGTTGAAACACAAGAGAGTGAAGGGAAAGCCAGGGCATCCTGGTGCATATTGCTAAAACAGTCAAGATGTGATTCTCACAGGTAGTTTGGCTGCCCACAAGAGGGTCAGACACCCCATCTGGATACACAGCAGAGATAGACACTTCATATTCTGTCTGGGATGTAAGATCAGGAAGCACAATTTGTGTGGCACTGCCTCTAACTTCCTCCTGGGGAGACACACACATAGCCAATTCACTCTATCATCAGTTGTCATGCATTATTATAGATTGGGATTGCATGAAATACAGACATATGAAACCCTCCAAAGGAATTCTTCAACAGGCAATGAGCTTTTTGTTAATGTAAAGTATGTCCTGGACATTGGGATGAATTTTAAATATTGACATTTTAAAAATTCTCATCTCTGATTTGCAATAAAATCAATCATTGTGCCTTGGACTGTTTTCTCCACTTGAACACCCAACACAATGTTCATAGAGCTATGCCGATGACGCCTATTTTGATGACACCACGTATCATCTTACTATAATTCACCAAATGTCTGTCTGTCTGTTCCCAGGTACAGCAAAAACGGCTGAACCGATCACAACGAAATTTTGTGTAGGTAATCCTGGGACCCCCTGGAGTAAAATAGGCTCTATTGTTTTTCCAATTTTTTCCCAATTTTCCAATTTTCAATTTTCCAGTTTTTCCAAACACGATGGAATAATATTTACCGATATGAACAGTGATGTGGCTTTTATTGAAATTCTACAAATACAGTTTAGATTTTGATGATTTGCGTGTGATATGATTTAACGGATGTTTATATAAATCGTTTAAAATAAAAAAAAGCCTTCAATTTCTGATATTTTTCCTTTTCATTTGGGCCTCCCAATAGAAGCCCCGCCCCCGTAGGGCAGGTACCCTTGCTAGTGATGTGTACTTTGATAATCCAATCAATTTGGTTTTTCACAAAATAACATTTACAATGGAGGAGGAAAAGGACAGGGCTTTGACCTTATTTTACATTTTACCTCCTGTCATTGTCTGCCTTAGAAACAGTTTTCGTGCACAGCCTCACTTGGAGGACATGGAGAATACATACCTGTCCAAAGAAATTGCAGAGTAAGAAATGGCATGTATGGAAAGTCTTGTGTGCTAACGGCTTTCTGGAGGCAATTGTTCCCATTGATTTGAATCCCATTCAACTTAGAAGAGCAACTGGTATAGGTAATCCAAGAAAAGGTCAGTTTATGCTGAGTACCGTTCGATCCTGGTCTGTCCGAATGAGCGTGAATAATCTTAAAGGCCAAATCACAGTTAAACATCATCGTGAGAGATTTAAATGACAGTTAAAAAACTAGAACGTCACTCCATAGGCACATACCTCTGCCAGGCTGATCAGTTTACGTTTTGTATCCCAATGATGTGTCGGATCTGGATTCGGACCAGAACCAAAATCGAATCAGCTTGTTATTGTCGTCTAACCAACTTATCCACCTAGTTTTGTCATAATTCGTCCACAGCCTTTTGAAATATCATGCTATATCTCGTTTTAGGCAATATCACTCAATGGTGAAGAATCACTTTTTTAAAATATATAAATTCTTGTCTCCAGATCCGGATTCAGAACAAGAACACAATCGGCATCAGAGAAATGAGAATCCTTCAAGGAGCAAATGTGTAGAGTAAGTACCATCTATCTATAATTCCAGCAATCTCTGTGTGTCTGTGTGTCTGTGTGTCTGTGTGTCTGTGACCGCTGTTTCTCGACAACCACGGGTCCGATATACTTGAAACTTGCCAGGTATATTGCTGGGGACCCGAGGATGTGCCTTTTCAAGGTTTGAAATTAATCGGACAAGTACTTACCGAGCTATGTCCAAAAAACGCTTCAACCAATCAGAGAGCAGCGAGCTATCACGTGTGCCGAACGTGGCGATCAGACTCTGCCTCGGACGGCACATTTGACAGCGTATTCATTTATTTCACGTTGGAAAACTATGTTGCCGTTAAACTATGTTTTAAAACGAATTCAAACTGCGATTAAATTAAAACGATTCATCGTAACTGCGATTTGCGAACTTCCGGACAGTGACGACTTCACTTCCGGCAGCCAATCACAGAACGCTTTGTTGCGTAGGCGTGGCCGATGTGAGACGAGCGGAGCTGAGCGCGTTACGAGCTGACCGCCATTACGGTACGTAATTCGATTTCTTATGCGCATTATTTCTCCCAATTCAGTCAGAGCGAAGGGCGGAAGCGAAGAGCGTTGTTTTTTTTGTTTACGGGCGTACGGGCGGGGTAGAGCGTACGGGTAGCGTTTTTTTTTTTTTTTTGGCAAGGAACGGGCACCCACGTACGGGCAATGCCCTAGTGTATAATAAGTAGAGGACCTGTTTAGGCCGGATGTCGAATGAAATTGTATATTTGTCCCTGTCACGAGGGGGCGGGGCATGTTATTTAGCTCAGGGATTAGGTTAAGTAATTCCCTGTTCGTCGTTCCCTATGTGATTTATCCTTTATCTCTTTTGGCACCGCACCATAGACACTAGCGCAGGAAGTGCCCATTAAATGGCACTAATTACAATAATAAAACCAACCGGAAGCCAGTTCTGAGCACTGCCGATAGGACACTCCATCTACATCACCACGAAGGGCGAGTAGGACTGCATCACGAGAGCGGACTGCGTGTGGATTGGTGGAGAGCTGAACATGCAGCGGTGGCCTGTGGGCATTGGAGGAGAAGCACCGATGACGTCACACCCCGACGAATAAAAGAAGACTTGGACTGATTTTCTCTCTTCCTCTTGCCCCTCATGCTCTTCTTCTTGCCCCTCACCTCTCTCCCTTCTTGGTTCTACTCTTGGCTCTTTGCTCTGACGGTGGTCCTTTGTTCATGGGGAAGGCTTCATCGAGGCCAGGAGTTTGACGTGCAAGGACGACGGAGACAGGAGGGGCTGGAAGAGCGAATCGCATGCCTGCTCGTTCGCTTCACGCACCGGGCCGGGAGTGAGCGGACCATGCAGCGTGGCCTGGCTTTGTGCGCGCGGAACCAAAAGACGTGAGGGTTTTCCCACCAACGGCCGGAGATGATTCCTGAGGAGAAATACCCCAGCCGATTGAGTTAAGTCCTCCAAATTAAATTCACACAGAATTTATTTTCAAGTTATTTTTATATTCCCCCTTTGTCCGTGTTTAAGTCTGGTGTGGAGGATCCCAAAGGAATTTAGTTTTACCGTCGCGTTTTTCCTGTCACAGGTATTTATTGTAATAAATCGTGTTGTTATTTTATCCGTACATTTTAAACCTGTTTTTCGTTCGAGTTATTTTCTTTGCAGGCTTTGGGACTGCCGACTGGATCGACAGGTAAAACCCTTCATTCCTCCCCCTTCTCTTTCTTCCTCCCACATACAATAAAATCCGCTGTTTGAACATCGCCTCGGAGAGATATCTCGCAATTGGCTATTCGTGACTCTGCCAGTGTTAACTAAGGGCAGTCACACAACAATATATATATATATATATATATATATATATATATATATATATATATATATATATATATATATATATATATATATATACAGTCACGTGAAAAAGTAAGTACACCCCATGTAAAGTTTTGACTTTTTCAACATATTTCAACATACAGCTATTTGATCTTCATTTCAACAATATTGATAGATAAAGGTGATATAATATAACAAATATCATGAAACATTTACATTTTGTAGTCCATTGTATAATTTAAATAAACATAAATGCAAATTTCGCATGTGGAAAAAGTAAGTACACCCTTGGCTTTAATAGGTGGTATTGCCCCCTTTGGCAGAAACAACCTCAAGTAGGCGTTTCTTATAACTGTCTACCAGTCTCTGACATCGACTGGGAGAATTTTTGCCCACTCCTCCATGCAGAATACTTTCAGCTGTGCGATGTGTGAGGGGTTTCTTGCATGCATAGCTCGTTTCAAATCCCCCCACAACATCTCAATGGGATTTAGATCTGGACTTTGACTTGGCCATTCCAGCACCCTCCATTTCTTTCTTTTCAGCCATTCCTAGGTGGATTTACTGGTATGTTTAGGGTCATTGTCATGTTGCAAGGTCCACCTTCGGTTGAGTTTCAACTTTCCGACAGATGGCCTCAAATTATCCTCAAGCACCCTCTGGTACAATGAAGAATTCATAGTGGATTATATGATGGTGAGCTGCCCAGGACCTAATGCAGCAAAGCTGCCCCAAACCATTAATATTTCCACCACCATGCTTTACAGTTGGTATCAGGTTCTTGTGGTCAAATGCTGTCTTTGGTTTTCGCCAAAAATGTCTTCTGGTATTGTGGCCTGTTTACCTTTGCTCTACCTTTGACTACCAAAGCTCTACCTTTGACTCATCTGTCCAGAGCACATTGTTCTAGAAGTGATGGTCTTTGCCAAGGTGTTCATTGGCAAACTTTAGTCTTGCCCTGATGTTCTTTCTGGACAGAAAGGTTTCCTCCTGGCACACCTCCCATGTAGATCAAATTTGTGCAGCCACTTTCTAATGGTAGATTCGTGCACTTTGACATCAACAGTGGCAAGAGCTACCTGTAGGTCCCATGATGACATTCTGGGGTTCTTAGAGACTTCTTTCAGCATCTTGCGGTCTGCTCTCGGGCTAATCTTGCTGGGGCGGCCTGGCCTGAACAAGTTGGCAGTTGTTTGGAATCTTCTCCACTTGTAGATAATCTTCCGGACAGTCGAATGATTGATTTCAAATTGTTTGGAGATCGTTTTAAATCCCTTCCCAGACTCGTAGGCATCTATAACCTTCTTTCTGAAGGCCTCAGAGAGCTCTTTTGATCTAGGCATGGTGACGCCGCACACTTCAACAACAAAGAGCAAACCAAACTAAATGTCTGAGGTTTAAATACGACAGGTTCCCCCAAGATCCTCTCTGACGATGTTCTAATCATTTGCACCTGAGCTGGTGCACCTGATTCTAATTTTAGGTATTTGAAGTAGTGATAAATGTAGGGGTGTACTTACTTTTTCCACATGCAAAATTTGCTTTTATGTTTATTTAAATTATACAATGGACTACAAAATGTAAATGTTTCATGATATTTGTTATGTTATATCACCTTTATCTATCAATATTGTTGAAATGAAGATCAAATAGCTGTATGTTGAAATATGTTGAAAAAGTCAAAACTTTACATGGGGTGTACTTACTTTTTCACGTGACTGTATATTATAAAACAGGAGTGTCCGTCCGTCCGTCCGTCCCAAAACTACTCCCTCAGTTTTGGGGATAGCCCCGCCAAACCTCCTGTGGAACGTTTTGGTGTCCCAGCGGATGTTCTAAGGTAGGTAGTAGGTTTCAAAAAATCCTCAATAAAATTATGATTTTGAAAATAACCCGATACGAACCTGCCGCGAATCTGGAAGTGGACAGATGACGGTAATGAGCTGATTTGATAATATCCCAATACAACCGTCATTTATAACAGTATTTTGTTAAAGTATCAATTTATGATTGGAATGACATTTGGAATTCAGAGAATACAATTACTATTTTGAATTCGTAATTGTATTCACCCAACCACACGGAACAACTTCACATCAGGATTTAAATATTTGTTTATGTCACGCATGTTGGTAAAAGTTTATTTTTTATATTAATGCTATTTAATTTGTGATTAGAGTTATGCTGTTTGGAATGAAAATAGAGATATCGAGTTCAAGAGAATGACGAAATGTCGTGACGGGTTCTACATTCTAAGTGTGACATTCGCGGATCGCCATATGCAGATTCGCCTTTTCCTGGATATAGAACCATTCAAACAGGTACGTTTTTCATGGAAGTCCTTCACGAACCTGCTGTCCGTGCTTGATGTTCGACTACAGGTGGCACAGGAATGTGGAATTTATTGGTTCCATTCGTCGTTTTTTTTTTACCCCAGTCTTTCACGAACCTGCTGTCCATGTCTGACGTGCAACTGAAAGTGCCACAGGAATGTGGAATTTATTGGTTTCATGCTTTAGCATTCACCATTTCTGCATTGTCTGTGTGCTCATGGCCTCCCATATATATGCATATACATTATACATACATGGTATAATTAAATATAAATATATAAAATTACATATAAATATATATAATGACATAAGTAATCCAAATGAGTCATTTTTCGAATACCACAAATAACAAAGCACTTGAGACAACCCAGCAGCACTGTTTATACCTCCAATGGCTCCTCGCTTCCCTTGCGTGAGTATACTATATGGTACTTTGTCACGGAGCCTGGTGCTGGCTCCCAGGACACGCGGAAGCTGTTATGAGTCGTGTCGAAAAAACGGATTTTACGTGGGCCAGGTATTGCACCTGTGGTGGGAAAATAGAGAGAGGAATAGTTGATAAACTGATATCAAAGGAAGAGGAAAAAAACAAAACAGAAACAAAAGTAAAGGGTCTAGATATAGTGAAACAAGAAAATGTGTATGATCTAACACAAGGGTAGAGGAACTGACATTTGACCAGATGATTCAGCCCATTGATCCTATGATTCAGCCTGAAAACATCGCAACTTGGTCCTCAAAGTTTGAGGTAAATCCAAAAAGGCTGGATAGTATAGGCTGTGAGAGGACCTCATTCCCCCTTTTGACACCCACCTGAGGATGTTGCATCCAATAAAGAAGGGTAGAGAGGATTCGACAGTTTAAAAATGCCACTTTTGGGCTGGATTTTGAAAAAAAACTGTGGAGATTGATGCATGGTTTTCAAAGGAACCTAAGGGAGGGTATAACGTGATCCAAGCATGTACACTACTCACGTGTTGATTCACTCCCCATGAGTGCATTAGACTCGCCCTCAGGGTAAATAGCAATGACGGAAACATCATACTCTGTCAATGCATTCAATTCAGGCAATAATACTTCAGTCCTTCTCCCTCGCACCTCCATCTAAACAGAAAATACAAACACATCTCTGTTTTTTACTAATATAATTTCCTACTTTCTCTGTCTATTTTCCTTACTTTTTCCCTTCATACTTATATTTAGATACATTTTGTCGATATCCTAGCTGGCACAGTAATATTAGAGCAGCTTGGGCCTGGGTTGACAAAGTCATATTTGTCATGGTTAACACATTGCCACCATTGGTTCAAAAATGACTAAGAAGTAAAGAGATGGTTTGTCTTGTGGATATGGACAATGTTTGCCAATGTTGGGTGTTAGTTAGTCTGTCAATGATGTAGTGATATTAGGCCAAAAGTCAAAAGACTTGCAGCATTCGACTGATGATCAAATCACGTTTGGCCAACAAAATGGACAGTGACACCCAACAGTGACAGTGACAGGACAAAATGGACAGGACAGCCAATATACGATGCCTTCAGAAACTATTCACACCCCTCGACTTTTTTCACATTTTGTTGCGTTACAGCATGAATTTAAATTGATTAAACTAACATTTTTGTCAATGATCTACACGTAATACCCCAAAATGTCAAAGTGGATTTTTTTTTTTTTTTTTTTTTTACCAAATAATTAAAAATGAAAAGCTGAAATGTCTTGAGTCAATAAGTATTCAACCCCTTCGCTACAACACTCCAAATTGAGCTCAGGTGCATCCAATTTCCTTTGATCGTCATTGAGATGTCTCTACAACTTTATTTGAATCCACCTGTGGCCAATTGAGTTGATTGAACATTATTTAGAAACACACCTTTCCATATAATGTTACGTTTGTGGGGTTAGGTGACGAATTGCCACAATGGAGATAGGAATGTATAGATTAGCATAAACCGTGTGACGTGTAGAAGACATCTCGATGCACATAAGCAGGGAACCCGTGAGCTTAAGGTTTTTATGTGTCACCACACGGAGGGTGCTTTTGTGTTAGTTATATAGGGCTTAAGGATAATTCCGAGTATGTACTTGCATCCTGCGATTTTTCCTTGTTTTTACATTCACTCGGCCAGCCAGGGGAGCACTCTATTATACCACGGTGACCGAGATAATGCCAATCAACAATAAATCCCACCCCACCCAGTAGAGGCGGATAATCGGTGGGCGGTCAAGAGGGCCGTGACGCCCCACCCCCGAAATGCATGATTGGTCATATGACGTCAGAGAGAGCTGGAAGGTTCAATCAGACCAAAGAGGCAGAATCAGTTTCTCTCTCTCTCTCGTTCTGGTTCTGGGCGCGGGCAGTCACACTTTGGCTTGTGAGGAAAGCCGTCAGAGCTTCGGTTGGAACCGTTTGTCTCTAGGGTGGCTCGGCTGTTTCTGGCTGGTGTGCAGTCGTGAGGAGAACTTTTGGGAGCCGCGTTGTGTTTCGGAGGGAGACGGGAGCGGAAGAGGACCGACCGCACAGATTGCCTCACGTTCGTGGTGAGGTGGAGAGGGACTTCGTGCCATCTTGTGTGTTTCCCGCGTAAGCGGCGTTGGGTCGCCTGGTGCTACCATCATCATTCAACAGCCTCGTAGAACAGAGCTGAGTGTCGGCCGAGATAAGCAACAAAGAACATTATTTAATTTTCTTTTATCTTCCCCTTGTCTGTTTTGTGTGTCTGATTGGAGACGTCTCAAGTTAGGATTATAGATTTACCTCACCATACATTTTATTTCCATGCTTTATTTTCATTAAATCCGTGATTGTTGCATTTAATTTCTTGTATTATGAATTTTCCTTGTCTCGTGTCTGTGTTTGTGGGTTCGAGGAATAAACCCCGTGGCGGCCGTCCTTAAAGGTAAGATCTCAGCTACTTCCCGTCCCGCGCACACCAAAAAGATACCGCCAAGTTTCAAACTGCTGCCTCGGAGTTAACTGATCGGTTATCTACCTGAGGCCACCGTTCATTGGCCACGGATGTGACAATCAAGTCCCACAGTTACAGTGAATATCAGAGCAGAAACTCTACCGTGGAGTCCAAGGAACTGTCCATAGAACTCCGAGATAGAATTGTGAAGCGGCATAGATCAGGGGAAGGGTATAAAACTATTTATAGAGTGTTGAAAGTTCCCAAGAACACAGTGAGCTCCATCATTAGGAAATGGGAAGAATATAGAACTATCCAGACTCTTCCTAGAGTTGGCCGTCCGACCAAACACTGAGCAACTCATCAAGAAGGGCCTTGGTCAGGGAGGTGACCTATAACCCAATGATCACTCTGAGAGAACTACAGAGTTCCTTGGCTGAGATGGGAGAAACTGCCAGAACGACAAGTCTCTGCAGCACTTCGCAAATTTAGGCTTTATGGGAGAGTGGCCAGATGAAAGCCACACCTGAGAAAAAGAAAAAAGGACAGCATGCCTGGAGTTTGCAAAAAGGCAACTGAAAAACTCAGAGCATGAGACAAAAGATGATGTGGTCTGATGAGATTAAAATTGAACTCTTTGGCCTGAATGCAAAGTGCGATTGGGAGCCGCGTCATCATGTCACGTAGTCTGGTGGAAACTAAGTACAGTTTATCACCCATCTAACAACATCCCCACAGTGAAGCATGGTGGTGGCAGCATCATGCTATGGGGATGCTTTTCAGTGGCATGGACTGGGAGACATGTGAGGATAGAGGGAACAATGAATGGAGCAAATTACAGGCAGATCCTTGAAGATAACCTGTTCAGAGTGCAGAAGACCTTAGACTGCAGCGGAGATTTACGTTCCAACAGGACAATGACCCCAAGCATACAGCCAAAACAACACTGGAATGGATTCAGAACAAGAACGTGAAAGTCCTTGAGTGGCCCAGCCGAAGCCTAGACTTGAATCCCATTGAGAATCTGTGGAAAGACTTGAAGATTGCTGTTCACTGACGCTCCCCGTCCAAATTGACAGAGCTTAAGGAAATCTGTGAGGAAGAATGGGAGAAACTCCCCAAATCTCGGTGTGCAAAGCTGATGCTGATGCTGATGCTAATGCAGACATACCCAAGAAGACAAAGGTGGGTTGAATGCTTATGTAAATTAGATATTTCTGTATTTAATTTTCAATTCATTTGTAAGGATTCCTAAAAAACAAAATTCCACTTTGACATTACGGGATATTATGTGTCGATAAGTGACAAAAAACATCTCGATTTAATTCGTTTTAAATTCAGGCTGCAACAAACTGAAAAAGTCAAGGGGTGTGAATACTTTCTGAAGGCACTGCAGCTGTGCCAGCTGGAACGTCCAGTGTGCATATATATATATATATATATCTAACAACTGCCAACTTGTTCAGGCTCGGCCGCCCCAGCAAGATCAGCCCGAGAGCAGATATCTAACTATGTATATCTAACTATATATATATACATACATAGTATGTATGTATGTATATATATATATATATATATATATATATATATATATATATATATATATATATATATATATATATATATCGATATCGACAAATATTTGTGCAACTTTGTGAGAACCTTTTGATGAAAAAGGTTCTAGCTGCCACTTAAATGTACCATAGAGCACTTGCCTTTACAATAAAATGAGATTCTTCTAATATTTGTTCAAACAGGTCTCCATTTGTCATAGTCAATGCGTGTTTGGAATGGTACACCAATATAAAAAATACCTCCTTGGAGTCATGGCTGTCTTTTGGTGAATAAACAATCCGATACTTATTCACTGGACCCACAGCAGGATCCCAGGTGACCCTAATGGTACTGTGACTGATGTCAGGAAATCGTAGGCCACGTGCACCACCAAGAGGTACTGGATTGAGAAAAATGTATTGATTTATTAACAAAGATTTTGTCACGTATTTTATGATAAAACAGCAATTGATTATTGAGGACCATGAAAGAGAATGGATAGAAAGAAAAAAATAAAGGGAATGAAAAATAATATGTGGGGTACACAATTTAAACGAACGGCAATCGTTAGAGCGCTCCCTCCTCCAGGCTGAAGAGTTTACATTTTGTATCCTGCTGATAGACCGGATCTGTATCAGGACCTGAACGAAAATCGAATCAGCTTGTTGTTGTCACCGAACCAACTCATCCACTGAGTTTTGTGATAACTCGTCCACAACTTTTTTAAATATCATGGTGTTTTTGGGCTATCAATACATCGTTTTTGGGCCATCCATCAATGGTGAAGAATCACTTAAAATTGTTGTAGCCGAATCCAGATCTTCACCAAAATCGAATCATTTTTGTTGTTGTCACACACCCAACCTGTCCACCAAATTTCGTTCAAATCTATCCACAACGTTTTAAGATATCCTGTTCACAGAAAAACAGACAAACAAGGGTGAACAAGAGAAAAATGACCACATTGTGGTCACCAGCTGCGACGTGTAGAATCATGAGGATATCCGTTGCAATATGCGCTACCAAATTCGACCAGTCATAAAATTATACGCATGCCTATGTTGTCGAACTAGCGTCTTTTTGTCTTTCAGTTCTGGTCTTGTCCTTTGTTTTGCGACTCAACATGCTTCATCAACTGATTACATATAATGCATGGACGTGAATGTTATTTCTGTTGATGTTAATGTTAATTCATTAATGTAATTTATTAATGTTAATTCTGGGTGGCAGAGGGATAATTTGAAACGGGCTTGTTCGGTAGGGGAAGTCCGAGTGTATGCACATGCGCGATTCAAAAAGGCACCCCAACAACAAGAACAACGCAGTCCTCTCATAGAGCTGCTCATCGCAGCTAAAAACATAACCTCCGCCCACCTTCGGTAGCGGGGGTAAATTATACAACCATTCAAAGACTTGCTGGAGTAAAACTCCTAATGCTGTTGCACTATACCAAAATAATTTTCACAACATAATTTCAGAGCATTGTCACATGACTCGTTATGTGACAATTGCATTACAAGGTACAGTGAGGACACTGGAGAGACTTGTCTTGTTGGTGAGGACACTGGAGAGATTTGGCTTGTTGGTGAGGACACTGGAGAGATTTGGCTTGTTGGTAAGGACACTGGAGAGACTTGGCTGGTTGGTGAGGACAGTCGAGAGATTCGGCTTGTTGGTGAGGACACTGGAGTGATTTTGCTTGTTGGTGAGGACACTGGAGAGACTTGTCTTGTTGTTGAGGACACTGGAGAGATTTCACTTGTTGTTGAGGACACTGGAGAGATTTGGCTTGTTGTTGAGGACACTGGAGAGATTTGGCTTGTTGGTGAGGACACTGGAAAGATTTTGCTTCTTGTTGAGGAAAGTGGAGAGATTTTGCTTGTTGTTGAAGACACTGGAGAGATTTGGCTGGTTGGTGAGGACACTGGAAAGATTTTGCTTGTTGTTGAGGAAAGTGGAGAGCTCTGGATTGTTGGTGAGGACACTGGAGGCATTTGTCTTGTTAGTGAGGACAGTCAAAAGATTTGGCTTGTTGTTGAGAACAGTGGAGAGATTTGGCTTGTTGGTGATGACAGTCGAGAGATTTGGCTTGTTGTTGAGGACAGTCGAGAGATTTGGCTTGTTGTTGAGGACAGTGGAGATATTTGGCTTGTTGAGGACAGTGGAGAGATTTGTCTTGTTGGTGAGGACACTGGAGGCATTTGTCTTGTTGGTGAGGACACTGGAGAGATTTGGCTTGTTGGTGAGGACATTGGAGAGACTTGGCTTTTTGGTGAGGACACTGGAGAGACCTGGCTTGTTGGTGAGGACAGTTGAGAGATTAGGCTTGTTGGTGAGGATACTGGAGTGATTTGGCTTGTTGGTGAGAACACTGGAGAGACTTGGCTTGTTGGTGAGGACACTAGAGAGATTTGGCTTGTTGCTGAGGACACTGGAGAGACTTGGCTTGTTGCTGAGGACACTGGAGAGATTTGGCTTGTTGGTGAGGACACTGAAGAGATTTCACTTGGTGTTGAGGACACTGGAGAGATTTGGCTTGTTGTTGAGGAGGGTGGAGAGATTTGGATTGTTGGTGAGGACACTGGAAATATTTTGCTTGTTGTTGAGGAGGGTGGAGAGATTTGTCTTGTTTGTGAGGACACTGGAGAGATTTTGCTTGTTGTTGAGGACACTGGAGAGATTTGGCTTGTTGGTGAGGACACTGGAAAGATTTTGCTTCTTGTTGAGGAAAGTGGAGAGATTTTGCTTGTTGTTGAGGACACCGGAGAGATTTGGCTTGTTGGTGAGGACACTGGAAAGATTTTGCTTCTTGTTGAGGAAAGTGGAGAGCTCTGGATTGTTGGTGAGGACACTGGGAGGGGAGGCATTTGTCTTGTTAGTGAGGACAGTCGAGAGATTTGGCTTGTTGTTGAGAACAGTGGAGAGATTTGGCTTGTTGGTGAGGACGATGGAAAGATTTTGCTTGTTGTTGAGGAAAGTGGAGAGATTTGGCTTGTTGTTGAGGACATTGGAGATATTTGGCTTGTTGAGGACAGTAGAGAGATTTGGCTTGTTGGTGAGGACAATGAAGGCATTTGTCTTGTTGTTGAGGACACTGGATAGATTTGGCTTGTTGTAGAAGACAGTGAGGATATTTCACATGTTGCTGAGGACACTGGAGAGATTTGGCTTGTTGGTGAGGACACTGGAGGCATTTGTCTTGTTGATGAGGACACTGGATAGATTTGGCTTGTTGAGGTCACGGGAGAGATTTGGTTTGTTGGTGAGGACACTGGGACACAGAGGTTGTGGGTTGGTGAAATTTTATTATTGTGGCGCTATTCAAACCAATTGCAACAGCGAGGAAGTGTATCTCATCATTTTCCAGTGGGTTCCCAGGGCTTTAACGTTGGCTGAAGGAGCTGCTAACCCTGATAACATCTGGCCGGTAAAACCTTTTACCTCTGTGACAAATTTGGTACAAATCTGTCCAGAGGTGCAGGAGTGTATATGTAACATGTAGACAGACAGATCAACAGTCATAGATTAACCTAAAATACGTGTTTGGATTAATCAGAAAAGCTGAAGATATGCATATTTATTTATTTTCTTCCATGCTGACATCATGTTTGCTTTTAAGTGAGATTTAGCTCAAAAACGTCATGTTTGCAGCACTTGCTACATAGTAAAACAGCCTCAAGAAAGTGTCTACAACTTCCCGAGAGGCATAGCGATCATACAGAGCATCATCTATTATACACCAACAAAATATATACCCCAAGGGGTATAATCACTCACATGTGGTTTCACTTCCTCTGAGTGCAGTTGATTCACCATCAGGATAAATGGCATATACAGAAACATCGTACGAAGTCAGTGGGTTCAAGTTTTTCAACAACGTATCCGTTCTTCGAACTTCAACCTAGAAATAATTGAAATATTATAATTTGGCATGAAAAAAACAACATGTTGCTTGTCCTGTCGCCTTCTAATTGGTACGTACTTGTTATTCAAATAAGCCAGAATTTATTTCAACCACCCCTCCACCCCACCCCCCCCCCCCCTTCCACTCCCCGCCCTCTCCCCACCCAACACATCCACCCCCATCTCCGCTACCGCTACAGCTTTTGTGACTTAATATACTGTATATACATACATATATATATATATATATATATATATATATATATATATATACATATATATATATATATATATATATATATATATATGTATGTACGTACATACAAACACACACACACACACACACACACAGTCACGTGAAAAAGTAAGTACACCCCATGTAAAGTTTTGACTTTTTCAACATATTTCAACATACAGCTATTTGATCTTAATTTCAACAATATTGATAGATAAAGGTGATATAATATAACAAATATCATGAAACATTTACATTTTGTAGTCCATTGTATAATTTAAATAACCATAAATGCAAATTTCGCATGTGGAAAAAGTAAGTATTTTTTTTTTTTTCAACTTAAGTTTTCAACTTCAATTGTTTCTAAAATGTAATATCACGTATATTACAAAGACATTTGTGCATTATGATTGTTTGAATTATGATTGGTGTAAACCATGACAAAACAGCAACTCGGGTACAGTCAGTCATCTATATATTATCTACATATCTGGGCAGAGTCTTTGTTGTCACTGAACTACTCCCTCAAACTTTTGTTTCCGTGGTTCTGGAGTGTTTTTAACAACGTGGTGGTGGTTTTGAATCACGTGGTGGTGAGCTATTTTGAATCATGTGGAGGTGAGGTGTTTTTAAATGACGTGGTGGTGAGGTGTTTTGAATTACTTGGTGGTGACGTGTTTTTAATTACTTGGTGGTGAGATGTTTTGAATTAGTTGGTGATGCGGTGTTTTAAATTATGTGGGGGTGAGGTGTTTTGAATTACGTGGTGGTGAGGTGTTTTAAATTACGTGGGGTGAGGTGTTTTGAGTTACGTAGGGGTGAGGTATTTTAAATTACATGGGGGTGAGGTGTTTTGAATTACTTGGTGGTGAGATGTTTTAAATTACATGGGGGTGAGGTGTTTTGAATTACTTGGTGGTGAGGTGTTTTAAATTACGTGGAGGTGAGGTATTTTAAATTACATGGGGGTGAGGTGTTTTGAATTACTTGGAGGTGAGGTGTTTTTTTTTTTTGTTTTTTTTTTTTTTTTTGTATACAAGATCGAGGCTTGTGAAAGAGCGAACATTAATCACACAGAAAGACAAACCGACACATAAAACATATAACATCGGGAGCGGTAGACAAGATGGGGAGAGAGGGGGAAGGACACAAACAACATTTGAGAGCAGGGACCGAGAGACATGGAGACATCGAGAGATCTGAGAGAGGGCGAGGGCTTTGGGGGGGGGGGGCATGGGAAGGGGGCGGTGGGAGAGGTATAAAACATATGGACACTGCCAGGACTTCCAGGAAAGAAGTTGGAATTTCAAACAAGGTGGATCTGGGGTGAATTAGCGGGGGTAGAAAAGATCAAGGTTTTGGATGGGGGAAGATAAGAGATAGTGGTGAACAGCTGTTTTAAAGACCTGGAGGGAGGAGTGGGATTGAAGGGAGTGTGGGAGTTTGTTCCAGAGGCGGGAGAAAAGAGGAATTGAAGGAGTGAAGGTGAGCAGAGAGTCGAGATTTTGGCAGTTTAACCATCAGAGGCTTGCTGGCAGATCTTGTGCGACCTGTAGGAATATTTGGGGGACAGAGCACAGAGAGAGCTGGGGGAGCAAGGCCGGAGAGGAGTCGGTAGAAGACAGAAAGACCACCTACCTGCCTGCGGTGAGTGAGTGAAAGGCCCTCAGAGATAGCTTCATCGCGGGAGATTCCAATGATTCTGAAAGCTTTGGTTTTAACAGCGTGAAGCCGAGCTAGGTGTGAGGCAGGAGCACCAGCCCATAGGGGAGAACAGTATTCCATTGAGCTGTGGATGAAAGCCTTGTATGTGGTGAGGAGCTCAGGTGTGCCTAGGAAGGACTTCGCACGACGGAGGATGTCCAGTCGGCGACTGGCTTTGCAGGCCAGCTTGGAAATGTGGTTTTCCCAAGAAAAATCATGGCAGATAGTGAGACCCAAAAGCTTGAGCGACAGAACTTCTTGAAGAGGATTGTTGAGAAAGTAGATGGGAGGGTTGTCCAGTCGATCTTTTCGGAGAGACATAGTAAGAGTGTGAGATTTGTCAGGATTGAAAGACATGTTCCACTTGTTTGACCAGTCTGTGATTTTGTCCAGGTCTTCAGAGAGTGAGGAGGCTGCAGACCGCCGATCTGAGGGAAGAGGAATGGAGCGGCAGAGAGTGGAGTCATCAGCAGAAGAGATAGAGAGGATTTTCCAGAGAGTCGGAGAGATCATTGATAAAGACCAGAAAAAGCACAGGGCCCAGCACACTGCCTTGGGGAACTCCAGCCTGAACAGGAAGGGGAGATGAGAGAAATCCATTCAGGGCCACACGTTGACTACGACCAGAGAGGAAGTCCGCAAGCCATGCATGGAGATTTCCATGGATACCATAGGAGTAGAGTCTGGTGAGCAGAGCTGGGTGCCAGACCGTATCGAAGGCACGTGATATGTCGAGGGAGACAGCTCTAATTTCCTGTTTGGCATTGAGGACCTCCATCCATTGTTGAGACAGGAGAAGCAGCATGTCCAGAGTAGAGTGACCTGGTCTGAATCCAAATTGATGATCAGAGATCAAGCCATTGGAGAAGAGGAAAGATTTCATATCCGAAGCAATGATGGAATCCATGACTTTGCTGATAATTGGGAGCAGGCTGATTGGTCTGTAGTTAAAAGGATCTGTTTTTGCACCTTTTTTGTGAAAAGCGGTAATGTTTGCTGATTTCCAAGATGCTGGCAGATGACCTTGAGCAAAAGATAGGGTGAAAAGAACAGAGAGAGGGTGAGATAGAGTGGCAGAGCAGGATTTTAGGACCCGTGGGCTGATGCCGTCTGGTCCAGTTGCAGAATCAGAGTCGAGGTTAGACAAAAACTCCTCCACCTTGTCAGGAGAGAAGGACACAGAGTCCAGGAGCAGTTGGGTTCGACTGGGAAAGGTGGGAACAGAGAGAGATGGGTTTGGGACTAAAGATTTTGAGGCAAACACAGACTTGAGGCATTCGGCTTTGTCACGTGCGATGTCAACTGTGTGGCCATTTGAGGTAAGGGAGGGGATGGAGGGGGAACAAACACCAGAAACGGATTTGACCAGACGCCACCAGGATTTGGAGGAAGAAGACAGGTTTGAGAGTTCGTTCTTGAGTGAGGAGAGATAGTGCTTCCTGGCACTCCTGAGGGTAGACACACACTTGTTCCGAGCTTGGTGGAAGGAACTGAGATTGCCTTCAGTTGGATTAGCCTTCCAAGAGGCAAAGGCAAGTTGTTTCAGGGCAACTGCCTCACCACAAGATTCAGTGTACCATGGACGGGAGGAAGGGTAAGACAACTGAAGACGAGATGGGATAAATCTGTGCATGAGAGAGATCAGTTTGCTTTGGAAGAATTCCCAGGAAGAATTGATGTCAGAGGCAGTGGAGATGGGAGACCAATCCAGACGATTGATGGCTGCTTGAAGCCCGTCCCAGTCGGCCTGAGTGAAATGCCAGACTCTTCGACGCTGAGGAGGCTCTCTGAGAATGGCCAGAGAGATGTCCACTTTGACAAGCACATGATCAGAAGAACCGATTGGAGCAGAAGAAGAGCAGCAGACATTAGCAGGGAAGTTTGTCATAACCAAGTCTAGAAGAGAAGAAACTCCATTGGCTGAGATCCGGGTCGGGAAATTGACAGATTGTGTCAATCCCAGTGAGTCACAGAAGTCCTTTGCTGAGGTGCCATGACTGGTGAGAGAGGAACCCACACCCAACCAGGTGGCATGATGAGAGTTGAAGTCACCACATATGAGGAAGAGAGAGTTGGGATGAGTGGATAGAAGTTGGTCCATGTTGTCAGAGAGTGAAATGTAAATTGAGTCATCACTGTTTGGGGGACGGTACAGAACACATATGAACAAAAGGTGGGAGCGGAGAGGAAGCCGTAGCCAGAGGTACTCCTGGGGGTGAGGAGGAGAGAGGGCAGTGCAAGGAGAATGAGGAAGAGAGTTTTTGATAAAGATAGCCACCCCACCACCAGGACGAGGCTCAGGTCTATCATACCGGAAGAGGGAGTAACCAGGAAGAGATATTGAGGAATCAGAGACATCTTGAAGGAGGAAAGTCTCTGTTAAGCAGATCAAGTCTGGATTGTCAGAAGCAACCTGTATGGAGAGATCAGTCAGGTTTGAGCGAAGGCCCCGGATGTTTGAGGTCCATACCGTTAAAGAAGAGAGAGGGGGAGCATCGGGTACAGGACAGGGGAGGGGAGGAGTAGGGTAAGATGAAGGATGAGAGGGGGAGGTAGGGAGAGCAGTTGATAGTGTGTCAGAGATTACAGAAGAGTTCCAAGAAAAGGAAGGATGAGGAGGATGAAAGGTTTGGTGGTGAAGGGATGAGGCACAGTGAGGGGTTGTTTGAGGGGGGGCATGGGACAGTAGAAGGTTGGGGGGGGGGGGGTGGAGGCATGAGATAGAAGGGAGACGAGGTGGGGAGGAGGCAACTTTGAGGGGGGAGGAGGGAGAATTTGAGAGGAATGGTATGTGTGTATGTATGTGCACGTGCATGCATGCGCACATGTGCTGGGCTGTGCACTGAGTTGTGCACTGTTTCATCAATTTAGACTTCTTTCTGGAGTTGATTTAAGAATGCCAAATAGAGTTATGGCTTTGAACACTTGTGTCACCATAAGTTCTCTATCATGTCATAGCTGCTGATCAATTGTGAGGCATGAAAGAAAACCAACAGCTCTGGTTAACCAAATGCTAACAAGGGCTTTGATTAATATCTGCTACCCTGCGCTCGTGAAGCAAAAAGCAGGGTTAGGAATTCGTACGTCCATACGTGTGGCGCACCTGTCTGCATTTTTAAAATTCGCTTTCTCGGCAACCGTTGGTCCGATTGACACGAAATTTCACCATAGGAGTGCCTCCGCCTATATAATTTTTTTATTCATAATTATGATGTCCTAGGTCACGTGGTATGGACGCCATCTTGGGAAAACGTTACACATCTAGATCTCCCAAACCGCTCAATGGTAAAAGTTAAAACAAGGCTAATTTGCAAGTACTCCCCATGGGGAATAAGAAATGTTGATGATGACGTCATCGGTGCCTTCATTATGACGTCATAATTTGACAAGTACAACGCTTGATCTGATCAGTATGAAAACAATTTTCTCCTCTGCAATTGTTAGTCCAAAGTACATGAAATTTGTACCATCGGAATGTCTCCTTCTGAGGAAATTTTTAATGATAATTATGACGTCATAGGTCATGTGGTACAGGCACCATCTTGGAAAACTCAAAAAACGTTGCACCTCTGTATCTCCAAAACCGCTCCATGGAAAAAATTGAAACGTGGCTCATTGTAAAGAACTCCGCAGGGGGAATAGGTGTTGTTAATGATGACATAGTTGGTGCTGTAATTATGACGTCATAATTCGCCAGGGGCAACACTTAGTCTGATCAGTTTGAATTTTATTGAGTGTGATCCCATGCAACAACTATATTAGAGAATATAAATTTATGATGTAATCACTCACGTGGTCTGGCAGCCATATTGTATCAAATAAAAAAAAGCAATCAAAAAGAGAAGAGTTGGTTCGCACCAAGTTGACTGTGCAGGGTCAGTATTCTATGAATACCATCTAGTTACCCTCGCCAGAGGAGAGGGTATTGCATTTGAATCCGTTTGTTACTTGCAAAATCGAAGATTTTACAAGTATATTGGTCGGTTGTGTTTGTGACTCTGTCTGTCTGTTTGTTTGTTTGCTTGTTTGTTTGTTTGTCACCGGCCTACAGGTCACAATTTTCAACCGATCTTCACCAAACTTCACCAAGTGGTAGAGTTGGTCAAATGCCAGAAGCCTATTGTTTTTGGGGTCAATAGGTCAAAAGGTCAACATAGGCCAAAGGTCACCAACTTTGCTAAATTTCTAAAATCCTCAATTTTCATCCGATTGACTTGAAATTTGAAGACCACTTGCATATCTGGTCATTGAATTCAACCACCAAGAATTTTTGAGGTCAACATAGGCCAAATGGTCAACATAGGCCAAATTTCTAAAATCCTCAATTTTCATCCAATTGACTTGAAATTTGGAGAGGACTTGCATTGAATTCAACCACCAAGTATTCTTGAGGTCAACATAGGCCAAATGGTCAACATAGGCCAAATTTCTAAAATCCTCAATTTTCATCCAATTGACTTGAAATTTGAAAAGGACTTGCATATCTCGTCACTGAATTCAACCACAAATTATATTTTAGGTGAACATAGGTCAAAAGGTCAACATAGGCCAAATTTCTAAAATCCTCAATTTTCATCCAATTGACTTGAAATTTGAAAAGGACTTGCATATCTCGTCACTGAATTCAACCACAAATTATATTTTAGGTGAACATAGGTCAAAAGGTCAACATAGGCCAAATTTCTAAAATCCTCAATTTTCATCCAATTGACTTGAAATTTGAAGAGGACTTGCATATCTGGTCAGTGAATTCAACCACCAAGTATCTTTGAGGTCAACATAGGCCAAAAGGTCAACATAGGCCAAATTTCTAAAATCCTCAATTTTCATCCAATTGACATGAAATTTGAAGAGGACTTGCATATCTGGTCACTGAATTCAACCACCAAGTATTTTTGAGGTCACCATAGACCATCATGTCACATTTAAAACTTTTGGGGGAGGGCGTATTTTGCAAGTATCGTGCTACGCATGACGTTTTCTTGTTTGTTTGTTTGTTTGTCACCGGCCTACAGGTCACAATTTTCAACCAAACTTCACCAAGTGGTAGAGTTAGTCAAATGCCAGAAGCCTATTGTGTTTGGGGTCAATAGGTCAAAAGGTCAACACAGGCCAAAGGTCACCAACCTTGCTAAATTTCTAAAATCCTCAATTTTCATCCGATTGACTTGAAATTTGAAGACCACTTGCATATCTGGTCATTGAATTCAACCACCAAGAATTTTTAAGGTCAACATAGGCCAAATGGTCAACATAGGCCAAATTTCTAAAATCCTCAATTTTCATCCAATTGACTTGAAATTTGGAGAGGACTTGCATTGAATTCAACCCCCAAGTATTCTTGAGGTCAACATAGGCCAAATGGTCAACATAGGCCAAATTTCTAAAATCCTCAATTTTCATCCAATTGACTTGAAATTTGAAAAGGACTTGCATATCTCGTCACTGAATTCAACCACAAATTATATTTTAGGTGAACATAGGTCAAAAGGTCAACATAGGCCAAATTTCTAAAATCCTCAATTTTCATCCAATTGACTTGAAATTTGAAGAAGACTTGCATATCTGGTCAGTGAATTCAACCACCTAGTATCTTTGAGGTCAACATAGGCCAAAAGGTCAACATAGGCCAAATTTCTAAAATCCTCAATTTTCATCCAATTGACATGAAATTTGAAGAGGACTTGCATATCTGGTCACTGAATTCAACCACCAAGTATTTTTGAGGTCACCATAGGCCATCATGTCACATTGAAAACTTTTGGGGGAGGGCGTATTTTGCAAGTATCGTGCTACGCATGACGTTTTCTTGTTTGTCTGTTTGTCTGTTTGTTTGTTTGTTTGTCTGTTTGTCCGCACATAATAAATATGATTTTCTCTGCAACCGTTGGTCCGATTGGCAGGAAATTTTCACCATATGTGCAATTCCACCTGCAGAATTTATAAATGATAATTATGACGTCATAGGTCACGTGATTCGGCCGCCATTTTGGAAAAATCGAAAAATATTGCACCTCTATATCTCGAAAAGCGCTAAATAGAATTTTTTTTAGACATGGCTCATTGTAAAGAACTCTCCATGGGGAATAAAATATGTTAATGATGATGTCATAGGTGCCTCCATTATGACATCATAATTCGACAAGTACAAAACTTCATCCTATCAAAATGAAATTTATTGAGCGTCATGTTGGCATAAATTGGTGGAGAGAAAAAATAATGTTGACGTCATCTGTCACGTGGTTCGGCCGCCATCTTGGAAAAACCGAAAAGCTTTGCACCTCTATATCTCTGAAAGTGCTGAATAGAAAAAATTGAAACATGGCTCATTGTAAAGAACTCTCCATAGGGAATAAAATATTTTAATGATGATGTCATGGGTGCCTCCATTATGACGTCATAATTCGACAAGTACAAAACTCCATCCAATCAAGATGAAATTTCTTGAGCATAATCGAGAAGTAAATTAGTTAAAAAAAATAAAATAATGATGATGTCATCGGTCACGTGGTTCGGCCGCCATAATTGTTTTAACACAAAAGCCTTAAATAAAACACTGAAAATACATCCTGGCGAGGGTTTGCAATCTCTGATTCTCTTTTTCTTGTTTATTTATGTTTTTAGAATATCTCAAAATATACTGCAACAAGAAAATGATTTCGAGAAATTAGCAGTTTTCTTGATATGTCTGACTCCCTCTTTTTTTTTTTAAATTACATTTACAAAATTCATGAAATATTTCCCCAAACACTCACCACCTCCCTTGTATATCACATGCATTCCACCATTGGCTCTTTATCCCCATTACTCCTGCATTGTTCTCCCCTTACTTCTATATGGCTTCCAGTTTCTTTGTCAATTATATTTTTCATTCTACAACCCCACCATCCCCTAAGCCACCAACTAAACCCTCCATCCCATTCCTCCTGCAGTGTATTAAAAAAAAAAACAATAACACACACACACACACATATATATATATATATACACACACATGCATAATTAACATATAGATTGCCTCTTTCTGATCCTAATATATGGCAAAAGTTATGATAAATAATAAATTACCTCTTTGGAGTCACGGGTGCCTTTTGGTGAATAAACAACCCGATACTTGCTCACTCGACCCGGAGCAGCTTGCCAGGAGGCCTTAAAGCCGTTGTGCGTCACGTCAGAGAAGCGCAGATCACTTGCAGCAGCAAGAGACACTGCACATAAAGTAATGGGAGAAGAGGAGGGACAAATGGTGGAAACAGGGTTACAGAGTTAAATTCTATTGGACCAGTATTGATAATAGTCAGGAGGGAAGGAATCATGGCTTTATGGTATCCCAGGGACAAAACCCACAGCTATTAAGTAGTACCTAACTAACTTCAGTGCAACTTAATAATATGGAT
Source organism: Myxine glutinosa (assembly GCF_964187855.1). Taxonomy (NCBI): domain Eukaryota; kingdom Metazoa; phylum Chordata; class Myxini; order Myxiniformes; family Myxinidae; genus Myxine; species Myxine glutinosa. Next base: position 128,065,261 of record NC_136268.1, read on the forward strand.
TATTGCCAAAATAATGATGCGAGATGTACTTGGGAAGAAATTTAATTTGGCTCAAGTCGAGAAGTCGAAAGAAGTTTATACTCAATCCCCAACCCACCAAACTGAATTTTGAGCAAATGAAACAAATACATTTCGTGATGCTCGAACAATCTTTGATGGAATGATTGATCAGTGGTAACACTCACCCTCAAACTTTATTTTCTGGGTCTGATTCTTGATGCGACTATAAAATGTAATCATGGTGTTTCACAGATCGGGCGTTGCATCATCGAGAGCACCATATTGATCCATGTGTGAATGGATGAATGTTAAAAATACGACAATACGAAAAAACCCCGAAAAAACCGAATGTTTTACAGTGACAAGGTGAATATGCCAGCAGCAGCATGCAATTCCAAATTTCTGCCGTGACACCTACCACTAGGAAGGTATGGCAAACTACTCCGTTTATTTTCTTCCCCGAGCAGCCGATTTGAGCGTCACATGTCACCTCACCAACGTGATATCTCCATATCATGACTATTCCTACAACTGAAGTGCACAAGTAGTAATGACATTTTTTTCTGGCAACAACACATTGAGTGAGTGTTTTGTGTTTCTGTGCTAATGATTGCACATACATGGTGTTCCATCAATCCAAGGTTGGTGCACTAATAGCTGAGGGTCCATCTATCCAGGATGGTCTGCCCCAAGGCAGGTTCATGCTGCCAAACCAGCTTCTTAGCCAGGATTGCACTGGATGTGGTTTGCCATGGCTGTCCTTTCAGTAGTCAAGACATGAATTTGGATAACTACAAATATAATACTCTTAATAAAGAACAATGTGGGACATTTAGTGTTCATCAGCATCACTTGCTGGCAGACGATTACCTGGTTTTGATGACCCATGTAACAGATGGCACACTGATTCATTAACACCCTGCCTGTGAAACACAAGAGTCATGGCAGAATTTCAAATCCAGACGATAGACAGCTCAAAGGCACCTGTGCCACCTCTGAGCTATCCTGCCAGCCTGGCTGGAGATTGGAAGTGACATTACATATCCATAGACCTCCATCTAAATAATTATGCCAATCTCTGAAAATGTGCAAGTGTAATACGAGTATTAAGGACATTCTATCTTCCTAGACAGGAGGAATATTGAATTGTTTTTTATTCTTCATTATCTTGTCTTGTCAAAGTAATCCTATTAACAGCTCACTCAGGAAGCTGCACTGGGGTATTGCTTGATATAATCAACAATGATTAAGTCAACAGGATAACTTACGAGTATTTTGTTTATTCCTTTTCCAACAGTTTCCTTTCAGCATATACTTATCTTGTAAACAGCAATTATAACATGTGGAAGTCAAATGAACAGCATCAGTTCATCTTTAAAAGATGAGTATGTAAATGGCATCTCATCATCGGTTATTTATTTTATACTCATTTCGTAATTACACGTTAACAAAATCATTATTCAAAACTTTATAATAAATAAATATTTTTAAACCTCATTTATAGTTTTTCGTTATGTGGAGACAGATCTTCCTCTATCTTGTTCCAGATGGGTGTGCCACAGTAATGGAATTTTAAATAAATAAATGAACAATTACTTTTACAAGCAACAAAGAAAAAAAACAATATTGCACTGTGAAAAATGAATGAATGAATGATCGTTTTAAGCCCATTTTCCCCGCTAGAGCGGGGGTTGGCCTTGCAGGCCCCATGACAATCATGGTTCCCTGTTTGAGGCAATGTTTTTATGGCCGGATGCCCTTCCTGACGCCAACCCTTAGTCGCCTCTTACGGTGCGCAGGGATACGGTGTACCTATTCTAAAGCGGGGTACACACCGGGATCATTCATCCCAGCAAGCTGGTACTCAATTTGCCGACCTCGGAAGGATGACAGGCTGAGTCAACCCCCCTGGCGTTAATTCAGCGATCGACCGGGATTCGGAACCCAGGATCCTAGGATCCCAAGCCGGCACCCTAACCGCGAGGCCAACACCAGGCTAATTAAATTAAATTAAATTAAATTAAATATTGCAGTGTACAGGCCTTTAATTATGTATATGCTAGAACTCATCCATAACGCCAAAGTCTTAATGATACTTGATAAAGCAGTTAGTAAGAACTGAACCCTTCCAGAAGGAAAATGGATCTGGGTGTAAACGGGGCGAAAGGGATGAGAAAAGGTTAACTTGGGGAGTGGTGCGAAGGGTCAAAGTGCCATATTTTCAAAAATTAAAATGCTAACTTCAAAGTTTGTATATGTACATATAAGAACCGCCTTCAGAGGCCATTTTTCCCCGCAGAGAGGGGGTTGGCCTCTTTTTTGGCACGTGGTCCCCTTTTATGATTAACGTTTTATGGCTGGATGCCCTTCCTGCCGTCAACCCCGTTAGTCGCCTTTTGCGAAACGCGGTGAATTACCAGTGAACTGGTACTCAATTTACCGACCTCGGAAGATTGACAGGCTGAGTCAACCTCCCCTGGTGTTAATTCAGCGATCGATAAGCATTGACGGGAAGAGAGTGGCAATCATATGTGTGGGAAAATTGCATGCTCACTCAGTCAGGGTCTCCCAGATAGGTCAGATGGCAGAGCACTGGTATGGTTTTTCCAGAGGACCTGGGTTCCATTCCTGGCTGGGCATGTAATTTTCCCACATATATCAATTTAATTATTTAATCCTGTTCATTCATCTAAGTAAATAGAGGTGGAAAAAGGAATAAATATGGGAATAATAGCAAGTCAAGGAAAGTGAAATGGCCTGCAACTCATCAACACAGTGCCAAAAAAGAAAAAGAAAAAGAAAAGAAAAAGAAAAAGAGAGAGAGAGAGAGAGCTCAGACAAACAGACAGACCAGAAAGATTGTTTTCAACAAAGGAAAGTGAGTAGGTGTAAAGTGAGGGAGATGACTCAAAGAAAACAATTCCATCTAGCATCGCTAGTGTGATGATGGTGACGTCGTGAAAGTTTATAGAAATATATAACAGACTGTGAAAATGCCTTTGATGGCAAGCCAGAACCTGTCAAAGCAAATAAATACCCATCAAGCAGCAGAATGTGAGCAGCCAGTTTATCGTAAAATTGATTAAAACAGTTGGCGGAGTATTCCGTACTGTGCACGCACTCATTCAATATGCACACGCAAACTCACTGGATATCCTATGTAGTTGTGTTCTTAAACTCACATGTGGCTTCTCGTCCATTAAGGGCATCTGACTCTCCCTCAGGATAAACAGCAAAGACAGAAACGTCGTATTCTGTCAGTTCGTTCAGATTGTGAAGTACAACGTCCATTTGTCTTCCAGGGACTTCAATCTAAGCACAGAAAATGTTTTTTTGTTTTTTTTAAAGTTTGACTTACAGCTTCATATACCAACACCTGTTAAAAAGCTGTAAAATTACCAAATAATTATTGACTATGTATAGTTTGAATATTTATTGAGGGAATTACCCAAGAGTGAGTATGGCTTTATTTGATAGAATATTTTTTATGGGGAGTTCACCCATCAAGGCCTTAGCATTGCGAATTAGGGATAATGCAAAACGTAAAACTCATAATCAGCCAAACAAATAATCAGAATAAAGTATTGCCTCGTGCTGATTTAAGGAGATCGAATGCTTTATTTTTTTCCTAATCAATATTCTTTATCAGGTGCCACGTGTGAAGAGTCCTCACTTCAACTGAAAATGTTCGACACAGTCTGGCACAGATAACGGGCATTCGACACAGTCTGGCATTTGGCTTTTCTTGCCAAGCTCTCTGCCTGTTGCCAACAAGGCCACCTTCATTCCTGCATTTCTGACTTCCTCTACTCACGCGGTCAAGATGGATCCCTCATATCAATGGATCCCTCTGTTTTCCCTATCCTACTGGAGGATGGAGTTCACCAAGGCAGTGTCTTGGGTCCAGTCTTGTTCATCATCAAAACGACCTCAACGATGCTCTGGAAAACCCTCTCTTCCGTTTGGCAGATGGCTCCCATTGTGCCGTACAGTACCCCCATCACATTGCTAGAAAGACTGAAGCTGCCTCTATCCCTGCTGATCTGGAATCGATCAAATGTTTGTCTGATAAACATAGCGTGTCTTGCAATCCCATAAAATCTCAATGTAATCCCATGATGTCACTCCAGAAGGATCATCAAACGAACCCACCTATCTATTCCCATGGTCAGCCACTGGAAGAAGTTCAATCTTTTGAAGTTCTCGGCCTCACCATTCAGCCATGCTCTCTCCTGGGTCAACCACATAGCAAAGCCAGCTTACAAAGCCAGCCGCCGACTTGGCGTCCTCTGTGGATCCAACTTTTACCTTGGAAAATCAGAAGTACTTACAATCTACAAGGCCTTTGACCACAGCTCAATGGAGGAAAGGATTATTTCTCACCTCCACTCATTTGTTTCTCTTTTCTCTCTCCTGTGGAGTCAATCTCCTCCGAAAACTCATGATATTCTCTGCCCTCATTAACCCTCCCTTAGCTCACCCTTCCTTCCCAGGTTATTGTGTTCTCCAAACTCTCGCTCCATTAATTTCCTGTTTTTGTTCCATTGCTGTTTCATCCCCGATTTTCCCTTCCATTCTTTTCCGCCCCCATTTTGCTTCATTTGAGCTTGCACCGAGCTTTTGCTCACCCCCCCTGTTGTCCATTACCACCGCCCTTTGCTCTTATGTTCTACCCTTCCTCACCCATTCTTCCTCCAAGTGCCCCTCTGATGTGCCGGTGAACCCTACCGCTAACTGTTAGTGTTTCTCCACGTTCCACTGCGTTGTTTCTGTTCTCTTCTGTGTTCTACCTCTTCCATGAGCCTCGACCTTATGTAAAAAAAATTCCCATGAGTACTATACATGTATATAAATCGAGAAATTTCTGTTTCTGCGTTTGTGTCTGATTTATGTGCACTCATGAACTGCCGGATGGAATGAGTTGACCACTGGTGGTTATACTTGTGGTATGCACAGGAAGATTTTAGTTGATTAAAAAATATCATAGCCTGCGAGTTTCAGGGTATTAGGATGGAGGGGTAGGGAGAGGGTTTGGACGCAAATATTATTTATGTAGATGCATACCATAGAGACTCACCGAGTCGGAGCCAGTTTTCCAAGTCACAATGAAATACTCTAATTCTTAGCATGAAAACCATTGACATCATAGAATTGGGAGAATTAACTCATCCATCAGAAGAATATATTTTCTAGAAATAATAATAAAAATAAGACTAATACAAAAGTGAACACTAATTTATGAATTTGCTTTTGATGATAAAAACGCCTGCTGCCTCATAATTGTTCTATAAAGACTCACTTATTATCATTGGAGTCTTCACTCTGAGTCTGTTAGAGTCACCACTGATCCTGGCCAAGTGATACCAACGACTATAAAGATGGTGCGTGCTGCTTCCTTGCGGTATGGTCAGCATTTAGAGGATAGAGCATGGATAAACCCCGTGGTTTGGCATCCCATTGGGAACGGGGAGGAGAGGGCGGTTTGCGGTAGATATCACCTTAATTGTTTCAATGACTATGGAGAGAAAAACGACTTCACAAGATATCCAGAATCACTGGTATCCAAAGTGCCCAGTAAGTATACTGCGAGCCAAAGTCTCGTCGAACTCTCTTTTCAATGTGCAATTCTGCTTTTTGGAGGTCTGTAAGTTATTCACTTCCCCCGTATCACTGGCTTTTTGGTTAAAGTCTAGTCCTGCATTGCCTGTTGTCTCTACAGGTGAGTGCATGCTTTATGTTATTCGTCACCTGCATGAGCTCTTGCATGAGCCTTAAACTGGATGAAAAGCACCTGATGTACAATCTGTTGGGATTAGTTGTTCAAAAACGTCTCCATTCATCATAATCAAAACTCGTTTGGGAAAGGTTCACATACTGACTAAGGGTGCCTTCACATACACGGATTATTCTTACGAGTCCTTACGGATCGCCAACTCGTAGTCAATCGCAAGCATCCGTAAATAACGGAAGATGATTTTTGACATGTCAAAAGTTGTTGCGAGTTGTGACGAGTTATCTACGGATACCAGCGAGTTATTTACGGATGCCTGTGATTGACTACGAGTTGGCGATCCGTAAGGACTCGTAAGAATAATCCGTGTATGTGAAGGTTGCATAAGTAAGAGGAGTCACCTCTTTGGAGTCAACACTGCCTTTTGGTGAGTAAACAATCCGATATCTGGTCACTGGACCTGGAGCAGCATCCCACGATGCCTTAAATCCGGAGGAAGTGATGCTCGAAAATCGCAGGTGACGAGGGCCAGCCAGTGGCACTGTAAATAAAGATGTGGAATATGACATTAATATTAAAAGGGAATAACGGAAAAGGTAAAAAGCAATGGATAAAATTTATAAAAATAACAAAATAATAACTAGAGTGAATCGTTACATATTTCATGCATCCCATAATGATGATTGCATACACAAACTTTCATTTAAAAAATGTTTACAAATTTACCCATAATTGCATTTTTTGATATATGACCTTTAGGCCCTGCTCAAATGATACTGCTCTTGCACCTTCTCATATATATATACCACCTTTAGAGGCCATTTTTTCCCCGCAAGCGGGGGTTGGCCTTTTTCGGGGGCCGTGGTTGTTGGTGTTTTTCGGTCCCCTCTTTGAAGCAATGTTTTACGGCCGGATGCCCTTCCTGCCGCCAACCCTTTTTGTCACCTTTTACGACAAACAGGGAATTACCAGTGAACTGGTACTCAATTAGCCGACCTCGGAAGGATGACAGGCTGAGTCAACCCCCCTGGCGTTAATTCAGCGATCGCCACATCGTAATCATAAGTACCAATTTTGGTGAATTTCTGCACAATCGGACAGACGGGCCCGATTACGATATCCCCCCGTTTTTTGTATAATGAGTTGAGGCTCGTGTAAAAGCCAACACATATAACATGTCATGAAAGGACACAGATCCTGGATTTTTGAAGGAATTTGTCTGCAGTGTTGGTAACCAATACCCATAATCACATGTGTCATGCGCAAGTGCATGTGCTGAAATGCAATATGGTAGCAAATAAGACAGCAAAGAGTGCAAAGTTTTATAGTTTTTAATTTTTGTTCAGTGAAAGCATTGAGCTAGTGGAATTTTAAAGAGGCCCAGAATTTTAAAGTAGCACAGTTTGACGATGATTGCTCGTCAAAGTTCTATTCATTGTGTCATCAATAGCATCATGATGGAAGTGACTTTGGAATGACAGCCTGTCAGGAGTGGCAAGGAGCATTTGTTAAGAAAAGTTATTCCTTTTCATTGTGTACTTTGTACAAAAATTTCTTTCACCTTTTGCAGTTGTCAACACATTGGAAATAACCATCTTTATAGTCTACTGTTATTATTATGCAATTGGCACACGAAATGAAAGGAATGCAAGCAGATTGGACGAGACCCTGAAAAGAAGATGCTGCGGCTTCTGCAAACACCTTTAGGTCACGTGTTAAAGCCGGGTTCAAATTTCAAATTAATGTAGTGAGCAGTTTTATACACATAGCGATGGGTAACAAGAGAAGGCAAAGCTTTATATCAATCAGATGACGACAATAGTCCATCAATGCCTGGCAGCAGTGGTTTCAAGCGAAGGAATGAATCTGATCTCAGGAAAATTAAGCACATGGAGTGTCCGACAGGATTGTGCAGAGATAGAACACTTACATTTCAACTGTCTATTCTGGGTTAGATTTTCAGCCCAACTATAAACTGCCTCATTGGAGCTTTGCAGGCATGGCCTTGCGTCAATGTGTGTACCGTCCCTCAGATGGATCTTCTTCGTTCGTACTCAGCACAAGGCTGTGGGGTAGCATCATCGGCTGAGGGTGCGACTGGGCCGCTGATTCAATGCCCTGTGCTGGGTGGGGAAAGAATTTGGAATTTGTTTAGGGTGCTGGTGATAGCTTGCCTAATCTTCATGAAGGACAACATGGGATCTTTAATGTCCACCAATTTAATGCTCGGTTAACATCCATCAGGGGGTGGGCACCACACGCACTGATGAATCAACCTGTCTGTGAAACACTGGGTAACAGTTTATAACTGGGTCAGGATTTGAATCAAGGCTGAGAGGCGAGTGTGCGTACATCGAGGCCATCCTGTCAGCGTCTTCAGATGGAAGTTAAGCCAGGAAATCCCATCTGCTAGCATTAGTTGTTGAACGATAAAGATTCCATGGTATTTATTGACAGTGAGTTGGTGTCTTATTTTGTTTTGTCAATGTCGTTGCTGCAAAAATAACTTAAAGGGGAATGAGCTGCAAAAGCACAATTACATTCTTAGGTCCACGTTTCAATGAACCAAACAGAAACTGCATCGTGGTGCTTCTGGAATATAACAAGCCTCTGTTCCGGGATTTACCAGTTATCAAACACAGGACTCCGAATTTCCATTTGGAGAACACATTGAAGAGGTTCCCAATGCCATTGAAATTGATCAGTGGGGCATAATCAGAAAAGAACGAGTATTCCTCCGAAAAGGATCTTGTGAGGATTTTGGAATTTTCTTATGTCTGAAAACCACTTCTTTTTGGACAATTAGTGCAGGAATATGACAAACATGTGTGACTTTGGAATTTTGAACGAGGGTAATCTTGTATCATGAACTTACTCTCTGGGATTTTGTGAATGCTTTTCACCAAATAATTTCACCTGCATGAAACAATATTGTTACGGTTATGGAACCGGCTTCCAGGTGAACGCACATCCATGACACTTAGGAGTTCTCCAATCAATTATACCGTGAGTATATGTGTCCAGACAAGCCTCCAGTTTGGACAGCTCTAAGAAGTCCTCTTGGAAACTTTCAACAATCTATAAATTGTTTTATACCCTTTCCCAGATATCTGCCTCCTCACAATTCTATCTTGGAGTTCTACAGACAGTTCCTTGGACTTCATCATAGAGTTCTGCTCCGACATGCACTGTCAACTGTGGGACCTTTTATAGAAAGGTGTGTTTCTTTCTAAATGACGTCCAATCACTTGAATTCACCACATGTGGATACTTTGAGGACATCCCAAGGATGCTCAAAGGAAATTGGATGCACCTGAGCTCATTTGGAGTGTCATAGCAAAGGGGTTGAATACTTATTGACTCAAGACATTTTAGCTTTTCATTTTCAATTATTTTGTAAAATTTTGTAAAAACAAGACAAAGTCTAACAGCGGCGTAGCCAGGTTTGTTCGATACATTCGATGAAGAGGATAGTATGACCTGAGTGGAGATACCAGTTAACAAATGAATGAATGAATGAATGAATGAATGAATGATCGTTTTAAGGCCATTTTCCCCACTAAAGCGGGGGTTAGCCTTGTGGGCCCCATGACAATCATGGTTCCCTGTTTTGAGGCAATGTTTTTTTTATGGCCGGATGCCCTCCTGACGCCAGCCCTTGGTCGCCTCTTACGATAATAATAATAATAATTCATTTATTTTGTATAGCGCTTTTCCAGAAGCCCAAAGGCGCTTTGACAGAATGGAAAACATAATGCATAACAATACATGAAAACAACAATTGCAAAAAGACAAGAATCAATAGGGAAATATTTAAAGCAAAAGGAGGGAGAAGGAGAAGAGATAGTCAGGGGTTAAATGCTGTGGGTTGAATGTTGAATGCAGTGTTGAACAGGTGGGTCTTTAGTGATGTTTTTAATGTGGTGAGTGAGGAATGTGGTGAGTGAGGAATGTGGTGCAGGGATACGGTGTACCTATTCTAAGCCGGGGTACACACCGGGATCATTCATCCCAGCAAGCTGGTACTCAATTTGCCGACCTCAGAAGGATGACAGGTTGAGTCAACCCCCCTGGTGTTAATTCAGCGATCGATCGGGATTCGAACCCAGGATCCTAGGATCCCAAGCCGGCACCCTAACCGCTAAGCCTAACACCAGGCTCTTACCAGTTAACAAATAATGTAAGTATTTAATTATTCTGAAGTACTCTAAGTCCAAGTACTCTAATTTAATTATTCTAAGCTGTCTGTCTCCATGGAAGTGAAGAGATTGCATTGAGACACTGGTTTATTCTATATGTTGGTCAGTTAGTCAACACTATCAAATTGACCTCAGTGTGAATACTTTTTGAAGGATATATATGTATATATATATATATAAATAACACACACACCCACACACACACATACAGAAACACGAAGGTGGATACTTTGAGACCTAGGAGGGCTCCATTTCACCTCGTGAAACCCACACGTGAAGACAACAACCGACGACAACACACACACACACACACACACACACACACACACACACACACACACACACACACACACACGCACACACACACACACACACACAAAACTTTTCTCATGGTGAAAAACACATTGGATGCATTGGTGAACATTTGGCAAATGCTGCTGGCAAGTATTCCAACTTCAAAAGCATGATGCCAAAGCAATCTGTGTTACTGTGCAATAATGGACTTCACTTTTGATCTCAGACAGAGATAATTTCAAAAAGATTCCAAAAGCTAGACCTAATCAAAGGAAAATGGACAGAAGAGAGGCAGGAATAGCTTAGGAAACCACAATAGGAAATGGCTGTCAATGTTTACAATTTTCATCATCTGATATGTTGAAGCTAAATAAAACAATTACGCAACAATAACCAGACCGATCCTCAATGGGGTATTTATCTAGCTGACCTGTTTCACGCAGAGGGGCACACTATTCAACTTGATGAGCATTTTAGTTAACACAACAGGACATTGACTGAGATATGCCAACCTTCGTGGGAAGGAAGTACGAACTCATGTTTTGTGCATAAACCCTTCATGAGAACATAACATAAGCGGTAGAGGTGACGGTTGATATAGCGTGGGTGAGGGGTGGGAGTGCGTCAGTGGTGTTGGGTCAGAGTAGGGCCAGTGAGTATGTGGAGCGAGAATGCCTGATCTTGACAGGGAAGGTCATGGTTCACAGGTTAAAAGTCAAGGATGGACCGGGAGAAAAGTGAAAATAATAGGGGAAAAACAAGAAGTGACAGAACATTCGAATAAACGAGAGCATCTTTGAAAAGCGAGGATTCGTTTTCATGATTCGTTAGGAATCAATATTTCAAAATCTCAAATCTAGGAGCATTTTGGGAATACTCTACATGGCAAACTTGCTGGGCAACAAGGGAATAAAGAGCCTGTAATGGGTTCTTTTCATTTTTTGTAAAATAACATCTTACTCACATATCAGATGTCAAACAAGGACATTAGGAGACATTAACGTAGTTTTCGAGGAATTGCAAGGACAATGGTTGGCAATATTGGAAAATGAAAACCTGTTTCCCACTCCCATCTGAGCACATCGCTCATGATGCAAATATCTTAATTTAAAACGCCAGACGATTATGTTGATTCGTTCATTATGTGCTACTGGATATTATGTAGGAAAACAACCCATAGACCTGGTATCCGATCATCAGCAGCTATCTATGTACTCAGCCGATAGCAATAAGCAGGCCAATACAATTATTGATAGGCCAATAAAATACAATAGGCCAATAAAATATTCAATATAATATAATAATAGGTCAATAATAGATAGATAATATATAATAATAGATAATAATACATAATAGGTCAATAATTAGGTCAATAATATAATAATAATAATAGGTCAATAATAGATATTAAATAATAGACAGATATGAATGAATGAATGATCGTTTTAAGCCCATTTTCCCCGCTAGAGCAGGGGTTAGCCGTGCGGGCCCCATGACAATCATGGTTCCCTGTTTTGAGGCAATGTTTTTATGGCCGGATGCCCTTCCTGGCACCAACCCTTAGTCGCCTCTTCCGATGCGCAGGGATACGGTGTACCTATTCTAAGCCGGGGTACACACCAGGATCATTCATCCCAGCAAGCTGGTACTCAATTTGCCGACCTCGGAAGGATGACAGGCTGAGTCAACCCCGCTGGTGTTAATTTAGCGATCGACAGGGATTCGAACCCAGGATCCTAGGAATCCCAAGCCCGCACCCTAACCGCTAAGCCAACACCAGGCTTAATAATAGATAGATAATAGGTCAATAATAGATAATAATAGATAATAGGTCAATAATAATAAATAATAATAAAGTAATAATAATAGATAACAGGTCAATAATAATAATAATAATAATAATAATAGATAATAATAATAAAATAATAATATGGTCAATAATGGTCAATAATGTATGGTCAATAATGGTCAATAATGTATGGTCAATAATGGTCAATAATGGTCATTAATAATAATAGATAATAGGTCAATAATAGATAATATGTCAATAATAGATAAATAGGTCAATAATAGATAGGCCAATATAATATTGGCCAATACAATACAATAAGCAGGCCAATACAATACAAATATAAAGTGAGACAGAAAAACAAGAAGAGGTTTATACTCACGCGTCGTATCTTCTAACACGAGCGGCTGGCTGGAATGTTCGCCATACATTGCTTGCACCATGATTCGGTAGCGAGTGCGTGGATCTAGGCCTGTCAGCGTTGTCTCAACATCTGCCCCTCCAACCTTCACCTGCATAGCACAAAGGGATCAGGCAAATATGAATGCTTCCTTACTCTTGTTTACCCTAATCATACAATGTGAAGAGCTAAAATGTGCGAGAACATTCAACAGCTGCAAATACTTTGAGAAATTCACAAGATCAATGCCTTGTAATGCTGCTCAAACTTAGCATAAATTAGAATGCGATTATTGCATAATGCAGATGATTCACTGACATATCGAGATGATTTGATAAAAGGATAAAAATGCAAATAAAATAAAATAAATAAATATATTTATTTATTTATTTATTCCGTCCGTATCCGTCCGTACCTCCGGAGCCTCTAATCGAAAGTGACTGCACGAATTTATTTCATATTCGGCATGTGTACAATAAGAGCTTGGCATGAGGTACATCAAATTATTTTCGGTTCAGAGATAGTTTTCAATTTTGGAAGATTAAAAAAACATTTTACACCCCGTTCTCACTTGAACGATTTTCTACGCGAATGCCGTGCGACTACCAAATCGCACAGGGCATACGGGAGTCGCACGGCAGACTGTTGATTATTCGCACAGCTTGTAGGGGTGTCGTGTGTAATCACTGGTAATTCGGACGGGTCGCATGCCCGTGCGAGTTTTTTCAACTGTTGAAAATTTCCATACGGTTGTCGAACGTTTCGCATAGTTCGCATTGGTCGCATCAGGGTCGCACGGTTCGAACGGCGCTTGTACGGCGGATGCACGGCGCTCTGATTCGTTGTACGGCAGTTGTACCGCATGCGCACAGGTCGCACGTGAGTTGAACAAAAATCGCACGGCACTTGCGCGGGACTCGTTGAGGTTGTACGGCAGTCGCACGGCAGTCGCACGCAACTTGAACTGTTATCGGATGTTTCGGGAGGAAAAGTCGCACGAGTTTCCCGGCAGTTGCACGGCAGTTGTACAAGTGAGACTGCGAGGAAAAAAACAGGGAAATTCGTATGGAAATCGCACGGCTGTACGATTTTTTTAGTCGCACCCCAGTTGTACAAAAAATCGTTCAAGTGAGAACGGGCCTTTATGCTCGAGTACAGTACAGGATTGTGTATGCTTTCAGGAAAGATTATTTATATATTTACACTTTCTCACCTCCACGAGAAATACACAATTTTTAATTATGTATTTATTGATATACACTTTACCATTTCCTACATATTTATAGACAGAATACCTACGTATTTATTTATTTATTTCATTAGTTATTTAAATGTACAATCGCAATGTCGCATTTTTAAGGTGCGGTTGGGACCTCAGCCCTAAATGAGGACTTTTTTTATTTTATTTTTTATATCTTTTTTTGTTGTTGTATACAAGATCAAGGCTTGTGAAAGAGCAAACATTAGTCACACAAAAAGTCAAACCGACACTCAAAACCCAAAATAAGTGGAGCGGTAGACAAGATGGGGAGAGAGGGGGAAGGACACAAGCACAACATTTGAGAGCAGGGACATCGAGAGAACTCTGGGATGGAGAGGGCTTGGGGGGGAGGTGGGAGAGGTAGAAAACATATGGACACTGCAAGGATTTTTTTTTTTGGGATACAGAGTCGAGGCTCATGAAAGAGCTAACATTTATCAAACAAACAAATCAAACAAACAAGCAAACAAAGTATATAAAAAGGGGAGCGGTCGACAAGATGGGGAGAGAAGGGGAGGAAGCACACAAACACAATATTAGAGAGCAGGGACATCGGGAGATGTGTGGGAGGGAGAGGGCCTGGGGGGGAGGCAGGGTAGGTATAAAACGAAAGGACACCAAGGACTTCCAGAAAAGAAGTCGGCACCTCAAAAAAGTGGATTTGGGGTGAAATTAGCAGGGGTAGAAAAGATCAAGGTTTTGGATTGGGGAAGATAAGAGATGGTGGTGAACAGCCGTTTTAAAGACATGAAGGGATGAGTGGGATTGAAGAGAGTGAGGGAGTTTGTTCCAGAGGCGGGAGAAAAGAGGAATGAAGGAGTGAAGGTGAGCAGAGAGTCTTGATTTTGGCAGTTTAACCATAAGAGGGTTGCAGGCAGATCTTGTGCGACCTGTAGGAATATTTGGGGGACAGAGCCCAGAGAGAGCTGGGGGAGCAAGGCCGGAATTCCAGGAAAGAAGTTGGAATTTCAAAAAAGTGTATCTGGGGTGAATTAGCAGGGGTAGAAAAGATCAAGGTTTTGGATGGGGGAAGATAAGAGATGGTGGTGAACAGCTGTTTTAAAGACTTGGAGGGAGGAGTGGGATTGAAGGGAGAGTGGGGGAGTTTGTTCCAGAGGTGGGAGAAAAGGGGAATAGAAGAGTGAATGTGAGCAGAGAGCCCAGATTTTGGCAGTTTAACCATAAGAGGGTTGCTGGCAGATCTTGTGCGACCTGTAGGAATAATTGGGGGACAGAGCACAGAGAGAGCTGGGGGAGCAAGGCCGGAGAGGAGTCGGTAGAAGACAGAAACACCACCAACCTGCCTGCGATGAGTGAGTGAAAGGCCCTCGGAGTTATCTTCATCGCAGGAGAATCCAATGATTCTGAAAGCTTTGGTTTCAACAGCGTGAGGCCGAGCTAGGTGTGAGGCAGGAGCACCGGCCCAGAGTAGGGAACATTATTCCATTGAGCTGCGGATGAAAGCCTTGAATGTGGTGAGGAGCTCAGGTGTGCCAAGGAAGGACTTCGCACGACGGAGGATGCCCAGTCGGTGCCTGACTTTGGAGGCCAGCTTGGAAATGTGGTTTTCCCAAGAAAGATCATGGCAGATAGTGAGACCCAAAAGCTTGAGCGACAGAACTTCTTGGAGAGGATTGTTGAGAAAGTAGATGGGAGGGTTTTCCAGTCAGTCTTTTCAGAGAGACATAGTAAGAGTGTGAGATTTGTCAGGATTGAAAGACATGTTCCACTTGTTTCACCAGTCTGTGATTTTGTCCAGGTCTGCAGAGAGTGAGGAGGCTGCAGACTGCCGATCTGAGGGATCAGGAATGCAGCGGCAGAGAGTGGAGTCATCAGCATGAAGATAGAGAGGATTTTCCAGAGAGTCAGAGAGATCATTGATGAAGACCAGAAAAACCACAGGGCCCAGAACACTACCTTGGGGAACTCCAGCCTGAACAGGAAGGGGAGATGAGAGAAATCCATTCAAGGCCACACGTTGACTATGACCGGAGAGGAAGTCCACAAGCCATGCGTGGAGATTTCCATGGATGCCATAGGAGGAGAGTTTGGTGAGCAGAGCTTGGGGCCACACCTTATCGAAGGCACATGATATGTCAAGGGAGACAGCTCTGATTTTCTGTTTGGCATTGAGGACCTCCATCCATTGTTGAGACAGCAGAAGCAACATGTCCAGAGTAGAATGACCTGGTCTGAACCCAAATTGATGGACGGAGATCAAGCCATTGGAGAAGAGGAAGGATTTGATATCCGAAGCAATGATGGATTCCATGACTTTGCTGATAATTCGGAGCAGGCTGATTGGTCTGTAGTTGCAAGGATCTGTTTTTGCACCTTTTTTGTGTAAAAGCAGTAATGTTTGCTGATTTCCAAGATGCTGGCAGATGACCGTGAGCAAAAGAGAGGGTGAAAAGAACAGAGAGAGGGTGAGATAGAGCGGCAGAGCAGGATTTTAGGACCCGTGGGCTGATGCCGTCTGGTCCAGTTGCAGAATCAGAGTCGAGGTTTGACAAAAACTTCTCCACCTTGTCAGGAGAGAAGGACACAGAGTCCAGGAGCAGTTGGATTCGACTGGGTAAGGTGGGAGCAGAGAGAGATGGGTTTCAGACACAAGATTTTGAGGCAAACCCAGAGTTGAGGCATTCGGCTTTGTCACGTGCGGTGTCAACTGTGTAGTCATTTGAGGTAAGGGAGGGGATGGAGGGGGAACAAACACCAGAAACGGATTTGACCAGACACCACCAGGATTTGGAGGAAGAGGGGGACAGATAAGAGAGTTCATTCTTGAGTGTGGAGAGATAGTGCTTCCTGGCATTCCTGAGGGTAGACACACACTTGTTCCGAGCTTGGTGGAAGGTACTGAGATTGCCATCAGTTGGATTTGCCTTCCAAGAGGCAAAGGCAAGTTGTTTCAGGGCAACTGCCTCACCAAAAGATTCAGTGTACCATGGACATGAGGAAGGGTAAGACAACTGAAGACGAGATGGGATACATCTGTGCATGAAAGAGAGCAGTTTGCTTTGGAAGAATTCCCAGGAAGAATTGATATCAGAGGCAATAGAGATGGGAGACCAGTACAGATGATTGATGGCTGCTTGCTGACCATGCCAGTTTGCCTGAGTGAAATGCCAGACTCGTCGGCGCTGAGGAGGCTCTCTGAGAATGGCCAGAGAGATATCCACTTTAACATGCACATGATCAGAAGAACCGATTGGAGCAGAAGAAGAGTAGCAGACATTTGCAGAGAAGTTTGTCATAACCAAGTCTAGAAGAGAAGATACTCCATTGACTGAGATCCGGGTCGGGAAATTGACAGATTTTGTCAGTCCCAATGAGTCGCAGAAGTCCTTTGCTGAGGTGCCATGGCTGGTGAGAGAGGAACCCAGACCCAGCCAGCTGGCATGATGATTGATGACAGTTGAAGTCGCCACATATGAGGAAGAGAGAGTTTGGATGAGTTGACTTGTGTTTATCTTTTCAATGCAGTCATAAATGTTCAAGAAAATGTTTGTGAATCCATGATCCACTTAAAACGAAGAAACGGATTATGGCATCCCAAAGCATAAATAATACAAAAGTTCAGCAAATGTATGTATGTATGTATGTATGTATGTATGTATGTATGTATGTCGGAACCGTATATAATTCAAAATGGGGTGGTCGATTTACACCAAATCTTGCCGTTGTGCTGGTGGTACCCAGGGTCAAAATAACCCCCTCCCAATAAGAGGATGGGGAGACGACTTGTGAAATCTTGCCTATAAACGTGGTGCAATACAAGTTGTTTACTGACACCTGCCAGTGGTATTGCTAACCACAGACACAAAATCAATTTTCCCCACTTATTCACACCACCACCCTCTTCCAGCTCCTTGAGAGTGGATATTTCTCGTTGAAACAATTCATCACACCAAGTTTTTTTTTTTATGGTGTAATGTTTAGAGTAGCACCTACATAAACACATGCAGGAAAAATAGATCAGTAAAACCCCAGTGTACTTTTTACATGAATAACAAGGACATTAGTAGAACTGGAAACACATATGATATATATATATATATATATATACATATATATATACAGTCACGTGAAAAAGTAAGTACACCCCATGTACAGTTTTGACTTTTTCAACATATTTCAACATACAGCTATTTGATCTTCATTTCAACAATATTGATAGATAAAGGTGATATACGAGTATGTATGTATGTATACGGTGATATACATACATACATACATATACACGTTTTAAACCTGGGTTCAGCTGGATTGTGATCCAGGGGCTCAGCTGGAAACACTAAGGGCCGAATTTATGAAAGGCGTCTAGTGTGCGTCTTGCTAACACACCTTATTCTTAAATGCTGACAAAAAATATCTGTACCACAGAGCTAATTGCCCGTTTAAATAGCAATTTACAAAGGGCGATTAACATCTGTTTAGTTGTGAGCATATAAACAGCCGATTAGCACGTGAAACATCGCCCATATCTCCAACATCCAAATGAAATGATGCACTTTTAATCACGCATTAGATAAACACTCTTCAGCGATAGGCGATTAATTTTGAACGGTGATCATCACACAATTAGCGATTCTACACATAAAACTCTTAAACGACTTTCATAAATTTGGCCCTAACAGTCCAACCCAATTTTTGTGAATCTTAGTTGCGAAAGGAACATCGGAAAAAAAATCTAATAATCCCAAGTTTTAATAAATTGTAAGCCAATGAAAGCGTTTCTAACAGTGATTAACAATGAATCCGATTGCAAAATTGGTGGCCATTATATTCCAAAGCTCCCAATATTGTTTCCTTTACTGGTAAGATAATCATAATAAATTGTAAGCCAATGAAAGCGTTTCTAACAGTGATTAACAATGAATCCGATTGCAAAATTGGTGGCCATTATATTCCAAAGCTCCCAATATTGTTTCCTTTACTGGTAAGATAATCAGGGAAACTGTAGATGAATGAAACCGTTTCAGACAGGGTTAAATAGAGTTTGCAGAGAAATTTCTTGATTAATAAATGACAAAATGTGAAGCAATGAAGCAATCAAAGCATCAGTTTCAACGAGTCATATATTAGTAACAACAAGGCAGTTGGTCTGCACTCAACAAGACTACGAGTACATATTTTTGTTGTTGGTGTCGTAGTGCTCAGATGGGAATGTCAAACAGGAAAAATTAATTAGAGAAAGCTCAAGGAAGATAACTCAATTATAATATTGTTGCAATCTTGTTGGAAACACATTAAAAATATATATATATATATCAGTTCAAATGCTGCTATAATAACTTTATCCTGTTTATAGTGTCGTCTTTGAAAGCATTCTGCATGTACTTACCTTAAATGGATTTGTGAAGAGAGTTTAAATCTAGTTCGTTGTGCACTTACTTCCCTCTCTTTTCCATAGCGGCCATCTGGGAGAAATGGCGAGTAAGTGACGTGATAAGAACTGGCGCCTGGACCCATGCTCCATTTGACACGCATGCTGGTGGGTGTTACATCAAATGTTCGGCCATTGGATATTTTCGACAATGGCACTGGAAGGGTTAAAGAACAGCAGAAGTTAGAGGTCATTATCAGAATTATTTGAAATTGTTGCAAATAATGACATTTTACCAAGTATCGATATATGATTTATTCTTATTGAACCTGTGCATGTTGAACAAGGATTAAATAATTAATTTTGGGACATGGTTGCATCATTACTGAGGGGATGGCTGTGCCGCCGACGCAATACTACCTGCACGTTCGTGCAGGAGTTTGGATTCGGGGCTTGTTGGAAGAGTATTCTTTTCCATGATGTTCTTTCCTGATAGCAGACTCATTTCTGCATGTGGAGCACCTGTCTGCTGGTTGTGTTATTTCTGAGGGTGTGACTGATGATGCTGATGCAGTACCTTCTGAACATCACTGCAATTAGGAATTTAGAATTTGTCCAGGGTACTGCAACGCCATTGGTTTATGAAACAGATATTATCGTTTGTTATTGTACAGCAATCTGGAGCTTACTGCAGACCACGAACTAAATGCTCATTTATTAAAAAAGAAACACGATCAGATAAAATGGTTTCAAAAAAAATCTTCCCTCCATTTTCAAAACAATTCTGAGCCAAAAATGTGAATTTTGTTCTGATGACGTCAGGAATCTCAGTCCACAACTGGGAAGAGAAAAAGTGCAATACTGCATTGAAATTACGTAGAAAAAAGCCAAACATTCTGCTGAGTTTTGCTTCATGGTCAGGAGGAAATTATTTTAAGAGAGAAACTTCTTAACTCATGCTATTATGTAATGGCACGCCACTCGAATTAAATTATTATATAACAGCAAGTTTGCAGGCATGGTTTTTATTCGCTGACACAAAGAATGTAAATAATGTTCCATGTTAAAGAGTAAATGCCAACACTTCCTCCACCCCTTCTCAATTTTATTCCTCACAACTACTTTAAAAGGAGAACTACATTGAATCGAGACAAAAATAACAACAATAATAATGATAACAAAAGTATGCTGACTATTATACACCATTCCTTACCTATTCCATCTCCAGGTGCTGCATGACATCATTGCCGGGTGCCAAAGACCCGCGATGATGCGCACCGAAAAGGAGTACTCAGTTTTCACTCCGTTTGTTTGTTTGTTTTCTTGTTTGTTTGTTTTCCCGGGTGATATCTCAGCTATCCTATGAACTAGGAAGCTGAAATTTGGGCACAATATTGAGCACGTTCTTGGGCAAAAACAGTTTTTGTTTTTTTATTAGTCAATGAATTGATCAATTATTTAATTGTTACCAATTTATTACTGGTAAGTACTTATTTCTTTCTCATCTGGGCAATATCCCTGGCACCTTTTAAGCTAGGAAGCTGATATTTGGACATGACAGTGACCAAGTGATTTGGCTTTATTGATAAATTTCAGGGTATGTTTTGATTTATTGATAAATCAATTATTCGATTAATTTTTTTTGATTAATTAAATAATTGATTTTCAAAAAGTTAGATTCGGATGAAACACTACTGGTGGTTTAGGTATGCTGTTAGCCAATTTATTAAGAAACAACAATAATGTATATAATGTATCAAATTTAATGAAAGTTGTAACACATGAATGAATTGGATGGTATTCATAGAATACTTACCCCACGCAGTCAACTTGGAGTGAGCCAACTCTACTGTTTTTGAAGGTTTTTTTTATTTTATTTGATCGAATATGGCTGCCAGCCCACGTGAGCAATGACATCATAAATTTGCATTCTCTAAAAAAATTGTTCTGTAGATTACGCTCAAGAAATTTCAAACTGGACTAAGCATTGTACTTGTAGAATTATGACGTCATAATTAAAGCACCAATGACATCATCGTTAACAACACTTATTCCCAATGCAAAGTTCTTTACAATGAGCCATGCTTCAATTTTTTCCATGGAGCGGTTTCTGAGATATAGAGGTGATATGCTGAAGGCACCCTGGCATTGCCGCACACTGGAGGATATGTTTTTTTTATATATTTGGCATGAGGGTGGTGTACTTTGAATGTAGCTTTACTTGGTGGGGTTTTCATTCACTATTGTATTGTTATTTAGTGTGCAATAATATGACACTTAGAAAACATCAATAAAATATCCTCAGTTTCTTGCAAAACTTAAAAATAATCTTGAGACAACTACAATTTATTAACTCTATTAAAATATAATATTACAAGGGATTAAAAATAGCATGTTATTGTTGCTGACTATTTTGTTCATTTTGGCATGCAACAAGCAGACTCACATGTGGTTTCCTGGCCAGTGAGAGGCTGACTGGACCCAGAACTGGACTCAGCAGTGACATAAACAGAGTATTGTGTTTTTGGATTCAGTTGAGGTAACACCACACTAGTAGTAGAATGGTCTACCACCATCTAAGGGGAAAGCAACAAAGAACATATAAAGAAATGCAATACCAAAATAGAGAAACCATAATAATCATAATAAAAATAATAATATAAATAATAAAAACAAAAATTATAGTGACGAGAGATTATCGTATTGGGGACAATAACATTTAAGCTTTCAAGCGTAAACTGCAGAATGGTACCTGAAAGTATATTCTCACTTCAGATGTCCAATGGGTTTATACGAGTTGATTTTTTTTTGTTTACAAGGTCAAGGCTCGTGGAAGAGCTTACGATTTATTTACGGTAGGTTAAGTGGTTTCATTGCCGACCCCAAACGTTTGAAATCAAATTTTTACAATTCAAAAGGTAAGCGGTCGAAAGGTCAGTAAAGATCGAATTCAAAAATGAAGACCATCAGGGTCAACTAAAAAAATTTTTTATTAACTCTATACCAAGTTTTGCAATTGCAGCTTGAAACATTTTCACACTGCAGAGGACATAAAATTGGTTTGAATAATCATTATAATAAGAGTGACGAGCAATACGCGTGGAAAAATCCACGTTTAAAAACATCAGTTAAAGGAAAAAAGTGAGTGTACACAACATGTCACAAAAAGTACTAACTATAAAAAAAAATACTCACTCAGAAGTATCTAAAGGTAGGCTGTGGTAAAATAAACGATTTGTCACTACAAATGATGTGATATTAAAACTAACTGTCACAAAAACGGTTAATTATTTTTATATGTCTTTTATTCCCATGTAAAATTATGCAGGCATGGGAGAGAGATCGGTTGGACGTGGATTATTGCGAGTTTGGATTGGAGGAGGTGTATAAACCATTTTTCATTCTCGCTTGTCTGGACTACAGAGTTAGATGGCCCACACACAATAAGCATATGAAATGTAAATTTTGTCATTAAAAAGGTTTAAAAAAAAAGTATTATTCAGGAATCATCCAAGCATGGGAGAGCGGTCGGTCGGACGTCGAAAGGAATGGCAGGCATACAGGAATGTACGTTTTTATAAATTGGCTAAAACATGAAAAAAGGGAGAATCAATAAATGGATATCAACTTGTCAAAGTCCATAACGTGGTTAATGTATTGCCCAAACTGCGGACATGAAGTCAATTGGCAGGCATGTAAACGATTTGCTCAAAAAAAACCCGACTTGGTATTATATAATAGATAATATTAATAACAATAATTTCATGATTAGCCTTCTGCATGCAGTCCACTTCGTCAGGAAGAACTCCCTCAACATGCTTCATTATTCCATGTTTCTCCAATTTGAGACCTTTTGTACTGGAGTAAATTTTTCAATCTTAGATCTCAATCTAATCTTCCAGGTCCTTTTCACGTTTCGAATTGGTAATGTTTTTCACACTTCCGCAATACATTTGTGTTGCTATGTGCCCAACTAATAATAACAAACTAGAATGGCACTCATACAGTGCACAGTCTCACCTCGCATGTTCATTCTCTACAAAAATACCATCGTTAACTGGGCCCACTGCTATTATGGCCCATATACCTGTATCACCCATACACCTTAATTATGTGACATTTTCTTGGAATGGGTTATGAACGCCATAAATTTAATTCTTCACTCACATCAGGTCATAGATCAGACATATGAAGTTTCACATTTCTCAGATAAAGATTGCAATTCAACCATTATGTCTGGAATACCACTTCACTGATGACATACTCGTTATGACCCTATATACCGCATGGGGAGTTGATGACATTTGACAAGTTTCAACTTTTTTCGTTGAGCAGTTTCAGAGAAAATGATGCCCAAACCATATTGGAAGAAAGGAAAAATGATGATTTTTCCTTTAATCCAACATGATTGCCATATCATGTGACCTATGATGTCACAATTAGCAATAAACTATTTTCCTTGGGGAGTCCCTCAGATGTTTAACTTTTTGCATCAATCGGACAAGCGGTTACAGAGGAAAACATTTTTAAAGCGAAAATATAGACACGGATGGACACACGCACACACACAAGCGCGCACACACACACAAGCACGCACACGCACACACACACACACACACACACACACACACAACCACCCCACCACCACCACACTACACACACACACAACCACCACACACACACACACACACACACACGCGCATGCACACGCACACACACACACACACACACACACACACACACACACACACACACACGCACACACACACTGACAGACAGGGGCATTGCAATTGTCTCACATCTCCTTCAGGGCGAGACTGATAATAATGTTAATAAAAAATAATCACAACAATAATAATGTATTACGACATCAAATTATATGAGAGTTCCAAAGTTAAAACATCATGCATCTTGGGATGATGAATTAATGGAAAGGAATTATAATTGCTGTGTGTGTTGGTGAATAGATGAACATATAGCAGGTGTGTTTTATTTATCCTACAATTTAAAAAAAGAAAACAAATTCAATTCGTATAGTATGCAAAAGAGAATAAAAAGTCAACTGTATAAGAAGCAAGAAAGTACAGATCAGGTACAGCTGCACAGTGCCTTCAGAAAATATTCACACCTCTTGACCTCTTCACATTTTTTGTGTTACAGCCTGAATTTAAAATGGATTAAATTTCAATTGTTTGTCACCGATCGACACAAAATATCCCATAATGGAAAAGTGAAAGCACATCTTTAGAAATTTTTACAGGTTTATTGAAAATGAAATACAGAAATATCTAATTTACAGAAGTATTCAGCCACCGGAGTCAATACTTGGAAGAAGTGTCTTTGGCAGCGATTTCAGATTTGAGCCTTCTTGGATATGTCTATTAGCTTTGCACATCTGGATTTGGGGAGTTTCTCCAATTCTTCCTTGCAGATTTGATCAAGCTCTGTCAAGTTGGATGGGGAGTGTCGGTGAACGGCAGTCTTCAGGCCTTTCCACATATTCTCAATGGGATTCAAGTCTGAGATTTGCTGTATGTATGCTTGGAGTCATTGTCCTGTTGGAAAGTAAATGTTCACCATAGTCTATGTATGCTAAGGTATTTTGCACTTTGAAGCAGGTTTCATGAAGGATTTGCCTGTATTTGGCTCCATTAATCGTTCCCTTTATCCTTACACATCTCACAGTCTCTGCCTATAAATAGCATCCCCATAGCATGCTGCTGCCACCGCCTTACTTCATCGTAGGGATGGTGTGAGATAGGGTGATGAGCTGTGCTCTGTTTCCATCAAACGTAACACTTTGCATTCAGGCTAAAGAGTTCAATTTTCAACTCATCAGACCACAGAATATTTTGCCTCATGCTCTCAGTCTTTCACGTGCCTTTTTGCAAACTCCAGGCAGGCTGTCATTTGCCTTTTTCTCAGGAATGACTTCCATCTGGCCACTCTCCCATAAAGCCGAGATTTGTAAAGTGCTACAGAGACTGTTGTCTTTCTGGCAGGTTCTCTCATCTCAGCCAAGGAACCTTCCTGCCCTGATTGGGTTCTTGGTCACCTCCCTGACCAAGGTCCTTCTTGCCTGGTTGCTCAGTGTTGTCAGATGGCCAGCTCTGGGAAGCATCTGGATAGTTCCATGTTCTTTCCATTTCCTAATGATGAAGCTCACTGTGCTCTCCAACAATCTAGAAATTGTTCTATACCCTTCCCCAGAACTATGCCTCCACATAATCCTTCTTCCACATTCCACTGGTTCCACAGCCAGTTCCTTGGACTTCGTGGTGGAGTTTCTGCTCTGACATGCACTGTCAACTGTGAGACCTTCTATTGAAAGGTGTGTTTCTTTCTAAACCATGTCCAATGAATTGAATTGGCCATAGGTGGACTCCAATCAAACTGTAGACACATCTCAAGCATGATCATAGGAAATTGGATGCACCTTAGCTCAATTTGGAGTGTCGTAGCAAAGGAGTTGAATATTTATTGACTTAACACATTTCAGCTTAAAATTTTTAATTACTTTGAAAAAATATCTTTTTTTAAATCCCACTTTCACATTATGGGGTATTTTGTGTAGACCAGTGACCCAAAAACATCTCAATTAAACCAATTTTTAATTCAGGCTGTAACAAAACAAAATGTGAAAAAGTCAAGGGGTGTAAATACTTTTTGAAGGCACTGTATTTATTTAAACCCCTCACTAACCAATTTTATTATTCTTACAGAGATCTCAGACCCATTGAGGGGCTTGGACATAAATCTGAGACAGACCAAATAAAATTGAGGACAACAGGGCATTTACACATTAACATAAATGACTAGGGCATTGGTCTACACTTGTGTAAGTACATATAGTACACAAGACTTGAACTGGGTTTCAATGCATCATGAGCTCTGGGTTTAGACATGAAGGATGACCAGGACAACCTAAGTGATAAAAATAACATTAACAGGTAAATTATAAAGATATTGGACTCCATTATAAGCATTTGAACATTCATGTTTAAATCTTTAAGTATTCCTCATGCTTCCTGGACGTCACTAATATAGTGACGGCGGATGGATATTGATGTTGACTGACCGAGACGGCGTTGGCTTTGCTCTCCGATGCAGGATGATAAGTAACCTGGTAACGATCCACAGAACCTGTTGCTGGACTCCAGCTAACACGGAAGCTCTGCGTAGTAATGTCTGATGTCCTGAGATCACTTGGTGAGTGTGGAGCTGAATCTCCTGGTTCTGTTTGGGTTCAAATATTGATGGGTTCAACGAAAGAAGCAAAATAAATGGAAAGCCATCATTAGAAACAGATCAATGATGTGCAGTGAAAACAAATTAAGGTTGCTTATTGCAATTGAACCTGTAGTTAGCAGGCACACTCTTTGTACTAAAAACAACTCTGACACATGAGTTTGTGGGAAAAGGTGACGAAACAGTATTTTTTTTTAAACAATTGGCACAAACAAGCAGCAGGCTCCTTGAATTAAAATGTTGCTTTAGCAGATTGGAATTATTTTTATCCTCAACTTTATGTTAATCAGTTTACCAATCTATTTGATTGTAAATGAAATAATTGTAAGTTTATTGTACTTTCTATTGATTAAAAAGTTTCGTTGCCTGTGAATTCGGATATTTTACTATTTCCTGGATATGCAACAAACCATAAAGGTGATATTTTTCAGTCTTCTTTTCACAAGAAGACTTATCAACTCCTACTAGCTGTAACTAACTACAATCGAAATCAAATTAGTGTCCACAATCTCTTTCTATCAAAATACAAACAAAGTTCCATCTTTCTCTTTCCCTTCCGTGATATTGGTTTCCCTTGACAATTTGTTTTATTGTTTAGGAAACTGTATTATCCTTGATCTCTGTGGAAAAATAATTCCATAATGCAAGCAGATGTTTGAACTGGAGAGTGCAGCCAGAAAGCACAGTAAAAAAAAAAAAAAAAACTCTGCCAAGTTTGAGCAACAGATAGAGAGATTGAATCTCGAGGATAGCACATGGTCAGTAAGACTGACGTAATATGCTGTTGTGGATTATCGTAAATTATATCATAAGTATTTTTTTTTAAACAATTGTTTGAAATGAAACAGGATGAAAATAAAACATTGTGATGTGAAGAAAAACATAGCAGGTGATTTCTTTCAGATATAGGCAAAAAGCTAAGAAGGATAACTATATATATACACAAGTATAAAGTCCGTCATGGGTTGGAACAGTTTATTTGACGGTGCAGCCGCGTGAGCGTGCCAAAGTCTGAAGCCTGGGCCTAGTGTCAGGTGTGTTTATATCTTATTTATTTATTAGATGTCCTACAGATGTAAATGAACACTCAGTGTACTCTGCGCACTTTGCATGTCACATTATGCGAATGTCACCTCCCTGTGCCTTGTATTTATTGTGATTAAAAAAACGCTTCCGTACACCGACCTTGAGGCTCAATTTGCAAGCCACCGTCTACATTTCCAATGTAAGAGACAAAATTACTCTTATTTTGGGTCTTCAGAGGCCTCAGGGTATTTTGGGTCCTCTGGTTCATTTTGCGACTTTTGGGTGTTCAAGCACTTTTGCCGCCTTGGGATCTTTTGGGTATTTTGTGTCCTCTGGGTCATTTGAGACCTCGGGGTCTTTTGGGTCATTTGAGTCGTTTGGGGTATTTTGGGTCTTTGGGGTAATTTGGGTTTTAGGGGTCCACTGGGTTTTCAGGGTATTTAATGATCTTTTTGGTGTTTTGGTTTGACATCCTACAGACGTAAATGAACACTGGGTTTACTCTGCGCAATTTGCACGTCACGTTTAGCGAATTTCACCTCCCTACGCCGTGTATTTATTGTAAAAAAAAAAAAAAAACCCCGCTTCCGTACACCGACCTTGAGGCTCTGTTTGCAAGCCACCGTCTACAATTCCAATCTAAGAGACATAATTACTCTTCTTTTGGGTCTTCAGAGTCCTAAGGGTCTTTTGCATCCTCTGGTTCATTTGGGTCTTTTGGGTGATCAAGCTCTTTTGCATCCTTGGGATCTTCTGGTTCATTTGGGTCTTCGGGGTCTTTTAGGTCATTTGAGTCTTTTGGGTCCTCTACATCTTTGGGGTCCTCGGGTCTTTTCAGTCATCTGGGTATTTGTGGTATTTTGGGTCTTTGGGTTCCACTGGGACCTCAGGGTCTTTTTGGTGTTTTGGATTGTTTGGTTCTGTGGGTCGTTTTGAGTCTTCGGAGTCATTTGGGTTTTCAGGGACTTTTGGTCTTCTGGGTCTTTTCAATTTTTTTGGGACTTTGGGATATTTTGGGTCTCTGGGGTCTTCGTGGTCTTTTCGGTGTTTTGGGTCTTTGATGTATTTCGAGTATTTGGGGTATTTGGGGGGGTTTTTTGGGGTTTTTTGTGTCTTCGGGGACTTTTCGGTCTTCTGAGTCTTTGGGATATTTTCAAAGACCCAAAACACCCCAAAGACCCAAGCACCCAAAAGACCAAAAACACCCCGAAGACCGAAAACACCCCGAAGACCGAAAACACCCCGAAGACCGAAAACACCCCGAAGACCGAAAACACCCCGAAGACCGAAAACACCCCGAAGACGGAAAACACCCCGAAGACCGAAAACACCCCGAAGACCGAAAACACCCCGAAGACCGAAAACACCCCGAAGACCGAAAACACCCTGAAGACCGAAAACACCCTGAAGACCACAAAGACCCAAAGTACCCCAAAGACCCAAAACACCCCAAAGAGCCAAAACACCCCAAAGAGCCAAAACACCCCAAAGACCCAAAACACCCCAAAGACCCAAAACACCCCAAAGACCCAAAACACCCCAAAGACCCAAAATAGCCTTAAAGGCCCAGAAAATCCAAAAGACCCCAAAGACTCAAATGGCCCATGACCCAAAGACCCCAAATACCCAAAATACCCTGAAGACCCAAAATACCCTGAAGACGCAAAACACCCCGAAGACCCAAAACACCCCGAAGATCCAATACACCCTGAAGACCCAATACACCCCGAAGACCCAAAACACCCTGAAGACCCAAAAGATTCTTAAAGACCCAAATGATTCTTAAAGATCCAAATGATTCTTAAAGACCCAAATGATTCTTAAAGACCCAAAATATTATTAAAGACCCAAAATATTATTAAAGACCCAAAACACCCCCAAAGACCCAGAATACCCTTAAAGGCCCAGAGGATCCAAAAGTCCCTGAAGACCCAAATGGCCCCGAAGACCCAAAAGACCACCAAGACCCAAAATATCCTTCAGACTCAAAACACCCCAAAGACCCAAACGATTAATAAAGACTCAGAGGAACCAAAAGACCCTTAAGACCCAAAAGCCCCTGAGGACAAAAACTACCCTGAACACCCAAATGGCCCCGAAGACCCAAAAGACCCAAAACACCCTTAAGCACCATTTAGACCCCAAAGACCATTAAATACCCCAAAGAACCAAAATACCCTCAAAGACCCAGAGGATCCAAAAGACCCTGTAGAACCAAATGGGCCGGAAGACCCAAAAGACCCCGGTGACCCAAAATACCCGGAAAACCCAAAAGACCCAAAACACCCCGAATACCCAAAAGACCCTGAAGACCCCAAAACACCCAAAATACCCCGTAGATCCAAAAACAACCTGAAGACCCCAAAATACCATTTAGACCAAAAGATCCTTTCGACCAAAAAACCCTTAAATATCCTGAAGAACCAAAATACCCCAAAGACCCTTAAAGACCCAGGGGAACCAAAGTACCCTTAAGACCCAAAAGCCCCTGAAGACACCGAAGACCCAAAAGACCCCAAATGCCCAAAAGACCCACACACCAAAATACCCTTAAAGGCCCAGAGGATCCAAAAGACCCTGAAGAACCAAATGGCCATGAAGACCCAAAACACCATGAAGACGCAAAAGACACCGAAATGGTCAAAGATGCCTATCCCTCTGAAACGACGTGTGGTGAGGCGCGCTAAGCATTATATATGAATGAATGAATGAATGAATGATCGTTTTAAGGCCATTTTCCCCGCTATAGCGGGGGTTAGCCTTGCGGGCCCCATGACAATCATGGTTCCCTGTTTGAGGCAATGTTTTTATGCCCGGATGCCCTTCCAGTCATGTGTAGTCATATACACATGACTGGCTCTGGCATAGGCAGACACTTGAGAGCAAAAATCAAAATTGAGATTTTGATATCTGATTCCCCATGCTTTTCTCTTTCATTTGACATATACATTATGTTGAAAAGTTACGAAAAATGATAATTAACAAAGAAGTAATGGCATTTTAATGACAATTATATTTTCGTTTAAACAATGGAGATAATTTGGTTCAAAGTTCACAATACAGTTCACACGCATAAAGAATGTGCACACGTATAACTTTTCATTCATACCAAACATGTATGTCAGGGATCTACTTCGAATTACAATGTATGGCCCGTAGTAAAACATCGAAATTTCGCGATCTTCGTGACTTTTTGACCAAGGAATCGTGACTTTCTGAACACATTTTGAGAATGACATTTTATATTCTTCGTCGAATTTCACAAATTTTCTGTTGTTTCTTTTTAAAATGTTTTGGTGCATAACAATCTAGAGAAGTTACTCTTTCTATCCATATAAAAATCTCAATTTGGTCCCTGTGGTCATATTTTGACTTCGGCTTTTTCTCGCTAATAGAAATGCCCCCAAAGTGTCTGCTTTTGCCAGAGCCAGTGACATAGTCAGAGCTATGACAGCCAGAGTCAGAGCCAGAGCCAGTATATATATATATATATATATATATATATATATATATATATATATATGGTCACTATGTATATATATATATATACTATGTATATATATATATATATATATATATATATATATATATATATATATATATATATATATATATATATATATACAAGCGCCTTTGGGCTTCTGGAAAAGCGCTATACAAAATAAATGAATTATTATTATTATTATATTTATATATATATATATATATATATATATATATATATACATACATATATATATATATATATATATATATATATATATATATATATATATATATATATATATATATATATTGTCGCGATCCCGGCTGTTAAAGGCTTCCAGCACGGAATACTGACGTTAATGTCCGGGCTTCAAGTAGTCCACGGGGTGGACAAAGAGAACTCAATAAACACAACTGTGTTTTAACCGGCCTCTAGGGGTAGGCACGATGATTTATTGGCTCGATCTCAAAAACAATGGATGGTAACAGAGTGGAATACACCGCACAAAGCCTGCAGGAACTGTCGGCACCAGAAGCTCCAAACACGACACAGGCAATATGACTCACAGTTCCAATCTACGATATCCGGGAATCACTCGTTCTCTTCCGGAGTTACTCACTCTTAAAATACAGAACTATAAACGATCAGCACAACTCGGCTGTCGTGAGGCTTAAAAAATCCCCCTTTTTGCTATTTTCCACTCGACGCCTTCGAGCCACGTCCGCGATCCGTCGCACAAGATGGCGGCCGGTTCTCTCACCGTCCACCAATCGCGTGCCGAATCGCCACCCAATCGCGTGAGGCTGAAAGGAGGTCACGTGACGTGGTGGGCGGGGCACTAATATGGTGAGAACAAGGTTGTTTCTCACAATATATATAGATATATATATATATATATATATATATATATATATATATATATATATAAATAAATATAAATATATATAATATATATATATATATATATATATATATATATATATATATATATATATATATATATATATATATATATATACACACACAGTGCGTATCAAAAAAAAGGTAATCCGAATTCTAGGGGTTAATATACAAAGGTTATTTAGTTTGATAATTTACATGTGGTTTATCAATTATGAGGAGATCCTCAGCTTTCCATTGATGCCTTTCATGCAGCATTGTTGTCACACATGACCGAGTACATGTTCATTGAAAATGACAAGTTCAAATCGCATTTTTACAAGTTTGGCTAATCGGTGCAAGACAGTTTGAAATGGACGCATTACTTGTCGACTGCCAAGTTGATTATGTAAAATTGTTAAGCTGGTCTGGCAATCGTCGGTTGCGTCATCCTTTGTTTAAGATTGGTATTTAAGATGGGCCTACAGTGTATGGGTTTAGAGACAGTCTGAGTCATTGAAAAGATGATTCAACTTACGACTGAACAGCGGACCTTTGTGGTTACAACCTTTCACCAACCTGGAAGTTTGCAGTGAACTCGTGATGCGTTCAGGGAACGTTTCCCAGAACGGGAGCCTCCAGCAGCCAAAACCATCTGGGCGAATGTTTGAAAATACCAAGAGCATGGCACTACCCTCAACCACAATAAGGGGAATTCTGGTAGGAGGCGGACTGGACGATGGGAAATGAACATTGCAGCAGTAAGGCAGCAAGTTTTGGAGCATCCTAGTGATACCAGCGCAAGAAGAAATGGGACGGGATTGCCTTCGGCAACATTCAACCGAATCACAAGACTGGACCTCCACCAACATCCATATCGGATTCACATCTGGCATCAACCTATGCCAGGGGATTTTGCCAGGAGGCTGGTGTTTGCCAGATGGATGATAGCACGTTTTTTTTTTTGTTTTTTTTTGTATGCTGAATCGAGGCTCGTGAAAGAGCTGACATTTACTTCACAAACAAGTCAACCAGACAGACAAAATACATAAAAAGAGGGAGCGGAAGACAAGATGGGGAGAGAAGGGGAAGCACACAAACACTTGAGAGCACACAACATTGCGAAGCAGATGTCAATTTCCTGCGGTATCTCGTTATCGACGACGAAGCTGCTTTCGCCATGGACAGCAAGGTCAATACCCATAATGTTCTTGAATATGCACCGACAGGACAACCCCCGGAATTTAATTTTGACACCAACATGAATCGACAGAAGTGGACTGTTTGGCTGGGACTTTGTGGAAGTGCTCAGGTGATCGGACCATTTTTCTTTCAAAGGAATGTCAATGGTAACAGGTATCTGCAGATGATCATTGATGAAGTTTTACCGCAGCTGGAGGAGAACTTTGAGCGACAGGTTCGTGGTGTCTTCAGATATCTCTGGTGGGCCCAAGACGGCGCCCCAGCACATCATCTTATCGCTGTCCGAGATCGACTGAGGGATCTCTTTGGAGACCGAGTCATCGCCCTCAACCATGCAGTGGAATGGCCGCCAAGATCACCTGATCTCACACCATGTGAGTATTTCCTTTGGGGACATTTAAAGAACAAGGTGTTCGTAACTTCTCCCCGTGATCTTGACGAATGCAGGGCCGTATTCGACATGAAGTGGATGCTTTGCGCAATGACCCGGCTATGGTGAGACAAGCAGTTCAGGGCATGCTCCGCCGCTGTGAGCCTTGTGTTGAAAGGGGAGGTGGACACGTTGAAGGTGTGGGTGCATAAAGGCCAATCATTCCTGAGAAAAGTTCACATCTGACGTTCATTTTGCACCAATCATCCTGACTTGCATCGATTAGCCAAACTTGTAAAAATGCGATTTGAACTTGTCATTTTCAATGAACATGTACTTGGTCTTGTGTGACAGCAATGATGCATGGAAGGTATCAATGGAAAGCTGAAGATCTCCTCTTAATTAGTAAACCACATGTAAATTGTCAAAATAAATAACCTTTGCATATTAACCCCTTGAATTCGGATTACCTTTATTTTGATACGCACTGCATATATATATATCAAAGAGGACAGACCAAAGAGAGGAGGAAAGATAAAAAGACAAACGTGGTTTCTGCATCTTACCATATTAGCCGGTAAGATCAGTGATTGGCAGAATCCTACTCCGTGCACACATCCAAGTAACATACAGACCCCTCTTCACCATTCGCCATGCCATCACAAATTGAAAGATGAAGTACCATTTGGAGACAGATCGGATGTGGTATAATAAGTCGTACGGTATGTCAATGTGGCACAGCTTATGCAGTGGAAATGGGAGGAAATTTAAAACTCAGGATAAATTAACATACCAGAGCGACGAGGCTGAGAAATTCCTCACAATCAACTATATCATGTCACTGCATATGTTCTGGTCACAGTTATGACAGGAGGAACACATAGATCCCGGACTTCACGTCAAACAAACACCGCAGACTAATTCTGGAATCTTGGCATGCAAAAGCTCAGAAAGAAGGTTTAACAGAAGAAACATTGAAACTTCCTGCTCAGTACTACCCTTTGATCTGAAAAGCAGAAACTGGTTGGTGCAAACTCCAAGAACGAGGGCAGAGTGGATCACAAATAACTCACAACATGCCTGGAAGATTGAAACCCGAGGATACGCCAATCAACGCTCCACAAACATGCCCCATCACACGATATTGACCAAGACAGACACACTCCACACACATTCCAACCCCGCTCACACAGGCCCAAATGACCACATCACCTCACCAAGGAGGACTGACTAACATGGATGGACAATACATGTCCAATAACTTCCCAAGCTTTAATACACATCAATATTTTACTCGTGAAATGGAAAACCAAATACTGCATTGGGGTCATCAGAAGGAACCCGAATAAGGAAAGAGCAAAGATGGAGTCATCAGGAGGAACCTGTATAGGATTCGATTTTCAGCTGCTACTCCTCTACCCTCAAACCCATCCAGGCGCAGCCAAGTGAACCTTACAGAAAATTTTCTGCAAGAATTTACTTCTCCGAAGACAGATAGATAAAGAAAGAGAGAAGTAAAGAAGAAGCAAGAATTAGAATGAATAAAGACAAATATGAAAAAGTAGAAATGTAGATCACACAGGAAACAAATGCAGAGGGAACAGATCATCAATCAAGGGTGATTGGCATGAACAAGAAAGAGAAAAGTAATGTTTTTAGTTTTCCACTCTGAACAACAGTATGTGGGACCAGAAGATTAACATGTGGCAGATAAAAGGAGGTCAATACACTCAATTTGTTCACTCATCTTTGGAGATGTTCATGGGTTACGAAAGAAACGTCGCCTGAGACTTGATCAACTTTCACCCGTTTGTATCAAAATGGGCGCGAGTTTAATGGGCATGGGTTTGGTTGGGTGTTGTGCTTGAGACCATCGGCTGCCTCGGTG
Organism: Myxine glutinosa; assembly: GCF_964187855.1. NCBI lineage: Eukaryota > Metazoa > Chordata > Myxini > Myxiniformes > Myxinidae > Myxine > Myxine glutinosa. The sequence goes on from NC_136268.1 coordinate 128,100,365, forward strand.
GTTAAGTGTTGGGGATGGCGAGCCCAGCGGCACTTTTGGGTTACCGTGGCCGCACCGGCACACACGTGGACTCGCTCACCTCAGATCTGACTACATGGACAATGAGCTTCATCCTTGAACCGCTACTAACACGGGTCGTTTCCTCCATCTCTTGCTGGAGAGCTGTTCTTGCTGCTGATGGTGCTTTACAGTGGTTGGTGCGAGGCCAAGGAGGCAGTGCTTCGCTTGAGTTCCACATTGCTGGAGTTTGGCAGGAGACAGCTGCTTGGCAAGTTTAGTGAGTGGCTTGGGCAGGCCACCTCCCCTGTTCCTTTTTCAAGATGGACACTCTACTGCTGCTGCCTAAATCATTTTTGTTGTGAAATCGAATTTATATTTTGTATTATCTGCTTGTTTTTAGAATTGTGATTTGAGTTTTTAAAATAGGTGCAATAATGCATAAATGGACTTCGTGACATAAATGGCGTGACAGGGGCTCAAACTCAGGACCCGAGAATCTTAAGCCAGAAACCTTAACCATTAAGCCAACACTAGGCTATGCATGCATGTATATGTATATATTAGGCCGGGGCGACAATGGACCTCATTATCATTCTATATACATTCTATATATAAAATGTACCTGAACCAAAATGTAATCAGCATGTTCACCTAACCAACTAAAACACCAAGTTTTTGAAATATTGTCTGGTGTTGGCTTAGCGGTTAGGGTGCCGGCTTGGGATCCTAGTATCCTGGGTTCGAATCCCGATTGATCGCTGAATTAACGCCAGGGGGGTTGACTCAGCCTGTCATCCATCCGAGGTCGGGAAATTGAGTACCAGCTTGCTGGGATGAATGATCATGGTGTGTACCCTGATTTAGAATAGGTACACCGTATCCCTGCGCATAGTCAGAGGCGACTAAGGGTTGGCGTCAGGAAGGGCATCCGACCATAAAAACATTGCCTCAAACAGGGAACCATGATTGTCATGGGGCCCGCAAGGCTAACCCCCGCCCTAGCGGGGAAAATGGCCTTAAAACGATCATTCATATATATATATATATACAGTATATTGTTTAAGGTATTGTGTATACTGTATAGAGGGATTTAAATACTTAGGTAAATTAGATATTTCATTTTTAATTATTTTGTAAAAATTTCTAAAAGCAAAATTTCACTCTAACATTATGGGGTATTATGTGTCGATCAGTGACAAAAAATCTCAAATGAATTTTTTTAATTCAGGCTGCAACACAACAAAATGTGAACAACGTCAAGATGTGTGAATACTTTTTAAAAGCACTGTGTAATATATACAGTAAGGCTATGTATATATATATATATATATATATATATATATATATATAATGAAATATTTACAATATTGCAAATTGAAGCCAATATCCCAGAAAGAAAATCAGAAAACTGTCGGAAAATGTCCCTAAAGTAAAATATTCATGAATAAACTAAAGTAAAATAAAAGAAAAGACTTCGCTCTGCCCACGGTGGGTCACGTGATCCAAGACAATGAAACTTACACAGGTTGCTAGGCAATGCTAACACTGAGCTCTTCCGCCACTTATTATATATTTTTTTGCTGTATTTACATTACAAATTACTGTACCGGTAACCCTTTAAATAAAGAGATCATTATAATCGCTTTTTATTAACTCGAGTTATTTAACTGTTTGCAGAATGCAAGCACAATGGGCTTTTAAAACAAGAAAGAAGACCAAAATTTATACATTACAAAGGAACCCATTACAAGTGATTCTTTATCTCTGATCTGTGATGTGCTTCAGTATTCATATGTTTGAAGTATTGCTAATTACTGATTAATCGTAGTAATTAGCATTATTTGAATTACTAAGTAATCATAGTAATGATAGCACTCTTTAAATATTGCATACTTAATTATATTTCATTTTGGGTCACATGATGCCATTTTTTTGGTCATTGTTTGATTAATATAGTTATGAATATGCAACATTTTAGTTTGTCTTTGCATTTGCATATCATTGTAACCTCGTGCTCTTGAATATAAATCTTTTTCACAAAGAACATCATCAAATATATAAAGCTTATATTTATTACGTCGATACGTATAGGATACACCCGAGTAGTTGCTTGCAATCTGCAAGCATGCCCCACTGTTATACCTGCATTCAAATTCAAAATTATACATACTATCTGTACCTGTTGCATCAACACTGTGACAGAGCATTTGTGTAAGGCTCCCCACAATGGAGCTCATTCCACTGAAATCTGCCACGATATAAATGTGGTCGTCGAGTGGCTCAGAAGCAATCAGCTTCAGTTCATTCTCATCGGCGTTTTTAACACCTGAAATGAAAAAGTGAGTCCCATTTGCATTGCCACAACATTGATTGCACATGAGTAGTTCACATAACCAAGAATGTTCGCACAACTTTGTATATATTTAACACACTTGAACAACAACAAAAACATGCTTCATCACAAACACTGTCTATTCTTTGAAGACTTTCTATTAATTAACACGTATCAGTTACTGACAGATGTATGAAGGAAGACATTTTCGAAATTGACGTGATATTTGAGCAATTCAATCAAACTATACTTGATATCTAAAAGCCATATGTCCCACCATACCAATGGCAAATACAGTGACGTCTTCATTGCGAAGGTTTTGGGCTGGTTCTGCAACATCATCTTGTGATTTTCCATCAGTGATGAGGATGCCGATCTTCACAACGTTCTTTCGTGCTTTCACAAAGCTGTATTCTCTGATGAAATCCAAGGCTCTTCCTGTTGAGAGACAAGCAAGTGAAATTGTACCAAGCATATGAGATGTCCGCGATTCGAACCCTGGTGTTGGGCTAGCGGCTAGGGTGCCGGCTTAGGATCCTAGGATCCTGGGTTCGAATCCCGGTCGATTGCTGAATTAACGCCAGGGGGGTTGACTCAGCCTGTCATCCTTCCGAGGTCGGCTAATTGAGTACCAGTTCACTGGTAATTCCCTGTTTGTCGTAAAAGGCGGCAAAAAGGGTTGGCGTCAGGAAGGGCATCCGGCCGTAAAACATTGCTTCAAAAAGGGGACAAAAAACAACAACAACCACGGTGCCCGAAAAAGGCCAACCCCCGCTTGCGGGGAAAAATGACCTCTAAAGGTGGTTTTTTATATGAGATACGGTGCTTTACAATGCTGCGCATAACGAAACCCTTATTAGAAATTCTAACAGAGCTTTATGAAAACTTTCAACAAAACATGTGTATTTTTTCAATAGGACTTATTTCATAAGGGGAACTTAGATTTCGAGGTTTACATTCATCCTTCAGTAGAATTCTGATGTATTTATCAACAGCACAGAACGAAGTTTGATTTGTTGGTCCTGAGGAAGCAACAGTTCTGGAGGATCAAGGACTTTAAGGCAGTGGCAGGAGAGCACATCACAACCCGGCACAAGCCTGTGGTGTTTGTTGTACACATGATGAAAAGGAGGGAGGTTAAGAGCAAGAGTGCGAGGAAGAAAGGTGGTGGAAGTGCAGTGACAATGTCACTGTAAAGTACAAGGAGATGAGAAAATGAGCGGAGAAGCAAAAGGTTTGGAGGATGAGTTGAAGTACAGAGAAGCATTGAAGGGAACTGCAGAAGTTTTGTGTGGAAGGCCATCAGGAAACGGTGCATCATCCAGCGACAGAAACCAGGTATGGTGGATGAAAGAAGTAACAATGGTAGTTGGTGAAAAGAAGGAGGTTTGGAAGAGGATAGAGAAGATGAAGGATAAAGGCAGACAACCGGATGCAGGGTTCCTGCACATGTATGGCCAAAATAAGAAAGCGGCAAGGAGAGCTGTGGCTCAGGCGAGGCCTGAGAAAGAAAAGGAGTTTTCAACAAGTTGGAAGAGGATGACGGGAAGAATGTGATCAATAACTTGACTCATGACAGTGATGACAATAGTAAGGTGGTGGGGGAGGGGTGCTGATTAAGGATGGTTGCGGAAGGCCAGTGGCAGCTGGGGGGAGGGGGGGCAAAGGCCAAAAATAAGGCCAAAAGCAGTGCAGTAGTTAGGTTGGTAGAAGAGATGTTCGAAGGTTTTTTAGTTTGCTTGGTTTGCCTTTTTGGAGGAGTTTTGGTTGCTCCTCGGATGTCGAATGGATAGACAGAAGGAGGATGGTTGAACTGAGGAGGGATGAGGTTGGTGTGCTAGTAAGCTTGAAGGGGTGAGTGGTAAAAATATAGCTGAAGTGGGATGGACACTTGATGCAGATTTGGGGGTGGGAGGAGAGAGAATGGCAAGGAGAGGTGAGCGGATCGGTTGAGGGAGCAAGGTATGAGGAGAAGAGGGATACCACGGCTGAGATGGAGAGATTTTGTGAGGAGGGATATCAGTAAAGTGGGGGTAGTTGGAGAGTTGAGAGATTTGGCTGAGGACAGAGGGAATTGGAGGAGTATCGTGTTCAAGGCAGGGCAGAGGGGATTGGTGTCATTGGACCTCACCCCTTATAAAGGGGAGTATTTGGGAGCAGACATTCATTCCCAAATAATGGAATGCAAGTGGATAAATCCCAAATACTTATGTCATGTCTTCTACTGAAAATGCTATTATAGCTATAAACTTAACAATCATAGATCAATTTTATAAGAAATGCTATAATCTTCAAAAAACATCCTTTTTATCTGTCAAATTACATGTAAACGCACCACTGGAAAATTCAAGTAATCCCTACTTTTTGCAATGTCTGCAGAAGTGTTTCTCAAATATATGAAAAATATACCTGTTTGATCAAAGAAGGTGACAGACCTTTTTTGTTATTATGATCTATGTTCGTGTTTCAATAAAGGAGTCGCTTCCCATTACAGTAATATATTAATCATATATACATATACAAAAATCATATATTGTGAGAATCCATATTCAGTGAGTGCTGGACTTCGGTGGTTTTGTGCTGGACAATACCTGTCAATGTGTTCCCTCCTTTATAGGAGAAATTCCCCACGGCCTTCAGAGTCTCATTTTTGGTGCTGTACTGGTTGAGTTCCCACTCATTTCGAGGATCACCGCTATACTGTGCAAGACCTGAAGGGTAATTGCACACAGAATGTCAATTACACGGAGATGCATTTTTCACATCAATTTTAAGGTCATTTGTGAGAGCTGTAATTTGATCAAAAAATTATTTCCTGCATTCCATAATTTTTCCTAGTCCTACATAAAAGGAAACATTTTTATTAATGCACGCAACAACATATATATATATCTATATATCTATATATCTATATATATATATATATATATATATATATATATATATATATATATATATATATATATATATATTCTATTAAAAAAAAGATATACAACAACAACAACAACAACAGGCATTTTAAGGCCATTTTCCCTGCAAGAGCAGGGGTTACCCTTGCGGTCCCCATGACAATCTTTTCCATTTTGCCCTATTTTCTGCATCTCTCCTTGTTAACCTGCTAACCCCCGCTCTAGCAGGGAAAATGGCCTTAAAATGCATGTTGTTGTGTTGTTGTTGTCTCCTTGTTAACCCCCTTGCCCACATTTCTTCTTCGACCATCTTTAGCCAAGTCTTTCTCGGTCTTCCCCGTCCTCTACCTCCTTCTACATTCATTTCCATCACTCTTCTCAACCAGTCACTTTCATCCTTCCTCAACATATGACCAAACCATCTCAAACTGTTTCTCTTCACAGTATCCACCACAGGCTCTATTCCCATCATCTTTCGCAATTCATCATTTGTCTTCCTCTTGCTCAACGATACTCCACACATCCACCGAACCATTCGCATTTCTACCCTTTCCAGCCTTTGTTGCTGCTCTACGTTCATTTCCCATGTCTCGCTCCCATAAATCATAACACTTCTCACACATGCAGCATACACCTTTCCCTTCAGCTTCAACGACACTCCCCTCCTCGTCAGCATGCCACTCAGTCCCCGAAACTTCTTCCATGCACATCTCACTCTAGCAACCGTTGCCGAATCTGATCCACCTTCTCTATTCAGCATGTCTCCTAGGTAACAAAATGTTTTCACAAAAAAAAGAATATACTGTATGTATGTATGTATATATATATATACATATATATATAAATATATATATATATATATATATATATATATATATATATATATATATATACATATATATACAGTACATGTATATTCTTTAAAAAAAAGAATATGTATATATATTGTTACGTTTGTAGGGGGTAGACAATGATTACCTTCGAACCAGGTAGAGTGTATAGATTAGCATGCTCTGATTGTCATGGAGAAGAACCACCATGTAATAAGTAGGGAATTTGTTTGGCCCGGATGTCGATTAAGGTGTATCTTCGTCCCCATTACGAGGAGTGGGGTATGTTAATTAGCTCAGGGATTATGGGTAATTTATCACTTGTATGTCGTCACCTCTGTAATTTATTTTCGATGTCCCTTTTGCCACCACACCATAGACATTAGCCAGAATCGTGCATTTAAACACCCTAATTAAAAACCTACCGGAAGCCAGGACATTGAGCACTGCCGCTGATGATATTGACTTTGGAAGCGCGCAGGACGGGCGGACCGAGAGCCACGCCCAGAAGGGCAGTTATTGGTGGGGGTTTTGATTGGCACAAGGCCAGGGTAAGATGGAACTTGGTGATAGGAGCAGGGAAGGACTGGTAGGGAGCGACTCGCTGATTGGCGAAGCACTTCAGATGACGTCAGCGCCTGGGTGATAAAAGAACGCGCTGGCGGACATTTCTCTCTCTTCTTCCTGGCCTTTTGCTCCAGCTGACATTTTGTTCTCTTCTCCTTGGTTGCTCGCTCTGACCGAATTCCCTCTTGCACTTTTTCTCACCTGGACCTCGTACGAGCAGTGGCATTTTTCTCTCAGGCTCAAGGGAGTGATCGTGAACGGCCGTGTTTGGAGATCTTGCTGGTGGTCGTGAAGAGGAAGAGCCGCGGCTTTCCAAGCAAGAGTGATCGGTGGACGAGCACTGCTGGCTTGCTGCAATGCGACACACAGTGAGGCCTGGGTTCCCGCCAACGAACGAGCGGTTCCTGCCAACGAACGAGCGGTTCCCGCCAATGAACCAGCGGTCTCCGCCAATGAACGAGCGGTTTCCGCCAACGAACGAGCGGTTCCCGCCAACGAGCGTGCGGTTCCCACCAAGGCACTGAGACGATTTTGACGACCCCTGACGAGACCCACCAGCAATCAGAGTTAAGTGCACACAGATGCTATTTATTTACAGTTATTTTATCCCTTGTCTGTGTTCAGGTCTTTTTGGGAGCGCTCCAATTTCGGAATTTATTATTATTTGACTGTGTTTTATTTTGTTACTGGCATTTCTTAATAAACCCAGCATTTCCTTGTACATTTTAAACTCGTCTCGGTTTGAGTTGATTTATTGCAGTTTTGAGGACTGCCGGTGGGATCCATGAAGGTAAGCGCTCCGGTTTCCTCTCTCCTTCTTGCTCCCCCACGCGTATTATACGGCATTTGATTGAACGCCTCGAAGTAACAGCTCGTTTGGTCATCTACCCTACGGTTTTCACCATACAAGGTAGTCACATGACAATATATATATTCTTAAAATGAAAAAGAAGAATATGCATACATACATATATATATATATAAATATATATATATATATATATATACATATATATATATATATATATACATATATATATATATATATATACATATATATATACTGTATATATACATTCTTTAAAAATAATACCTATATATTCTTTAAATAAAAAAAAAATATATATATATATATATGTATATATATATATGTTCTTTTTTTAAAAGAATATATATATATATATACATATAATCTTTTTCTTTTTTTAAATATATGTATATTCATGTATGGTTCAAATGGTTATTGAGGCAAAAACGGGCTGTGTATAATTTAGCTGCAAAGTTTGAACACATTTTGTCAAAATTGTAACATTATTCTTGTCAATCATCGTCATCTCACCAACACGAATCCACCCAGACTCAATGTCAAATGCTTGAACGAGGCTCTTGATGAACTGACGAACGAGATGGAAGTTAAGACGACCAATGCTCCAAGACCCGTCAACCAGGATAACAATGTCGGCATATGCCGTGCTGGCACATTCAAAAGCTGCAATTCACACGATGGCACAACATGCTGTTCAGTTAATTTAACGCAGACACACACACACACAAACATTTTTTCACACACATAATGCACATAATTCAATTTATCTACAGTTGAAAATGTTTCACACACACACACACACACACACACACACAGAGAGAGAAAAAATACACAATACTTTCACACATTATTTATATAATGCAAGATTTGTCAAAAAGTGAAAATATCGTGTTTCAAAGTGAATAATGATAAACACAATATAAAACACTGTGAATGGATGCAGTTCAAATTATAGTTGTTTTCACTTTGCAATGCCAAGAATCACAGCCAGAGAGGATAAAAAAACAACTTTTTATTGAGCACAGTGTGAATCTGCAAATGACATCACAAGTGAGGAATTTTAAACAAAGGTATGATATTTATAAAACACAAAAGCAGCTTCACTCATCAGTGTCACTCTGAAACCCCTGCTTCCCAAATTCCATTTTCAGAAGGACTTGGAATGCTGGAGACAATCTGAAAAACTTGCACAAGAGAAAGAAGACAAGGTAAATTCATCCAAATTCAATTCGAAGATGCAATTGATCAGTGAAAGTTGGCAAAAAAGAATTATGAGGACTGCTCAAGATGTTCTCGGAATGGGGTATTCATAATGATCAAATAAATGGTGCCTTTTTGTATTTTTTAATATAAAAGGAAAATAATTTTATAACTATGGTAGTTATATCCACCCACCCCAACAACACATTTTTGTTTGAATGTTAAAACACCTTGGACCAACAGACTATTTTTGGTCCGCCAACTTTGAGAATCCCCCATATATATATATATATGTGTGTGTGTGTGTGTGTGTGTGTGTGTGTGTGTGTATGTGTGTGTTTGTGTGTGTGTGTGTGTGTACACTAGTATATTTATCTACACCAGTATATAAATAAAAACCAAAACAGGCTTCAGCCATTAATAGTCAAATTCGATGGTGCACAAGCATCAACAAATAGTTTTAATATACACCTAAATGGGAAGAAGATACAAGTTAACATTTTAAAATGGACTAAACCAAACACAGTCAGATCGTGATTGTATCTCCGATGAAGTTTTGCAATGAAGGCAAGCTGGTCATATGACGTGCCTAATCTAGTATGACCTGTTATTGGTGAAGATCAATTTGTGCTGCCTCACGATTTGTTAAAAAAAAATCTGAAAGATTATTCATAGAAATTACTTTTGAAAAATTATTTGGAGACTGATGTCTTCGAGTATGACTGACTATCAAGTTGCCTTTGCCCGCATGAGAAACGGGGTAGAGATGGAGAAGGCAAAAATGCAAATGGCATCTTCTGTCATCGAGCCGGCAAGGCACAAGCAACAATTCACATTTATTGCCACATTTGATGCAATTTAAAATTAGTGCAGTGAGATGCTCCTTTTGAAACCGTTTGTTCGATATATGTATATTTTCATGCCCAGCATCCGTAATAAAAAGGATATCATACAAGACTGGTCTAATAGTGCAAATTCTTAGTGACAAAAGCAAAACTTCCTTCTATTCAAGGAGGATAAGTGGTATTTCACAAGGTAGCATCTGAGGATTAAAGATAATTTGCATTTTTTATTATTACTTCTGGAAGGGTTAAAGCTTAGTGTGAGGTGATTAATCATGGAGTAATGGTCCCTTGGATGACATCAACGGGACATTGATTAACATATGCTAACCATGAATTAGCGGGGGTAGAAAAGATCAAGGTTTTGGATGGGGGAAGATAAGAGATGGTGGTGAACAGCTATTTTAAAGACCTGGAGGGAGGAATGGGGCTGAAGAGAGTGTGGGGGTTTGTTCCAGAGGCGGGAGAAAAGAGGAATGAAGGAGTGAGGTGAGCAGAGAGTCTTGATTTTGGCAGTTTCACCAGAAGAGGGTTGCTGGCAGATCCTGTGCGACCGGCAGGATTGGGGGACAGAGCACAGCCAGAACAGGGGGAGCCTCGGCCGGAGAGGAGTCGGTAGAAGACAGAAAGACCACCATCCTGCCTGCGGGGAGCGAGTGAAAAGCCCTCAGAGTCAGCTTCATCGTGGGAGATTCCAATGATTCTGAAAGCTTTAGTTTCCACAGCGTGAAGACGAGCTAGGTGTGAGGCAGGAGCACCAGTCCAGAGGGGAGAGCAGTACTCCATCAAGCTGCGGATGAAAGCCTTGTATGTGGTGAGAAGCTCAGATGTGCCAAGGAAGGATATCGCACGACCGAGGATGCCCAGTTGGCGACTGGCTTTGGAGGTCAGCTTGGAAATGTGGTTTTCCCAGGAAAGATCATGGCAGATAGTGAGACCGAAAATCTTGAGTGACAGAACTTCTTCAAGAGGATTGTTCAGAAATTAGATGGGAGGGTTGTCCAGACGGTAGTTTCTGAGAGACAAAGTGAGAGTGTGAGATTTGTCAGGATTGAAAGACATGTTCCACTTGTTTGCCGAGTCTGTGATTTTGTCAAGGTCTGCAGAGAGTGAGGAGGCTGCAGACTGCCGATCTGAGGGATGAGGAATGGAGCGGCAGAGAGGGGAGTCATCAGCAAAGAGATAGAGAGAATTTTCCAGAGAATCGGAGAGAGCATTGATGAAGACCAGAAAAAGCACAGGGCCCAGAACACTGCCTTGGGGAACTCCAGCCTGAACAGGAAGAGGAGATGAGAGAAACCCATTCAGGGCCACACGTTGACTATGACTAGAGAGGAAGTCTGCAAGCCATGCGTGGAGCTTTCCATGGATATCATAAGAGGAGAGTTTGTTGAGCAGGGTGGGGTGCCATACTGTATCGAAGGCATGTCATATGTCAAAAACTTTCTTCATCACTTTATTCATCATGATATCATTTATCAATATTAGATCACAGAGGTGTGCCCCGAGGGCAGCTATTGCTTTGGAACCTCGATGGTACTTGAGGAGTTTGGAGATAAAATGAAATGGGCTTTATAAACAACACCAACTCTGACAAAATAGTTGAAGGAGGGAAAAAATTATTGTGGCAAAAATATCATGTAAAAACTGCAATGTTTATGGCATGCTATTATTCACATGATGGCATAACATGCTGTTGAGATAAAACTGGCATGTTTTGGTATTGTATTACTCGGTGATGGGAAAGAAAGGCTGGCTGAAGACTCAAGATTAAAAGCACAAGTTATGGACTGTAACGTGGAGCTTCTTTTTTCTGTTATTTGCAATTCTGTGAAATTGAATTACATCGGGCTTTTTCATGGCTGTTTCTGAGAAGGTTCCCATTCATTTGGTGCCTTTTGGTCAAGGATTGTCTTCCAGAATTGTGACAGAAATAATCAGCGTGTTTAGAACTTTGAACATCGTGTCTGCCATATGAAGCACAACAAAATGTTTTCATGAGATGCCAATTTGCTAAAAACCTCGGTGGTTATGTAATGGGGAACATGTTTGAAATGATTGAGGAAAGGGAAGAGACAGAGAATAACAGAGAAAGAAAAAGAACGTAGTGTATATATATATACAGACTTGGCATTTAATATGGAATATTTTTTTTTTCTTGACATGGGTTTACTTTCTGAACTCGGTGTATCAATCTGGTGAGTTTCTTTTACCCTTCCGTGTTGTCTTTGTTGAAAGAACCATGTCACTGATTGTGTTTCGCAGCAAGAAGTCAATAACAGGATTATATCACAGGTGGCGTGACAAAATTTAAGTACAGGTACATTTGACGATTGGCATTCACAATTGGGTATACTAGGGCATGCCCGTACGTGGGTGCAATGCCCGTACGTGGGTACGTGGGTACGTGGGTGCGAGTACGGTGACAATCCCCCCCCCCCCCCCCTCTATTTACATGAAATGGTTTGGTTCATGAAATGGTTTGGTTCATTCGCAAAGCCAAAGCGAACGGCTTGCGAGTACGGTGACAATCCCCCCCCTCTATTTACATGAAATGGTTTGGTCCAAAGCGAACGGCTTGCGGAGTTTGGTAAAGAAATCGCCATATCGTGCACAAACGCGCAGGAAAGCGAAAGAATCGCAAATTAGTTTTAATTAGTTTTAAAACATAGTTTAACGCCCGAGCGAGTTTAACGCAATCGCAAATCGCATCGCAAAGCAAAAGAATCGCAAATTAGTTTTAATTAGTTTTAAAACATAGTTTAACGCCAACATAGTTTGCCGACGGGAAATAAATGAATACGCTCTCAAATGTACCGTCCGAGGCAGAGTCTGTTCGCCACGTTCGGCACACGTGATAGCTCGCTGCTCTCTGATTGGTTGAATCATTTTTTGGACATAGCTCGGTAACTACTTCTCCGATTAATTTAAAACCTTGAAAAGGCACATCCTCGGGTCCCCAGCAATATACCTGGCAAGTTTCAAGTATATCGGACCCGTGGTTGTCGAGAAACAGCGGTCACAGACAAACACACAGACATACACACACACACACAGAGATTGCTGGAATTATAGATAGATAAGGGTTGTTGCGTTCTGTATTAGTGGAAAACAACTGCTGCACGTCTACAAAAGTTATTGCCGCTTCCTCTGGAGATGGTCCGTCAACTTGACAATGCTGTTTGTCATGGAGTGGTGGCTTTACAAAATTCTGGCATGAAACAGCGCGCTATTGTTCGGCAGTATGGCATCACTCAAGTTCAGGTGTCAAAGATCCTGAAACGAAATGCTCAGAGGGGTGTCCCTACTCCAATACCGAGGCCAGGACGTCCACGCAGAAACACAAGGATAGATGATCGCCAGCTGCACCGGTTAGTCTGCAATGGCCGTACCAAGTCAGCTAATCGGCTTAGGGCTGAGTGGCAGAAACTGACAAATGTGCCTGTATCCAGAAGGCTAGTCGACCAACAACTGGTTCAAACAGGCTATCGTGCCAGGCGTCCCCTGAGAAAGCCATGCCTGACCAGACAACACAGCCAGCGCCGATTGCAGTGGGCCAGAGAGCACCGTCAATGGCAGCCAGGACACTGGAATCACGTGACCTTCAGCGACGAGTCTAGATTTCTGATCTATCGTCAAGATGGCCGCGTCTGAGTGTGTAGACAAGTGCATGAAGCCCACAACGAAGATTGTATAGTGCCAAGAGTCCAAGCTGGAGGTGGTGGGGTGACCGTTTGGGCTGCTTTTCATGCAGGGGGCAAAACGGACCTGGTTGTTCTGAATGGAAACCTGAACCAGTTCAAGCACAGGGCCATTCTGGAAGAAACATTGCTTCCATTTGCCCGTGCAGCCTTTCGAGGAAACTTTGTCTTCCAAGATGACAATGCACGGCCTCATCGTGCTCGCATGATCCAACACTTTCTTGCTCACCGTGGTGTATAGCATATGGAGTGGCCTGCCATGTCCCCGGATATGAATCCGATAGAGAACTTTTGGGCAGAATTAACGCGTCAGATCGACAACTTGGACCAGCAGCCGACCTCTGTGCGTGAATTGCAGCAGGCTATTGTAACTGCATGGCAAACGATTCCTGTCCAAACCTTGGCAAATCTCGTGAACAGCATGCCTCGATGTGTACGTGCTCTCCTGAATGCTCGTGGGGGTTACACAAAGTACTGAACTGTAATTTTACTCTCTGTAATCCCAGTAATAATTTAGCTTTTGTTTTTGTTGAAATTTTTTTTGGCTAATGTGCAAAATAAAGAGATACTTCTGGAAAACGTACAGAAGCTTAACACAGTACTGTCTGTGAATTGAGTTCGATATCAGTTTACATCACTTTCAAGGATCAATTTATTTGCTTCGAAATGTCAAATGTGGTTTTTGTTTCTTTTAAAGGTCACATTAACAAAATCTAGAATAATTTCAACATAATTTCAATGAACTTTTGGTTCTAAGTCATCTTGAAAAGTAAGTTCACCGCCACAAAAAAAATATTCCATATTAAATGCCAAGTCTGTGTATATATATATATATATATATATATATGTATATATATATATATATATATATATATATATATATATATATATATATATATATATATATATATATATATATATATATATATATATATATATGTCGGGAGTGACTCCGACTCCTATGTCGGGAGATATATATATTGTTGCGGATATGGGATTTACATCCATCCATATCCGCTTGTAAATATTCCCCTATTTCCTCAATACTCCCCAACTCTCACCAATCCCTCAATCCCTAGTCCCACTTTCTGTAACCAACACTCTGTAGACCCGACCTCCCCCTATTTCCCCCCATTAAATGTCGCATCCAGGTCCACCGCATCTCACGTAGACAACTATAGGACATCTTGCTAGTTATTCTTAGTCTATGTCCGTTAAGGATTCGTTTCCATTTATTCTGACCCTTCGTTGCACCAGAATGTGATTGTATGGCACCTTTAGGAAGTTTAGGACCTCCCAATACCTCCCCGCAGCTCTTCCTCACAGTTCTCAGTAACAACAACAACAGCAACAACAGCAACAGCAACAACAGCAACAACAACAACAACAACAACAACCACGAGCGCAGGGAGTGCGCGTCCTCACTCCGGCTTGGTTGGCTTGGTTTGGTTGGCCATGTGCTCGACGGGGTTAACAAACAGGGGCTCCCTGTCAGCCCCTCGTCAAGGGCGGAGCCCTGTAATCCCCGCACCCAATGGAAGCGGTGGACCGGCCCCCAGTTGGGGCGGAACCAACCAGCCGAGGGCGTGTCACTCCCCGTTGAGCATGCGCAAGAGAGGGAGTGGTGAGGTCAGATGCGCGCAGAGCTGAAGGAAAAAGGACGCACCCTCCGAGCGCCGAGAGACCTCTGCCATTAAGAAAGACCTCCCAAAGACTGAGCTGTATCCTGTCCCCGAGCCAAGGTGCACCTTGTGCCATCAGTCTACCTGCCATCAATCCCTGTGTGAGTCAGCCTTGTCCGTTTGTCCGTGGTCTGTCTGGGACTAAGTAAGCCAGTTAGATAAGCTAATCTTTGCACTGTGTCACCTGCTGTAAATAACCTTGACTGCTCCTTTTCGGTTGTGTGGTATAAATAATAAATCCTGTTCCTCTTCTGTACGTCTTCGTCCTCTTCTTCCTCTTTCCATTCGATCGCTTTAGAGTTTTCCCCAATTGAATATCTGTGACGCGATTTGGCCAACGTTCGGGGTAATCGGGTTAACTGTACGAACACGGCGGCCATTCCGCTCGGTCAAGCAACATCTTTAGCCGTGTCCGTAACATTTGGTGTCAGGAAGTGAGATTGGACCCGAAGCGCGCTTCACGCGCTCGAAATTATTAACTGTGAAATTTGTTTTGTTTTAAAATAAAAACCCGAATTTTGAAATCGCGCCATGGACAATCAAGGCGATCGGATGTCGGTGGGGGAGATAGACGGGTTAGGGGTAACCCAGGATCAGAGGGGAGAAATATAGGAGAGCAATGAGGAGGCGGTTGAGGGGGTATCAGACGCACAAAATGGCGTCCTCGCGCACGAGGCTTCAGGTGCACAAAATGGCGGCCTCGCGCACATGGTTATTGTGGCGCCAAATTTAGCCACGCCCGTGACCGTAACAGCGCCGCCGATGGATTGGGGCCTTTTTATGATCCAAATGAAGGCCCTTATGGATGCTCAGAGTGAGCAAATGAAGGCTCAGAGTGAGCAAATGAAGGCTCAGAGTGAGCAAATGGGGAACCGAATGGATGCTCAGAGTGAGCAAATAAGGGCTCAGAGTGAGCAATTGGGGGTAATGGGGGGCGAAATGGGGGGCAAAATGGGAGAAATGGGGGGCAAAATGGGAGAAATGGGGGAATGGCTAGAAGCTAAAATTGAGGGGTTAGACAATGGGATAAAAGAGGTAAAGAATGGGTTAACGGGGGTGGAAAATAGAATGGCTGCCCAGGAGAATCAGTTAGAGGGGGTGAAAAATGGGTTAATGGGGTTAGAAAATAGGATGGAAGACAAATTACGGGAAATAGGGGAGCAATCCGCCCGGGAAATCGAACAGATGGGGAACCAGATGGAGGAGATGAAGGAGGAGATACGACGAGGTGTAAGTGAGGAGGTCTCGGGGGTACGCGAGGAGGTAAAGCGAGGCGAAAAGTAATAGAGAAAGAGGTGAGGAATAATACGGCGAGGTTACAAGGGTGAATAGAAGATCTGACGGAGGAGGTGGAACAGCTGACAGAGGGACAAACGGAGTTAGTGGAGCAGGTTCAAAGGAACACTGCGGTATTAGGAGGGTTATAAGCGACACAAAACGACATAAAAAATGACTTAGTAGCGACACAGAGGCAATGTCAGATGGTACGTGAGGGACTGACAATGAGGTTGGACGAGGTGACAGAGGTAATGGAGACGAAGGACCGGCAGGTGAGGATGCACATAGAGACGGTCACGGTAGCCTTAGAGGACGAACTTGAGGAGACGCACCGGGAAATAAAAGAGGTGAAGCAAAAATTAGAGGAAGTGGCAGAAGAGGTGAGTGAAATTAAGAAGAGACGGACAGAAACTAAAAGAGAAATCCAGGAGGAGGTGATGGAATATGTACAAGGTCGGTGCTCAACTCATAATGTGAAGCTCACTAACCAAATAAAGAGTTTGCAGGTGGCAAAGGAGGTGCGGAGACGAGGTGCCAAGGTGAGTGGCGATATAATCGGAAATGTACATGATGTGAGGGGAGCTTCAGTCGGCTTGGGGGTTGTTGTGGACCCGGGTGTTCGTGAGAGGCCGTTGGTGAAGTGTGCGACAGGTCTGGTGTGAGAAAAAAGAGGTGTGCGAGAATGTCCGACCATGGGGTGTGTGAGGAAAAAGTGCGCGCCGACCAGTGAGTGTGCTGTCGAGAGTGAGTCGGTCGTAGCGCGTGTGCGAGGGGGTACATGGAAGCGCGGTGTGGTAAGTGTTACGGAGGAAGTAACGAAAGAGTGTGCGCAAGAGGATGCGCAAGAAAGGGGTGTAACGGACAGGTGCATGGGGAAAGAGTGCGCTGTCAAGAGTAAGGGGGAATGCACGCCTGTGGTGAGTGTTACAGAGGGTGTAACGGGAGAGTGTGCGCAAGAGTATGCGTGAGAAAGGTGTGTAACGGACAGGTGCATGGGGAAAGAGTGCGCTGTCAAGAGTAAGGGGGAATGCACGCCTGTGGTGAGTGTTACAGAGGGTGTAACGGGAGAGTGTGTGCAAGAGTGTGCGCGAGAAAGGTGTGTAACGGACAGGTGCATGAGGAAAGAGTGCGCTGTCGAGAGTAAGGGTGAGTGCGCGACCGAGAGTGGAGGTGAAAGTAGTGAGAGTGACACGGAGCGTGAGTTGGTTGTGACAGGTGAGCGAGGATGTACACCTGGAATGGAAGGATGCACACCTGGAATGGTAGAGCGTGTGTGGGAATGCACACTTGAGTTGGTCGTGAGGCAAGTGGTTGGGTGTGCGAGTGAGAGCACAACTGTGATTGTCACAGAGGAGGTGACCGAGGAGGGAGCGCGAAGAGGTGTGTTGGTGAGGTGTGCGAGCGACGAATGTGTGCCAAGGTGTTCGGTGGTCAGGTGTGTGACCAAGTCTGTGAGCGGAATGAGTGTACCGAGGTGTGTAAGGAAAGGTACGAGGAGCATGGGAACAGCTGGAGGTATGAGCAAGAAAGGGGTAGCGTATGCGTGTAAGCATGCAGGTGAGGCATCGACGGTAACCGGGTTAGCGGTTAGAGCGACTTTTAGCCGAATCGGGCCCTCGGTGCGTGCCGGGCTTCGCGTGCCGCGAGAACCAGCGGGGATCCGAGCCACGGCGGGTTCGAAAGGACCGCCGTACGCGATCCACGCTGGGCCTCGCTTGGAACGGCCGCGTCCATGCTCAACTAGGCAGAGCGGGCAGCTCGATAGGAAGGGTCGTCATGGCGACCACTTTTTGTTGAGACGTGCCGGCAGGTCGAGATCGGGACATTGGATGGCTCCACGCCGAGGTGGTGCGTGGGATCTCGGCCCGGGTAAGCCCCCGTCCCTGCCCCGAATGCGGGACGTATCCAGCCGCTGGCACAAAACAACCCGCATTCATTGCTCGGCTGTACGAAGCCGAGCTTTCGAAGTGAATTGGCGCACCGAGAGGATCTAATAAGTAGACGGGTGATGAGGTTAGTGTTTTGGACCCAAAATTAGAAAAAGGCAAAATTTAATGATTGGCAAAGGATTGGCAGTAATGATTGGCAGATGATGGGTAGTGATTGGCAAATTTTTGATTTGTTGGATTTGGTGTGCAAAATTGATAGTGGGAACGTCCCCCATGTGGAGGGATGGCAACTCTGTCATCCCTCACAGCGGGGGGCAAAGGAGCACTAGATTATGGGGTTGATGGCAGTGAAAACTAGCCCGGGTGGGTTAGGATATTGTGTGTAGGGCCCTAGAAGATGACATTAGGTAACGGTAAGATTAGTTAGTGACAATGACACCTGTAGTGGGGACGCAGGTAGATTAG
Source organism: Myxine glutinosa (assembly GCF_964187855.1). Taxonomy (NCBI): domain Eukaryota; kingdom Metazoa; phylum Chordata; class Myxini; order Myxiniformes; family Myxinidae; genus Myxine; species Myxine glutinosa. Next base: position 128,118,886 of record NC_136268.1, read on the forward strand.
AGTGGATGATAATGACGTGGTATGTGCTTAGTTTAAAGGGAAGACGGGGAGCACTAAGTTAGCAGGGCAACAGGTAGTTCAGATGATGCCGTGTGTTTGAGGATTGAACAGGTGAGATTGAACAGGTGCGATTAAACAGGTGTGATTGCACAGTTGTGCAACTGGACAGGTGTGTGGAGCAGTGTATGAGTAGGAGTGTTAGTGATGAGTTGTGCTGACCCAATGGTCCAGGGAGAAGGAGGGTGCAGGTGGCACCAGGTATGATTGCACAGGTGTGCAACTACAGGTGAATGGAGAATGGTTGTGTGGAATACACCATGTGGAATATCTGGAGTATTGGAATGGATGGTCGTGGAGTGAGTAGGATGGGAACTGTGGAGTGGAGTGGATGGTGCGGAGGTGTGAATGGGGGAAGAGTGGACCCCCATCACGGATACCCGGGGCGGGTAGTGTAAGTGTTAGGTAAGAGGGTATAGGTAAATTGTGGTTGGATATTGGCATCTGTGGTGCGAGTGGAAGAATGGTATTTGGATGGGTGCATTAGTGTTGTGGAAATGGCTGGGCGTGTAGCCTGTTAGTGTGTGTAGTTGGTTTGAGCACTCCACCACTGTGAGGATGTCGGCCAGGTGAGGCCGCAGGTGGGCTCTGGGAGCCGGTAGTTGTTGTGGATGGGGCCCGAGGATCCGGAGGACGGACCCGGGTAGCCCAGTGCCGGAGGGCACCAAGGGGTGACAGAGCCAGGAGGGGCCTTCCCCAGTTAGATAGGTTAGGGTGAGGAGCAGGTAAGCTCGGGTGGCAACTACAGTGGTGGAGGTGTGCAGGTGGGTAGACCTGCTGGGAGAGCTACACGTCACAGCCCAGAAATTGTGCGAGGGCACCGGGAGATGAATCGGGGGAGTGAGACCCCAAATTGAGAAGCACCACAGTTTGGTCAATGGGAATTGGTTTTTAGAACCCATAGTGTAAGTGGCCAATGGATTGGCAGGGAAAGACCCTGGGTAGTGTAAAGTGTGTTAAAGTCATTTAGAGGATAGTTAGGAAGAAGGATCTCCTCGCACCATCTGCATCCACTCACCTGAGGTGACAGGTACTCCACACCATGCCATGTTTTGATTATTTTTTACTGTGCAAATGTTTGGATTGTGAGACGCATCATGACGTGGGTGTGACATTGTGCTTTGTTGTTCCATCTCTTCCTCCTTATGAGGATTGATGATGAATTGGGTGATGGCAAATTTTGGTTAGAGGGATTGTGGTGACGAATTTGGTATTGGAGAAATATGGGGAGACGAGACATTAGCGACGAATTTGTAAAGGTGTAAATTTTGTACATATGGGGTAAGGGCAAGGGTAGTGTAGGTGACAGAGGGGTGACGTACGGTAGGGACGAGCTTTCTCATTTCGCTCTCCGTACGCATTTCGCCTTGCATTGCCTTATTGACGTGTACCCTTGTGACCTTACCCCTCGCTCATTTCTCTTGTCCCCCTTTTGTCTCCCACATGACCTGTGCGCCATTGGGTGCCGAGGGGAGCGTGCTTGAGTCGGCCATTGTGCGCCCGGAACTCTCAGAACCAGCTGTCTGCATCGATGCACCACATTATGGACCACATGTCTGTGGCCGAGCACCACTTATGGACCCCATGGGTTGGGGCATGGCCCCTCTGCTGGAACCGGCCATGAGGGCCCGAAATCTTGCTGGCGGACCTTGGCCACAGGGCACCGATGCCCCACAGGTGAACCACACGTAGTCGGCCCTGTGGGCCATAAATAAAATAAATAAAATGGACACGTTTGGGCAAGCTTTATTGCAAATAGGCCGCCAGTAAGAAAATGAAAGAAAGACAACAACTGGAAGACAATAATAATAGCCAGCAGAGGGAGCCGAAGAGCAAGAAACACCTGCAGGGTTTGGGTTTGTTGGTTTTATTTTATTGATGAACAGTGGTGACTGCACTGATTGGTGCTTGAGAATGTATTGGTGCGTTTTGGGTGTTTTCATGGTGC
>NC_136268.1:128125890-128220934 GCF_964187855.1 Myxine glutinosa
AACTACTTTCTTAACAATGATCTTGAAGTTCTGCATGGAGATTCCACACACTTCAGTCACTCAAGCTTTTGGGTCTCACGATGAACTATGATCTTCCTTGGGCAAACCACATTTTTAAGTTGGCTTCCAAAGCCAGTCGTTGTCGTGCAAGTCCTTCCATAGCACACCTCAACGCTTATCCACCTACAAGGCCTTCACCTGCAGCTTTATGGAGTACTGTTCGCCCCGTGGGCTGGCACCCCTGCCTCACACCTTGCTCAGCTTGACGCCAAGGAAACCACAGGCCTTCAAAATCAATGGAATCTCTGAAAGATGGTGTGTTCCAAGATAATTAAAAAAAAAAAATCTTCCTGTTGGAAATGGATTGGTGTAGCAGTTTTAGTTGGGTTTTACTTTAAAGCAGAACGAATGCAGCATCAGACAGCTCAGAGACAAGCATACTACAAGATGAGCCACAGTGTTGTCTTTCACTCTCCTATACCTGATCTTCCAAAAAAAGTCTCCCATATTGAAGTACAGTATTAAACAGAACCTGACTTAGTTTAGCTTCCAAGATCCCATGGGATTGGTTGCATGAAATTTAATAAGTGGCAGGCCTGTAAGCTTCACTTTAAAGAAACAAGCAGCAGAAAGCCCATAGCAGAAGGCTTGAAGAGTTTAGCGAGACATCTGACAGCTCTGAGGCATGTGGAGAGAAATTCTGAAACAAGATTTGCAGCAGGATGTTGGGAAGGGGAGGAGTCCGGGGGGGGGAGGGAAGAGGGATTGGATTGGTAAAGTGAAGAGAATTATGGAGATGTAAAAGGGGAGTTATCTTACCATCAGTTCTGGACAATCATCTGAATGGTTAATAAAATCACTAAAAAATATATTTTCCTGCATAAAATGTGCAGTATGTCTTCTTCAAAAAATATCTGGCCTAACAAGTAACATAGCTTTCACATTTCTCCTCCTGGTTGATTGGATCATGAGAAAGGTTAAACACACAAATTTCTAGATATCGAGTGGAAATGTACATAATCCTTTGAAGATCGAGACAATGCTGATGACATAGTGCTGCTGTATTTTAAGCAAGAAGACATGCAAGAGTGGACCTACAGTTGTCACGTGCTCTAATGTTGTTCTCAACAAACATGGCAAGAAGATACAAGTTATGTATGTTAAAACAACATATACTGCTCTGCACTTTATCAATGGGGAGGCAATCAAGGAAAAAACATACTTCAATAACTTTGGCAAGCATGTTTGTAAGGATCGTGCAGAACACAAAAAATACACCAAATCTAGAATCGAGAAGAGGGATAATTGCTTTGCAGTCCAAAAAGGGCATAACTCTGTGAAAAATTGACAAAGCACCCTGAAACCCGAACTTGTTCTGTAACTTATCATAGTAAAGCCATGTACCAAGTTTCAGTTGAATATGTTAAAGGATAAGGGAGGAAAGTCTAGAAAACCACAGGTGAGATGGATGGACGGACACACAGACGAACGGACAGACAGGCAGAGATCAAACCTACAGTCCCCTCCAGTGAAACCAGTAGGGGAGTAATAAGGTACAATGCATTTTTTTGTGAGAGTTACGCCAATCTGGAAATCATATACTGCATGTGTTTTAGCCTGCATCTGAAATTAGACAATATAACAAGTTAATGTTTTGCTACGGATCTGAACACGGCGTATTAAGTGAAGCGACATGGACAATCTCGCCTGTTTCCTTCCACAGCTAGTATCTTTGGATCTTCCGGCCAAACAAAATCTCAATAAAAGTTCTCAGCGAGAATATCCGATCCAAAAGTATTACAACATAGAACAAGAAAAAGAGCAATCAGAGATTGCAAACCCTCGCCAGGATGTAGTGGTTTTAAGGCTTTTGTGTTAAAACAAATTTGGCGGCCGAACCACGTGACCGATAACATCATTTATTTTTTTTCTCCACTAATTTATTCCTAGGTTATGCTCAAGAAATTTCATCTTGATCAGATGACGTTTTGTACTTGTCAAATTATGACGTCATAATGGAGGCACCTATGACATCATCATTCACAGATGTTATTCCACATGGAGAGTTCTTTACAATGAGCCATGTCTCAATTTTTTTTATATTCGGGGCTTTTGGAGATATAGAGATGCAAAGTTTTTCAAAGATGGCGGCCGAACCACGTGACCGATGACGTCATAATTGTCATAAAAAATTCTACAGGTGGAGTTGCACTACGGTGAAAATTTCCTGTCAACCGGACCAACGGTTGCAGAGAAAATCATATTTATTCTGTGCGGACAAACAGACAGACAAACAAACGGACTCAAATGCAATACCCTCTCCTCTGGCGAGGGTAACTAGAGGAGAATTATGTGGATTGGCCATGCACATGGGATGAACAGAACCATATTCAGAAGCCGGATGAACAATGCAATCTACAAAGGACACCACATAGGGAAATGAGAAGGAGGAAGGCCATAAACTACTTGGTGGAAAACAGTGACATCTGTGCTGGATGAAATTGGCATGGTCCGGAGCGTTGCTGAGAAAGTTGCCAAAGATCGGGACAGATGGCAAGGGATCATTGCAGCCATATGCCCCAGCATTGAATGAAGATGAATAATAAGAAACTATATAAACGTCAATTTCCCTGATAACTTCTTTTTCAGACTACGGTGAACCTTTTTCAATATGAACAATTAGTGTGGTCCATAATTGGCGTTACACTGTTGAAAACTCGTCCTTTTCGAAATATATTTATTTGATCTCATGGATTCTGCTTCTTCTCCTTACCTAATACCTTTCCACATTTTCTTATGAGAAGTTCAGGCGAGTTCAGGCTGGAGTTCCCCAAGGAAGTGTGCTGGGCCCTGTGCTTTTTCTGGTCTTTATCAATGATCTCTCTGACTCTCTGGAAAATCCTCTCTATCTCTTTGCTGATGACTCCACTCTCTGCCGCTCCATTCCTCTTCCCTCAGATCGGCAGTCTGCAGCCTCCTCACTCTCTGAAGACCTGGACAAAATCACAGACTGGTCAAACAAGTGGAACATGTCTTTCAATCCTGACAAATCTCACTCTCTTACTATGTCTCTCCGAAAAGATCGACTGGACAACCCTCCCATCTACTTTCTCAACAATCCTCTCCAAGAAGTTCTGTCACTCAAGCTTTTGGGTCTCACTATCTGCCATGATCTTTCTTGGGAAAACCACATTTCCAAGCTGGCCTCCAAAGCCAGTCGCCGACTGGGCATCCTCCGTCGTGCGAAGTCCTTCCTCGGCACACCTGAGCTCCTCACCACATACAAGGCTTTCATCCGCAGCTCAATGGAATACTGTTCTCCCCTATGGGCTGGTGCTCCTGCCTCACACCTGGCTCGGCTTCACGCTGTTGAATCCAAAGCTTTCAAAATCATTGGAATCTCCCGCGATGAAGCTATCTCTGAGGGCCTTTCACTCACTCACCGCAGGCAGGTAGGTGGCCTTTCTGTCTTCTACCGACTCCTCTCCGGCCTTGCTCCCCCAGCTCTCTCTGTGCTCTGTCCCCCAAATATTCCTACAGGTCGCACAAGATCTGCCAGCAACCCTCTGATGGTTAAACTGCCGAAATCTCGGCTCTCTGCTCACCTTCACTCTTTCATTCCTCTTTTCTCCCGCCTGTGGAACAAACTCCCACACTCCCTTCAATCCCTCTCCTCCCTCCAGGTCTTTAAAACAGCTGTTCACCACCATCTCTTATCTTCCCCCATCCATAACCTTGATCTTTTCTACCCCCACTAATTCACCCCAGATCCACCTTGTTTGAAATTCCAACTTCTTTCCTGGAAATCCTGGCAGTGTCCATATGTTTATACCTCTCCCACCCCCCCCCCCCCCTTCACATGCCTCCCCCCCTTCACATGCCTCCCCCCCAAAGCCCTCTCCCTCCCACAGATCTCTCGATGTCTCCATGTCTCTCGGTCCCTGCTCTCAAATGTTGTGTTTGTGTCCTTCCCCCTCTCTCCCCATCTTGTCTACCGCTCCCGATGTTGTTTTATGTGTCTGTTTGTCTTTCTGTGTGATTAATGTTCGCTCTTTCACGAGCCTCGATCTTGTATACAAAAAAAAAAAAAAAAAAAAAAAAAAATGAGAACTGATAGAAATCTGACATTTTAATTACATCTTATGACAATTTTATGGAAGATTTTTTTTTTGTTAAAAAAAAGGTTTGGGGTATTATCATGGTGGTATAGCATGAAATAGGTCAAGTGAAAAAGTGTAATTGTTAGTAATCAAACACCCATTTTATAATGCTTCATCAACCATGACGAAGTATGTGTTGTTGATTAAAATCCCACAAACTACCCTCAATCCGGGAAACGTTTGTTATCACAGAGTATATCTCACTGAGTACGCCAATTATATTGACGTTGCTGTTCAGCTTAAACATTAACAGATTACAAGCAATACATGGGTATACAAGTGCAATAAAACTGGGCAAAGCAAATGGACTTATAAGATATCACATTGGACTTGATACAAAAGCTTGCATTTGGACAAGTACCAATTTTAGCATTTCTTCCTCACAATTAGCAGAGTTTCCTGCCTTTGGTTAGCACGCTCCGTGTCCAGGCTACCTTTGGTTAGGCTGAGAGAGACACAGATACAAATGATTATTCACAAACCTCAGCCCCTGCAAAACCACAGAGCTGTCCATTGGGCCGACCGTCACATTGCGGCTCTCGTACTTCTTTGAATTTGGATGGTATGTGACGAGATAGCCTTGAACTCCAGCCTCAGGCCCATCCCACGTGACTCTGAAACCACTGCTCTGCACTTCAGATGTTCTGAAGTTATCTGGTGGAAGAAGCACTACAGAGGGACAACAGGGAAGAATAAAGGTTTGTTACTCAGTAAGTCTTGCAAGGGTACCTCAGACAACATACCATCAATGAATATCTGGTCACATCATCGTCTTTCTTGAATCTAATTTGAGAAAATCAAACTCTGGGGATAAATAGACGAGGTGGAATGTAAAAATCAAGTAATTATATCAATTGTGGGAAGTTTTGACAAAAATCAACCCCCAAACTCTCCTCTCAGCCACAATGTCCCTGACATTCCCCTTTCTCCCTTTCTTAATATATTTTCCTCCATCTCTTCTCAAAATTCTTTCCTTTGTCTCCCTCTTCCTCCTCCATCTTTTCTCAGCTCACATACTTTCCATATTCTCTCGTATCTTTCGCTTTCCCTCCCTTTTCTCAAATAGTTTTCCACTCCCTTTACTCGCCATTCTCTTTCCATTGTGGCATATGGAATACACAAACATACATGTTAATGATTCATGAGAAAAGTGGGATAGCTTATATAAACATCAATGCTACTTTCTTCTAAAGGTAAATGTAACTCGATACAGCAGCATGACGAAGAAATAACAATCTGACTTTGTTATCGATTATGCTGCAATTCAATGACTGGTTGAGTAGGGTCGCTTGTGGCAAAATAGGTTTGCTGAGGGGTTGACAGTGGGTAGCAACTGACTTTGTTCCGTAGTATGAGCAAGTTGTTGTTATCATTTCCTCCAAGTGTATACACGGACCACTGGAGGCGTCATGCGTCCAACCACTCTTTGGCTTTCAAGTTGTGCCAAGCACGCAGAGAGGGGGAGAGCTGCTCTGGTGATGGGAAATTGAGAATGGTGTACTGGCGATAAACTACCCTTGAGCCCAAGCGATGTGCATTTAAATATATATTTATATATATATATCTATATATGTATTATATATGTATAGGTATATATGCATATATATATATATATATATATATATATATATATATATATATATATATATATATATATATATATATATATATATATATATATATATATATATATATATATATATATATATATATATACAGTGGAACCTTGACTTACGAGTGCACCAACTTACGAGTTTTCCGAGATACGAGCCGTCGCTCGGGCGGTTTATTGCTTTGAGATGCGAGCCGAGATCTGAGTTACGAGCTTACGTCACCCGCCACCAGGTGGGTTCCGGTAACGTGGTTATCTTGCCGTGCAAGCAGCTCTGCCGTATATAGCTGCTGCTTTGTTTTCGCATTTTGGTTATTTTGGAAAATTTCTTAGTTTTAACCATGGGTTCTAAGAAATTGAGTGCCAAGGGCAGTACTGAGAAGAAGAAGAGGATGATGTGCTTGGATATAAAACACGCAATCGTCGAAAAACATGAGCGAGGTGTGCGTGTTGTCGACTTGGTGAGGCGGATGTGAAGGCAGCTGAAGATTTTATTATAACTTTTGCCGAACTGATAGAAGCCGAACGATACATCCCCCAGCAAATCTTCAACTGTGACGAGACAGGGCTCTTCTGGAAAAAGATGCCGAGGAGGACGTATATAACGGCAGAGGAGAAGAGCATGCCAGGCCACAACTTGTTCAGAGTGCCGGCGATAGCTCGCCTTCTCTTTGTGGAAAACACGGTGAGATCCTTAACATCCAACAACTAATGGGACGCAAACGGGGCGCCCAGTTTAGCGGTACACGGCAGAGCATGCCAGGTTTAACACGGCGGTTTAACGGCAGAGGAGAAGAGCATGCCAGGCCACAACTTGTTCAGAGTGCCGGCGATAGCTCGCCTTCTCTTTGTGGAAAACACGGTGAGATCCTTAACATCCAACAACTAATGGGACGCAAACGGGGCGCCCAGTTTAGCGGTACACACATTGATGAATCACCCTGCCTGTGACTCACCCATGACAGGTTATAGCTGGGTCGGGATTCAAACCCAGGCTGGACAGTTTAGAGTCAAGTGTGCGTACCTCCAGTCCAGGCCATCCTGCCAACTTGTATGCTGCATACAGGTGAAATATAAAGCGCGAGATATTTTTATATATACTGTATATTTAATAAAAAATTGGTGTGGTTTTTGGCGGGCTGGAACGGATTAATAGCATTTCAATGCATTTTAATGGGAAATTTAATTTGAGAAACGAGCAAATTGAGTTACGAGCTCGGTCACAGAACGAATTAAACTCGTAAGTCAAGGTTCCACTGTATATATATATATATATATATATATATATATATATATATATATATATATATATATATATATATATATATATATATATATATATTGTTACAGATACGACTTTGATGGTATGGTGGGCCGAGCGGGATGGCCGCCGTATCCGTACAAGTTACCCGATTGTGCCCGAACGTGGACTAGCCGCGCTATGCTGGCTCAATAAGAAAAAGAAGACACCCGGCTGGATTACAATCACACAATACGACACCAACGTTTCGATTCTCAAGTATATTCGTACGGAAAAAGGTTAGATTACAGGGGCTAGAGGTATATTACAGGAAGACAGGCACTTAGACACACTCTTATATTAACCCCGGACAGACGACAGACACACGGGACAAAATGCTGACTCACACGGGGGTTGATGAAAAGGAAAGGCAGGTCGCGATGGCTCAAGGTGCACTCTTGGCTCAAGGCAGAATCGACTCGGTCCGGTCCAGAGATGCGGGGAGGTATCGTCGCGCTGGGGGTGGCGGTGGCTTCTCTCTCCAGTCTCCAAGCTGAGGCGCATCTGTTTCAGCGCTCGCAGGTCCGTCTTTCTCCAGCTGGGGGCGAATCTGACGTCACATCCGGCGCGTGGCCGCGTATATCCGGCGGGGAGTGACACGCCCTCGGCTCGTTAGCTCCGCCTCGTGGAATCGGCACGTTGCTTCTCATTGGGTGCTTGCGGGGGGGGTTACTGGCTCCGCCCCTGACGAGGAGCTGACAGCCAGCCCCTTCGGGGTGACCCCGTGGAGCGCATGGTCTGGAGCTAATCGAGCCGGTGTGAGGACGCATCCTCCCCCGCTCCGCCGCCATCTCCTCTGTTGTTGTTGTAATTGTTGTTGTAGTTGTTGTTATTGTTGTTGTAGTTGTTGTTATTGTTGTTGTTTGGGGAAGAAGATGGGAGGAGGTATGGGAAAGGTCCTAAACTCACTACTGATGCCATATAATCACATTCTGGTGCAACGAAGAGTCATAATTAATGGAGACGAGGCCTTAACTGACATAGAATAAGAATAACTAGGAAGATGTCCGAAAGTTGTCTACGTGTGGTGCGGTGGACCTGGGCACGACATTTAATGGGGGAATAAGGGGAAGGTCGGCTCTACTGATTGTTATTTACATGCAATGGGACTAGGGAATGGGGGATCGGGGAAAGTTGGGGAGTATTGGAGAAAATAGGGGAATATTTACAAGCGGATATGGAGGCCAAATTCCATATTCGCAACATTGCACCCTTCTCTACCCTCGGGGCGTCCCGACCCGATAAATTTTTACCTACTTTAGTGTGGCACGCAATGTAGTTCCCTCTACTATTAACTCTACCCTGAGTGCGACAGTTTTACAGATATTCACAAATGAGTAAATATGTCCCCCTGCGACGTTGCACCCTTCTCCTCACAGAAACACACCCACAGGATAACCGAATCCGGAAAGAATTCTCAAACTAAACATACAGCCGGTAGGGAGCATTATTTACACGACTACGCTGCTATTTACACTACGATCCAGGACCTGTTTTTGGAGGAACACATGCAGATGTTATGCATAGAGAGAGAGCGCGCTTGCCAACATCGATACACCAACCCACGAGTGCTCTGTGGCCGACGGCCTTTAATAACGTGCAGAGCACCCTTTCCCAGCATCAAAAGCACCACCCCACCACACAGTCAGCACCATCCGGTGCAGTCACCATTGTTCAATGATTAAAAATAAATGCGACAACCCCTAACCCTGCAGGTGTCTCTTGCTCTTCTTGTGGTGCACTTGGTGTCAACTAAAAGTGGTTCACCTGTATGGCATAGGTGCCACGTTGACCCATAGGTCCATCCCCGGGTGGTGCTTGGCCGCAAACGAACTGCGGTCCATTGTGGGTGGCCACAAACATTGCGGTCCATATGGTGTATCGATCCCGGCAGCAAACAGCGAAAGTGCAGGCCCACAACTGCGCAGCCAGCACCTCTCTCTCCTCTCTCTCTACCCCAAAGCCAGATCCTCGGAGGTGGGAGACAAAAGAAGAAACAAGTGAGTAAGGTGGTAAGGGCGCAAAAGTGCACGCAATGTAAGGTGATGCACACTGGGGGCACATGGGAACCAGGTGAGACAGGTACGTTCCTATCGTACGCCCCCCCCCCCCCCACCAGGTAACCTACATGGCCCCTCCCTTACCCCTTACTGTATCCACAAAACACAACACTACCCATAAACATCTACTTTACAAATCAACAAACATCCCTACTGTCTCCCCCGTTCCTCCCATAAACCAAATTCGTCTTCTCTCCCTCCTAACCAATCAAATTTGCCATTTTCAACTCTCATCAAAATTTGCCATCTCCAACTCAACATCATAATTTGCCATTACCAATTCATCATCAGTCCCTCCTAGGGAGGGAGAGATGGAATCACCCCAATGTCTCATCCACGTCGTGATGCGTCTCACAAATCCACACAGCGATTCATCTCCTGCAACAAAACAAAGAAAACACAGGTGTGGAGTCATCATCATCACCACAGGTAAGTGGCTGCGTATGGTGCGACAGGTTCATCAATCCTAACTATCTCCTAAATGACTTTAACAACTTTACACTACCCGGGGTCTCTCTCCGGCCAAACCATTGGCCCTCTTACACTATGGGTTCTAAAAACCAATTCCCATTGGCCAAACTGTGGTGCTCTTCAATTTGGGGTCTCACTCCCCCGATTCATCTCCCGGTGCTCTCGCACAATTTCTGGGCTGTGGCGTGTACCTCTCCCAGTGGGTCTACCCACCTGCACACCTCCACCACTGCAGTTGCCTCCGAGCTTACCTGCTCCTTACCCTAACCTAACTACCTGGGGAAGGCCCTCTGGCGCTCTCCCCACTCAATGCCCTCTCTGGCACTGGGCTGCCCGATCCACACCCGGGATCCTCAGGCACCCACTCACAACTACCGGCTCCCAGAGCCCACCTGCGGCCTCACCTGGCCGACATCCTCACAGTGGTGGAGTGCCCAACCAACTACACACACTAACAGGCTACACGCCCAGCCATTTCCACGACACTAATGCACCCATCCAAACATCATTCTGCAACCGCACCACAAATGCCAATATCCAACCACAATTTACCTGTACCCTCTACCTAACACTTACACTACCCGCCCCGGGTACTCGTGAAAGGGGTCCACTCTTCCCCCATCCACTCCTTCGCACCATGCACACCACTCCGTACCACTTACTCCAACTCTCTCCACACACCTGTACTTGCACACCTGTTCTCTCACACCTGGTGCCACCTGCACCCTTCTCTCCCCAAGCGCATTCGCGCTGATCCACAACACCCACTACTCACACACTGCTCCACACACCTGTCCAGTTGCACACCTGTGCAATCACACCTGTTCAATCCTCACACACACGGCATCATCTCAGCTAACTACTCCCTTCTGAAACTTGCGCTTCCCAGTCGTCCCTTTAAACTATTGCGCTCCCACGTCATTATCATCCACACTAATCTACCTGCGTCCCCACTACAGGTATCAGTCACTAACTAACCTTAACGTTACCTAAGGTCATCTTCTCTAGATCCCTACACACAATATCCTAACCCACCCGGGCTAGTTTTCACTGCCATACACCCCATAATCTATTGCTCCTTTGCCCCCCATCTGTGAGGGATGGTGGATTTGCCATCCCACCACATCGGGGGTCTCTCACTACCAATTTTGCACATCAAATTTCAACAAATCAAAAATTTGGCCAATCACTGCCCATCATCTGCCAATCACTACTGCCAATCCTTTGCCAATCATCAAATTTTGTTTTTCTCTAATTTTGGGTCCAAAACACTAACCTCATCACCCAGTCGACTCACTAATACCTCTCGGTGCGCCAATCCCTGTCCAAAGCCCGGCTTCGTAAAGCCAAGCAATGGATGCTGGTTGTTTTGTGCCAGCGGCTGGATGCGTCCGGCACTCGGTGCAGGGACGGGGGCTTACCCGGGCCGAGATCCCACGCATCACCTCGGCGTGGAGCCATCCAATGTCCCGATCTCGACCTGCCGGAATGCCTCAACAAAAGGTGGTCGCCATGACGACCCTTTCTATCGGGCTGCCAGCTCCGCCTAGTGGAGCCTGGACGCGGCCGTTCAAAGCGAGGCCCGGCACGCACCGAGGGCCTGCTTCGGCTAAAAGTCGCTCTAACCTCTAACCCGTGTAACGTCGATGCTTCACCTGGACGCTTACACCCCGCAGCCCGTTCCTTGCTCACACATCCAGCTGTGCCCATGCTCCTCGTACCGTTCCTTACACACCCAGGCACACCCATTCCACTCACAGCCTTGGTCACACACCTGACCACCGAACACTTTGGCACACATTCGTTGGTAGCACACCTCACCAAAACACCTCTTCGCGCCCCCTCCTCTGTCACCTCCTCTGTGACAATCACAGGTGTGCCCTCATTCGCACACCCAACCACGTGCCTCACCACCAACTCCAGCGTGCATTCCCACTCACGCTCTACCATTCCAGGTGTACATCCTTCCATCCCAGGTGTACATCCTCGCTCACCTGTCACAACCAGCTCACTCTCCTTGTCACTCTCACTACTCTCACCTCCACTCGTGACAACGCACTCTTTCCCCATGCACCTGTCCGTCACACACCTTTCTCGCGCACACTCTCCCGTTACACCCTCTGTAACACTCACCACAGGTGGACACTCTTCCTTACTTCTGACAGCGCACTCTTTCCTCATGCACCTGTCCGTCACACACCTTTCTCGCGCACACTCTCCCGTTACACCCTCTGTAACACTCACCACAGGTGGACACTCTTCCTTACTTCTGACAGCGCACTCTTTCCTCATGCACCTGTCCGTCACACACCTTTCTCGCGCACACTCTCCCGTTACACCCTCTGTAACACTCACCACAGGTGGACACTCTTCCTTACTTCTGACAGCGCACTCTTTCCTCATGCACCTGTCCGTCACACACCTTTCTCGCGCACACTCTCCCGTTACACCCTCTGTAACACTCACCACACCGCGCTTCCACGTGCTCCCTCGCACACGCGCTACGACCGACTCACTCTCGCCAGCACACTCACTCCTTGGCACGCACTTTTTCCTCACACACCCCAGAGTCGGATTTTCTCGCACACCTCCTTTTTCGCACACCAGACCGGTCGCACACTTCACCAACGGCCTCTCACGAACACCCGGGTCCATCTCGACCCCCAAGCTCCTTAAATCCCCTGGCGCATCATACGCACGACCATATTGGTCACCACTTACACCGGGTCCTCTTCCTCTTCGCTTCTCCTCCATCACCTGCGAATCCCTCATCCGGTTAATGAGCACATCATCACGATCCAAACACAGACTTTGGACCAATTCTTTTATCTCCTCCTTTATCTCCTTCTTATCCCCTCTCCGTCGCTTCTTAATTTCGCTCATCCCTTCTTCCACTTCTTCTAATTTGTGCTTCACCTCTTTTATTCCCCGGTACGTCTCCTCAAGCTCGTCCTCCAAGGCTACCTTGACCGTTTCCAGGTGCGTCCTCACCTGCCGGTCCTTCGTCTCCATTACCTCTATGACCTCGTCCAACCTCGTTGTCAGTCCCTCACGTACCATCTGACATTCCCTCTTCGTCGCTACCAAGTCATCTTTTAGTTCTTTCTGTGTCGCCTTTAAACCTCCTAATACCGCAGTGTTCCTTTGAACCTGCTCCACTAACTCCGTCTGTCCCACCGTCAGCTGCTCCACCTCTTGCGTCAGGTCCTCTATGCCCCCTTGTAACTTTACAGTCCCCTTTCTCACCTCCTTTTCCATGTGCTCCTCACAGTGCCTCACCTCCTCGCGCACTCCTCCGACCTCCTCACTCACTCCTCTTCTGATCTCCTCTCCCATCACTTGCATCTCCTGCCCAGATGCCACCCTCATCTGCTCCATTTCCTCCCTGTGAGCATCCAGTTTGGTTTCTACCCCCATTCTGACCCCCTCTATCTGCTGCTCCATTTGTTTAACTTCCCTTTCCGCTTGGTCCCTCATGTCCCTCAATTTGCCTTCCATACTGTTTTCTAACCCCTCTAACCCATTTTTCACTCCCTCTATCTGATTCTCCTGGGCAGCCATTCTATTTTCTACCCCCATTAACCCATTTTTCACTTCTTTTATCCCGTTGTCTAACCCCTCAAAATTATTGTCTAACTTCCCAAATTTCTTGTCTAACTCCTCAAAATTATTGTCTAACTTCCCAAATTTCTTGTCTAACTCCTCAAAATTATTGTCTAACCCCTCACTGGTACCCCTCGCTTCGTCCCTCATTACCCCCATTTGCTCACTCTGAGCCCTCGCTTCGTCCCTCATTACCCCCATTTGGTTTCCCAACCGCTCACTATCAGCCCTCATTCCCACCATTTGTTCCATAAGGGCCCTCATTTGCAGGAGGAAAAGGTTCGAATCCACCAGGGGCGCTGCCGCGGGCGTGGACGCCGTGGCCACCTCGTGCGTGACAACGCTATTTTGCGACCCTGCCGCCCTCACTGCTTCGCTCTCCTCCTGTCCCTCATGTCCCTCAATTTGGTCCTGGACCGACCCTGCTTCACTCTCCCCTACCGGACCCCAGCCGTCTTGATCCGCCATAGCGCGACTTGCAAAATTCGAGTTTCGTAAAACAAATACAAATTTCGGCCGCTCCAAATTTTGACCAAATTTTTTTTTTTTCCTCTATTCGTTTTTTTTTTCAAAATTTGGTCGGGCCTCGAATCTCACTCCCGACACCAATTGTTACAGATACGACTTTGATGGTATGGTGGGCCGAGCGGGATGGCCGCCGTATCCGTACAAGTTACCCGATTGTGCCCGAACGTGGACTAGCCGCGCTATGCTGGCTCAATAAGAAAAAGAAGACACCCGGCTGGATTACAATCACACAATACGACACCAACGTTTCGATTCTCAAGTATATTCGTACGGAAAAAGGTTAGATTACAGGGGCTAGAGGTATATTACAGGAAGACAGGCACTTAGACACACTCTTATATTAACCCCGGACAGACGACAGACACACGGGACAAAATGCTGACTCACACGGGGGTTGATGAAAAGGAAAGGCAGGTCGCGATGGCTCAAGGTGCACTCTTGGCTCAAGGCAGAATCGACTCGGTCCGGTCCAGAGATGCGGGGAGGTATCGTCGCGCTGGGGGTGGCGGTGGCTTCTCTCTCCAGTCTCCAAGCTGAGGCGCATCTGTTTCAGCGCTCGCAGGTCCGTCTTTCTCCAGCTGGGGGCGAATCTGACGTCACATCCGGCGCGTGGCCGCGTATATCCGGCGGGGAGTGACACGCCCTCGGCTCGTTAGCTCCGCCTCGTGGAATCGGCACGTTGCTTCTCATTGGGTGCTTGCGGGGGGGGTTACTGGCTCCGCCCCTGACGAGGAGCTGACAGCCAGCCCCTTCGGGGTGACCCCGTGGAGCGCATGGTCTGGAGCTAATCGAGCCGGTGTGAGGACGCATCCTCCCCCGCTCCGCCGCCATCTCCTCTGTTGTTGTTGTAATTGTTGTTGTAGTTGTTGTTATTGTTGTTGTAGTTGTTGTTATTGTTGTTGTTTGGGGAAGAAGATGGGAGGAGGTATGGGAAAGGTCCTAAACTCACTACTGATGCCATATAATCACATTCTGGTGCAACGAAGAGTCATAATTAATGGAGACGAGGCCTTAACTGACATAGAATAAGAATAACTAGGAAGATGTCCGAAAGTTGTCTACGTGTGGCGCGGTGGACCTGGGCACGACATTTAATGGGGGAATAAGGGGAAGGTCGGCTCTACTGATTGTTATTTACATGCAATGGGACTAGGGAATGGGGGATCGGGGAAAGTTGGGGAGTATTGGAGAAAATAGGGGAATATTTACAAGCGGATATGGAGGCCAAATTCCATATTCGCAACAATATATATATATATACATACATACATACATACATACATACATACATACATACATACATACATACATACAGTCACGTGAAAAAGTAAGTACACCCCATGTAAAGTTTTGACTTTTTCAACATATTTCAACATACAGCTATTTGATCTTCATTTCAACAATATTGATAGATAAAGGTGATATAATATAACAAATATCATGAAACATTCACATTTTGTAGTCCATTGTATAATTTAAATAAACATAAATGCAAATTTCGCATTTGAAAAAAGTAAGTACACCCCTACATTTATCACTACTTCAAATACCTAAAATTAGAATCAGGTGCACCAGCTCAGGTGCAAATGATTAGAACATCGTTAGAGAGGATCTTGGAGGAACCCGTCTTATTTAAACCTCAGACATTTCGTTTGGTTGGCTCTTTGTTGTTGAAGTGTGCGGCGTCACCATGCCTAGATCAAAAGAGCTCTCTGAGGCCTTCAGAAAGAAGGTTATAGATGCCTACGGGTCTGGGAAGGGATTTAAGAAGATCTCCAAACAATTTGAAATCAATCATTCGACTGTCCGGAAGATCATCTTCAAGTGGAGAAGATTCCAAACAACTGCCAACTTGTTCAGGCCACGCTGCCCCAGCAAGTTCAGCCCGAGAGCAGACCGCAAGATGCTGAAAGAAGTCTCTAAGAACCCCAGAATGTCATCACAGGACCTACAGGAAGCTCTTGCCACTGTTCATGTCAAAGTGCACGAGTCTACCATTAGAAAGAGGCTGCACAAATTTGATCTACATGGGAGGTGTGCCAGGAGGAAACCTTTGCTGCCCAGAAAAAACATCAGGGCAAGACTAAAGTTTGCCAGTGAACATCGAGGCAAAGACCAGCACTTCTGGAACAAAGTGCTCTGAACAGATGGGTCAAAGGTAGAGCTATTTGGTCACAGTACCAGAAGACATGTTTGGCGAAAACCAAAGACAGCGTTTGACCACAAGAACCTGATACCAACTGTAAAGCATGGTGGTGGAAATATTATGGTTTGGGGCAGCTTTGCTGCATCAGGGCCTGGGCAGCTCACCATCATATAATCCACTATGAAATCTTCATTGTAACAGAGGTTGCTTGAGGATAATGTGAGGCCATCTGTCGGAAAGTTGAAGCTCAACCGAAGGTGGACCTTGCAACATGACAATGACCCTAAACATACCAGTAAATCCACCAAGGAACGGCTGAAAAGAAAGAAATGGAGGGTTCTGGAATGGCCAAGTCAAAGCCCGGATCTAAATCCCATCGATATGTTGTGGGGGGATTTGAAACAAGCTGTGCATGCAAGAAACCCCTCAAACATCGCACAGCTGAAAGAATTCTGCACGGAGTGGGCAAAAATTTCTCCCAGTCGATGTCAGAGACTGGTAGACAGTTATAAGAAACGCCTACTTGATGTTGTTTCTGCCAAATGTGGCAATACCACCAATTGGAGCCAAGGGTGTACTTACTTTTTCCACATGCGAAATTTGCATTTATGTTTATTTAAATTATACAATAGACTACAAAATGTAAATGTTTCATGATATTTGTTGTATTATATCACCTTTATCTATCAATATTGTTGAAATGAAGATCAAATAGCTGTATGTTGAAATATGTTGAAAAAGTCAAAACTTTACATGGGGTGTACTTACTTTTTCACGTGACTGTATATTAGGGTGGTCCAAAAATGCCAAAAAAAATCACTTTTTCATCTGGATTTTGATGCTCTATTGGATTATTGTTAGAAATGGTCTAAATCATTCACCCAAAAAATATTTTGCATCTGAGTCATCTATAAACTCATACACACTCAACATATAAATTTGTCATTTTGGTCAATTTTAATGAAAATCGTCCATGTTGAGAGGCTTACAAAGACTTTAGAAATATTTTTTTCCTAAATAATGTCATTGATGGTACATACCCCTGTGAAGTCCTCATGGTCGAAACATGAGTCAGACATGTATGAACATGTTTCAAACATGTTTCAAGCATTGTCAAACATGTTTCGACCATGATGATTTCACACTCACAGGCGCAAGCATATGCAAAAAGTCATGAACCACAAAATGGCTTAGTACAATAGTGCATGTACTTTTTCCACCTAGGTTGCTATTGGAATGTTCTCATTTAGCCAAATTTGGTGAAAAACCAAATTTCAATTTCAATTGAAGTGTGTATGAGTGTGTATGAGATGTAAACATATTTCAATTGAAGTGTGTATGAGATTCTAGATGGAATTGAGCGAAAATATTTGGTGGGTGAATGTTTTCGACCATTTCTAACAATAATCCAGTAGAGCATCAAAATCGGAGAGATCGATGTTTTTTGGACCACCCTACTGTATATATATACAGTATATATATATATATATATACATATACTGAAACGCAAAAGAAACTTACCACTTGTTTGAAATGTAATAAAATTGTAACAGTTCAAAATAAAACAAACCAACATTTGCTAATTGAAACATTGGCATTTTATTGATGACATGTCAAGTTTTTGACCAAGATACACCATCTCATCAGTTTGTTCTACAGTACAGAACAGCACAGGGTGAAATGTCAGTCCCCTTTCAATAGCGTGTGTGGCCACCATTGTTTTGGATACAGGCAGTGCATCGTCGGCGTATACTGCCTACCAGTCTTTGGATGGATTGCTGCTGGATTCTGTCCCACTCAGTCCTCAATGTCTGAAGCAGCTCTGCCCGTGTCCTGGCCCTGCCAACTACGCGTCTCCCAAGCTCATCCCACAGGTGCTCTATGGGATTCAGGTCAGGGGAGAGCGCAGGCCACTGCATGGTGTTGATGTTCTCGCCTTGGAGAAATGCAGTGGTAAAGCGAGCAGCATGGGGACGAGCGTTGTCATGCTGAAAGGTTCTCAGTTCTGGGTGGTCTAGCAGGAATGGCAGCAGATGAGGTTGCAGGATGTTATCCACATACCGCTGCGCATAAAGATTCCCATCCACAACCACCAGTGGCGACCTGTACCGGCCTGATATGGCGGCCCACACCATCACACTTGGGCCACCCCACCTGTTGGCCTGACGCACGCAACAATCGGCATATCGCTCGCCAGTTCTTCTCCAGACACGCTGACGCCCATCAGGACTGTCCACACAGAACCTTGACTCATCGCTGAAAGCGACCTCGTTCCACTGCGCCAAGGTCCACCGCTGATGCTGCTGGCACCATCTCTGTCAGTTGCGGCGATGGGCAGCCATCATCACGGGGCCTCTGTATGGTCTTCTGGCAGTCAGACCATAGTCATGCAGTCGTCTTCGTGCAGTATCATTGGAGATCCGTGGGTTTGCACGCCCCGGAGTTTCTGCCGCAGTGCGGGATGCTGGACAGAATCGATCCCGCAGGTGACTTCGGACCATCTGCCTGTCCTGCCTTGCAGTGGTGACTCTTGGCCTCCCTGATCGAGGTCTGTCATCTGCAGAGTTGTGGAGGGTGTCTCTGTCCACCAGGGCCGATATCGTCTGGTGTGAACAGCCAAGGCGACGTGCCACCTCACGGTAGCTCAGTCCGCCTTGCAGCATGCCCAGGGCACGCTGCCGTTGATCCCTTGACAATCGTGGCATGTTGATTGAAATGCCCATTTTGCACTGGCCTTTTTAAAGCCAATATCAAGACATCACGTGCAGCTCATTAAAATCATCCCGTACCCCTTGGCTAATCACTGACAGTCAAAACGGCTGTTCAACAGCTGTGCTATGAAGTGACCATTGAAGGTTCAAGTGACCATCTGTGACCGTTTTGTCTGACAGTGAGGACACTATTGTCCACAAATAAGTTCACACATTTACTACACGCAGTGTTATTGTTGATATTTAAAGGTTTCAAAGGTGGTAAGTTTCTTTTACGTTTCAGTATATATATACACAAAGAATTAAGTTAAGCACCCCCCCCGTTTTTTTACAACCTCGCACATTACAAGTTTGTTGTCGTCAAAACAGTGTAATATACCCATGATATTGCTATATTTTCTGGAGAAGTGATATTATGGTCACATAAAAACATAACAATCATGCCGTTTTCAATATTTTATTCTGAATAATTTAAGGTGAAATTTTTTGGGAATTTTAGGCATATTTTCACCTCAATTTAAGTATGGAGCTATAGGTCCATCACGGACAGTGTGGATGACGTTTATGTTTTCTAACGTACAGTCATTGTTCTGAGAAGACCTCTAGCGATCTTTGCGTCAATAACATGTGTAGGACCCACGTGATCGGATCACTGACTCAACCCTACGTCTCATAGACCCTGTAAGCCGTCGTATGCGTTGCTGTGGCAGGTTGTTCCATTCCCGATGTAATGCACGTTCCAATTCATCCAGATTGGCTATTGGAGGGACCATCTTCGCAATTTGTCGTCCCAACATGTCCCAAACGTGCTCGAGGGGGTTCAACCTGCCACAGCAACGCATACGACGGCTTACAGGGTCTATGAGACGTAGGGTTGAGTCAGTGATCCGATCACGTGGGTCCTACACACGTTATTGACGCAAAGATCGCTAGAGGTCTTCTCAGAACAATGACTGTACGTTAGAAAACATAAACGTCATCCACACTGTCCGTGATGGACCTATAGCTCCATACTTAAATTGAGGTGAAAATATGCCTAAAATTCCCAAAAAATTTCACCTTAAATTATTCAGAATAAAATATTGAAAACGGCATGATTGTTATGTTTTTATGTGACCATAATATCACTTCTCCAGAAAATATAGCAATATCATGGGTATATTACACTGTTTTGACGACAACAAACTTGTAATGTGCGAGGTTGTAAAAAAACGGGGGGGGTGCTTAACTTAATTCTTTGTGTATATATATATACGAGTGTATATATATATATATATATATATATATATATATATATATATATATATATATATATATACAAACATATATATATATATATATATATATATATATATATATATATATATATATATATATATATATATATACATACATGATATATATTGTTGCGGATATGAGATTGGCATCCATCCATATCCGCTTGTAAATATTCCCCTATTTCCTCCATACTTCCCAACTATCCCCAATCCCCCATTCCCTAGTCCCATTTTCTGTAAACAACACTCTGTAGACCCGACCTTCCCCTATTTCCCCCATTAAATGTCGCATCCAGGTCCACCGCATCTCACGTAGACAACTATAGGACATCTTGCTAGTTATTCTTAGTCTATGTCAGTTAAGGACTCGTTTCCATTAATTCTGACTCTTCGTTGCACCAGAATGTGATTGTATGGCACCGTTAGGAAGTTTAGGACCTCCCAATACCTCCCCGCAGCTCTTCCTCACGGTTCAACAACAACAACAACAACAACAGCAACAACAACGGCGGCGGCGCGGGGAGTGCGCGTCCTCACTCCGGCTTGGTTGGTGGGGGGTGTTGGGAGGGCACCAAGCCTTTCCAACGAGCCGCCATCGGACATGTGCTCGACGGGGTTACCAAGTAGGGGCTCGCTGTCAGCTCCTCGTCAGGGGCGGAGCCCGGTAACCCCCGCACCCAATAGAAGCGGCGGACCGATCCCATCTGGGGCGGAGCCAACGAGCCGAGGGCGTGTCACTCCCCGCTGAGCATGCGCAGGAAGAAGGAGGTGACGTCAGATGCGCCCTCAGCTTGGAGAGAGAAGGACGCAACCTCCGAGCGCTGCAATACCTCCCCGCATCTCTGGACCGGACCGTGTTTGATTCTGCCCCTGAGCCAAGGTGCACCTTGTGCTATCGACTGCCTGTCCTTCCCTGCCATCAATCCCTGTGTAAGTCAGTCTTGTTCCGTTTGTCTGTGGTCTGTCTGGGATAGATAAGGTTGTGTCTAAGTGCCTATCTCTTCTGTGTCTTTACCTCATTGCCTTGTAATCTACCCCTTTTCTCCCCCACTAATTATATCCTCCTCCGGAGGTCTTGAGAACTGTACCCCTTGCGTCGTTTCATTTATCCCAGTCGTTGTGTCCTTTCCTTCATTGATTTAGCGTAGCGCGATTTGGCCAACGTTCGAGTGGAATCGGGTGAGTTGGGGGTAATCGGGTAAACTGTGCGAACATGGCGGCCATTCCGCTCGGCCCATCATAACATCTTAAGCCGTTTCCGTAACAATTGGTGTCGAGGAGTGAGATCGGACCCGAAGCGCGCTTAACGCGCTCAAAATTACAAGTAACCGAAATTTGTTTTGTTGTAAAATAAAAACCCGAATTTTGAAAGTCGCGCTATGGCAGATCAAGACGGCTGGGTTCCGGTAGAGGAGAGTGAGGCAGGGTCGATCCAGGGCCAAATTGAGAGACATGAGGAGAGCGAAGCAGTGAGGGCGGCAGGTTCGCAAAATGGCGTCCTCGTGCACGAGGTTGCGGGCGCGCAAAATGGCGCCTCGCACATGGCTACGGCGGCCGCACCCGCTGCACAAGTGGGAGGGATGGCCCAAATGCAGGCCCTCATGGAGCAATTTATGGTACAAATGCAGGCGTCCCTCAACCTGCAGAAGGACGATATGAGGGCTAATAGTGAGCAAATGAGGGCTGATAGTGAGCGATTGGGTGAGCGATTGGAGGGCCAAATGGGGGTAATGAGGGACGAAGCGAGGGCTCAGAGTGAGCAATTGGGGGTAATGAGGGACGAAGCGAGGGGTACCGGTGAGGGATTAGACAAGAAATTAGAGGGGTTAGACAATGGGATAGAAGGGGTGAAACATGGGTTAATGGGGGTAGAAAACAGAATGGCCGCTCAAGAGAATCAAATGGAAGGGATGAAAAAGGGGTTAGAGGGGTTAGAAAACAGGATGGAATCCAAATTGAGGGACATAAGGGACCAAGCGGAAAGGGAAGTTAAAAAAATGGGGCAGCAGATAGAGGGGGTCAGAATGGGGGTAGAAACTAAATTGGATGCTCACAGGGAGGAAATGGAGCAGATGAGGGTGGCATCTGGGCAGGAGATGCAAGTGATGGGAGAAGAGATCAGAAGAGGTGTGAGTGAGGAGGTCGGAGGAGTGCGCGAGGAGGTGAGGCACTGTAAGGAGCGCATGGAGAAGGAGGTGAGAAAGGGGACTGTAAAATTGCAAGGTGGTATAGAGGAGTTGACGCTGGGAGTAGAACAACTGACAGAGGGACAAAAAGAACTAACGGACCAGGTAAAGAAGAACACAGCGGTAATAGGAGGGTTAAAAGCGACACAAAATGACCTAAAAAATGACTTGATAGCGACACAGAGGCAATGTCAGATGGTACGTGAGGGACTGACAACGAGGTTGGACGAGGTGACAGAGGTAATGGAGACAAAGGACCGGCAGGTGAGGACGCACATGGAAACGGTCAAGGTAGCCTTAGAGGACGAACTTGAGGAGACGCACCGGGAAATAAAAGAGGTGAAGCAGAAATTAGAAGAAGTGGAAGAAGGGGTGAGCGAAATTAAGAAGCGACGGAGAGGGGATAAGAAAGAGATAAAAGAGGAGGTAAAATAATTGGTCCAAAGTCTGTGTTCGGATCGTGATGATGTGCTCATTAACCGGATGAGGGATTCGCAGGTGATGGAGGAGAAGCGAAGAGAAAGAGGACCCGGTGTAAGTGGTGACCAATATGGTCGTGCGTATGATGCGCCAGGTGATTTAATAAGCTTGGGGGTCGAGATGGACCCGGGTGTTCGTGAGAGGCCGTTGGTGAAGTGTGCGACAGGTCTGGTGTGCGAAAAACGAGGTGTGCGAGAATGTCCGACCATGGGGTGTGTGAGGAAAAAGTGCACGCCGAGGAGTGAGTGTGCCGTCGAGAGTGAGTCGGTCGTAGCGCGTGTGCGAGGGGGTACATGGAAGCGCGGTGTGGTGAGTGTTACAGAGGATGTAACGGGAGAGGGTGTGCGAGAAAGATGTGTGACGGACAGGTGCATGGGGAAAGAGTGCGCTGTCAAAAGTAAGGAAGAATGCACGCCTGTGGTCAGTGTTACAGAGGATGTAACGGGAGAGGGTGTGCGAGAAAGATGTGTGACGGACAGATGCATGGGGAAAGAGTGCACTGTCAAAAGTAAGGAAGAGTGTACACCTGTGGTGAGTGTTACAGAGGGTGTAACGGGAGAGTGTGCGTGAGAAAGGTGTGTAACGGATGGGTGCATGAGGAAAGAGTGCGCTGTCAAGAGTGGAGGTGAGAGTAGTAAGAGTGACACGGAGCGTGAGTTGGTTGTGACAGGTGAGAAAGGAAGCACACCTGGAATGGTAGAGCGTGTGTGGGAATGCACGCTGGAATTGGTAGTGAGGCACGTGGTTGGGTGTGCGAGTGAAAGCACACCTGTGATTGTCACAGAGGAGGTGACCGAGGAAGGGGCGCGAAGAGGTGTGTTGGTGAGGTGTGCGAACAACGAATGTGTGCCAAAGTGTTCGGTGGTCAGGTGTGTGACCAAGTCTGTGAGCGGAATGAGTGTACCGAGGTGTGTAAGGAAAGGTACGAGGAGCATGGGAACAGCTGGAGGTATGAGCAAGAAAGGGGTAGCGTATGCGTGTGAGCATGCAGGTGAGGCATCGACGGTAACCGGGTTAGAGGTTAGAACGACTTATAGCCGAATCGGGCCCTCGGTGCGCGTCGGGCAGCTTCGCGTGCCGCGAGGACCAGCGGGGATCCGAACCACGGCGGTTTCGAAAGAACCGCCGTACGCGATCCACGCCGGGCCGTGCTTTGAACGGCCGCGTCCGTGCTCCATTAAGCGGAGCGGGCAGCCCGATAGGAAGGGTCGTCATGGCGACCACTTTTTGTTGAGGCATTCCGGCAGGTCGAGATCGGGACATTGGATGGCTCCACGCCGAGGCGGTGCGTGGGATCTCGGCCCGGGTAAGCCCCCGTCCCTGCCCCGAATGCGGGACGTATCCAGCCGCTGGCACCAAACGACCCGCATTCATTGCTCGGCTGTACGAAGCCGAGCTTTAGACGTGAATTGGCGCACCGAGAGGATCTAGTAAGTAGACTGTAATGACGAGGATAGTGTTTTGGCCCCGAAATTAGAAAAACAAAATTTGATGATTGGCAAAGGATTGGCAGTAATGATTGGCAGATGATGGGTAGTGATTGGCAAATTTTTGATTTGTTGAAATTTGATGTGCAAAATTGGTAGTGGGAGATGCCCGATGTGGTGGGATGGCAACTCTGTCATCCCTCACAAACGGGGGGCAAATGCGCTATAGTTTATGGGGTGTATGGCAGTGAAAACTAGCCCGGGTGGGTTAGGATATTGTGTGTAGGGATCTAGCAAAGATGACATTAGGTAACGTTAAGGTTTAGATAGTGACTGATACCTGTAGTGGGGACGTAGTAGCTTAGAGTGGATGATAATGACGAGGGAGCGCAATAGTTTAAAGGGACGACTGGGAAGCGCAAGTTTCAGAGGGGAGTAGTTAGATGAGATGATGCTGTGTGAGAACTGGACGGGTGTGTGGAGCAGTGTATGAGTAGTGAGTGTTGTGGATCAGCGCACATGCGCTTGTGGGAGAGAAGGGTGCAGGCGGCACCAAGTACGAGAGCACAGGTGTGCAAGTACAGGTGTGTGGAATACATGGAGTATTGGAATGAGTGGTGTGGAGAGAGTTGGAGTAAGTGGTACGGAGTGGTGTGCATGGTGCGAAGGTGTGGATGGGGGAAGAGTGGACCCCTTTCACGAGTACCCGGGGCGGGTAGTGTAAGTGTTAGGTAGAGGGTATAGGTAAATTGTGGTTGGATATTGGCATTTGTGGTGCGGTTGCAGAATGGTATTGTGGATGGGTGCATTCGTGTTGTGGAAATGGCTGGGCGTGTAGCCTGTTAGTGTGTGTAGTTGGTTTGGGCACTCCACCACTGTGAGGATGTCGGCCAGGTGAGGCCGCAGGTGGGCTCTGGGAGCCGTTAGTGTCAGTGGGTGCCTGAGGATCCCGGGTGTGGATCGGGCAGCCCGTGCCAGAGAGGGCACTGAGGGGGTGAGAGTGCGAGAGGGCCTTCCCCAGTTAGTTAGGTTAGGGTGAGGAGCAGGTAAGCTCGGGTGGCAACTACAGTGGTGGAGGTGTGCAGGTGGGTAGACCTGCTGGGAGAGCTACACGTCACAGCCCAGAAATTGTGCGAGGGCACCGGGAGATGAATCGGGGGAGTGAGACCCCAAATTGAGAAGCACCACAGTTTGGTCAATGGGAATTGGTTTTTAGAACCCATAGTGTAAGTTGGCCAATGGATTGGCAGGGAAAGACCCCGGGTAATGTAAAGTTGTTAAAGTCATTTAGGAAATAGTTAGGATTGATGAACCTGTCGCACCATACGCAGCCATTTACCTGAGGTGGTGATGATGACTCCACACCTGTGTTCCTTTGTTCTGTGTTGAAGGAAAGGAGAATTGCTGTGTGGATTTGTGAGACGCATCACGACGTGGATGAGACATTGGGGTGATTCCATCTCTCCCTCCTTAGGAGGGACTGATGATGAATTGGTGATGGCAAATTTTGATGTTGAGTTGGAGATGGCAAATTTTGATGTTGAGTTGGAAATGGCAAATTTGATTGGTTAGGAGGGAGAGAAGACGAATTTGGTTTATGGGAGGAACGGGGAAGACAGTAGGGACGTTTGTTGATGTGTAAAGTAGATGTTTATGGGTAGTGTTGTGTTTTGTGGATACAGTAAGGGGTAAGGGAGGGGCAATGTAGGTTACCTGGTGGGGGGGGGGGGC
The DNA here is from genome assembly GCF_964187855.1 of Myxine glutinosa. NCBI lineage: Eukaryota > Metazoa > Chordata > Myxini > Myxiniformes > Myxinidae > Myxine > Myxine glutinosa. Next base: position 128,151,583 of record NC_136268.1, read on the forward strand.
GTACGGTAGGAACGTACCTGTCTCACCTGGTTCCCATGTGCCCCCAGTGTGCATTACCTTATATTGCGTGCACTTTTGTGCCCTTACCACCTTACTCACTTGTCTTCTTTTGTCTCCCACCTCCGAGGATCTGGCTTTGGGGCGGAGAGAGAGGAGAGAGAGGTGCTGGCTCCGCAGTTGTGGGCTTGTACTTTCGCTGCTTGCTGCCTGGATCGATACACCATATGGACCGCAATTTTTGTGGCCGCCCACAATGGACCGCAGTTCTTTTGCGGGCAAGCACCACCCGTTGATGGACCTCTGGGTCAACGTGGCACCTATGCCATACAGGTGAACCACTTTTAGTTGGCCCCCCTGACGGCCACAATTCAGAAATGGACGCGGTTGGCGCCTTTCTTTATTTCTAAAGAAGCCAGAAGGCCAAGTGCACTCCATGAAGGCAAGACCAGCGGCAGAACATCGGCCGGCTGCGACACCACCGGTGACCATGGACACTTGATTGTGCATTCTTATGAACACTTTATTGGTGCACCGGATGGTGCTGACTGTGTGTATGGGGTGGTGCTTTTGGTGCTTGGATGGGGTGCTCTGCACATTATTAAAGGCCGTAGGGCCACAGGGCACTCGTTGGTTGGTGTATCGATGCTGGCATGCGTGCTCTCTCTCTATGCATAACATCTGCATGTGTTCCTCAAAGAACAGGTCCTGGATCGTAGTGTAAATATCAGTGTAGTCTTGTATAAATGATGCTCCCTACCGGCTGTATGTTTAGTTTGAGGATTCTTTCCGCGATTCGGTTATCCTGTGGGTGTGTTTCTGTGAGGAGAAGGGTGCAACGTCGCAGGGGGACATATTTACTCATTTGTGAACATCTGTAGAACTGTCGCACTCAGGGTTGGGTTAATAGTAGAGGGAACTACATCTGAGTGCCACACTAAAGTAAGTAAAAATTTATCGGGTCGGGACGCCCCGAGGTAGAGAAGGGTGCAATGTTGCGGATATGAGATTGGCATCCATCCATATCCGCTTGTAAATATTCCCCTATTTCCTCCATACTTCCCAACTATCCCCAATCCCCCATTCCCTAGTCCCATTTTCTGTAAACAACACTCTGTAGACCCGACCTTCCCCTATTTCCCCCATTAAATGTCACATCCAGGTCCACCGCATCTCACGTAGACAACTATAGGACATCTTGCTAGTTATTCTTAGTCTATGTCAGTTAAGGACTCGTTTCCATTAATTCTGACTCTTCGTTGCACCAGAATGTGATTGTATGGCACCGTTAGGAAGTTTAGGACCTCCCAATACCTCCCCGCAGCTCTTCCTCACGGTTCAGCAACAACAACAACAACAGCAACAACAACGGCGGCGGCGCGGGGAGTGCGCGTCCTCACTCCGGCTTGGTTGGTGGGGGGGTGTTGGGAGGGCACCAAGCCTTTCCAACGAGCCGCCATCGGACATGTGCTCGACGGGGTTACCAAGTAGGGGCTCGCTGTTAGCTCCTCGTCAGGGGCGGAGCCCGGTAACCCCCGCACCCAATAGAAGCGGCGGACCGATCCCATCTGGGGCGGAGCCAACGAGCCGAGGGCATGTCACTCTCCGCTGAGCATGCGCAGGAAGAGGGAGGTGACATCAGATGCGCCCTCAGCTTGGAGAGAAAAGGACGCAACCTCCGAGCGCTGCAATAATCCCCGCATCTCTGGACCGGACCGTGTTTGATTCTGCCCCTGAGCCAAGGTGCACCTTGTGCTATCGACTGCCTGTCCTTTCCTGCCATCAATCCCTGTGTAAGTCAGTCTTGTTCCGTTTGTCTGTGGTCTGTCTGGGATAGATAAGGTTGTGTCTAAGTGCCTATCTCTTCTGTGTCTTTACCTCATTGCCTTGTAATCTACCCCTTTTCTCCCCCACTAATTATATCCTCCTCCGGAGGTCTTGAGAACTGTACCCCTTGCGTCGTTTCATTTATCCCAGTCGTTGTGTCCTTTCCTTCATTGATTTAGCGTAGCGCGATTTGGCCAACGTTCGAGTGGAATCGGGTGAGTTGGGGGTAATCCGGTAAACTGTGCGAACACGGCGGCCATTCCGCTCGGCCCATCATAACATCTTAAGCCGTGTCCGTAACAATATATACGTCTGTGTATGTATATATTGCCATGTGTGTGGGGGTAGCGAATGAAATACCTTAGTTAGTCAAGGTGGAATTGTATAGAGTAGTGTGCTCCGAATGTCGCGACGAAGGCACCTCGATGTACCTAAGTTAGCGCCGAATGTCTGTGTAAGCGTTATGTGTCTCCATGGGAGGGGTGGAGCTATGCTAATTAGTTAGGGCATAAGGATAAAATTCCTCTTGTGTAATCACCTTTGTGATTTTTCCCCTTTGTTCTTTCGACATTAATTCGGCCAACCATGCGACCAGCACCGAATTAAAACAACGCAATCGCCGACGGTACCAGACACGACTACACCACCCAGCCGAATCTTCTCAATGGGCACCAAGTGTTGCCGCGAGTCCACGCCCCGAAGGACGATTGGTTGGGACGATTCGATGGCGCTCGGTGATTGTTGAGAGTGTGAAGTCATCGTCGAACATTCGAGCACCATCAGCAAAAAGCCGAAGCGACCGCAATTTTGCTCTCCCGGGCTGGTCGCAGGCAGTCTCATTCATGCTCTCTCTCTTCCTGGCTGCATGGAAGGCGGACGCATTTTGCTCTCTCTCTCCCTGTGCCCTTGACGGAGGCGGCTGCGTGCGGAGTTGTGCATGATGGGGAAGCAAGTGGCTGGACCCGGTGGATCGATCGGAGGAGGAAGGAGTTTGGCCGTCGCTCTGCAGGTTGGTGGCTGCTACAGGCACGACTTTTTTGCCATCTTGTGTGGTTCCCGCGTGGTGGTTCCAATAGACAGGGCAAACCCAAGGAAAAACTAACATTTTTTCCAGTCAAGGTTTTCTCAGTGGATTCATCATCCTGAACCCATACCATTTGATATTAGCTTGGAGGCACCTCGAATTTTGCCTCAAATTCAAGATGGCGGCCAAAATCCCAAATGGCCGCCAAGATTACCTTTAGGAGATTTGTACTGCCTCTTAGTGTTTCCTGTCAAGGTTTTTTCAGTGGTTCTGTCATCCTGAACATCTATCCTTTAAGATTAGCTTGGGAGCCACCCAGGATTTGGCCTAAAATCCAAGATGGCCGCCAAAAATCAAAATGACTGCCCAAATTAAATTAATTAGGTTTATACTGCCTTATAGTTTTTCCTGTCAACATTTTCTCAGCAGTTCCGGCATACTCGACCTACAGCCTTTAAAATTAGCTTGAGGGCCACCTAGGATTTGACCTCAAATCCAATATGGCCACCAAAATGGCCATCAAAATCATCTTAATTATATTCAAACTACCTCTTAAGTTTTCCTGACAAAGTTTTCTCAGTGGTTCAGCCATTCCAAACCTATGTCCTTTGTTATTAGCTTGGAGGGCACCCAGGATTTGGCCTCAAATGCAAGATGGCCACGAAAAACCAAAACGGCCGCCAAAATTACCTCAAAATTGATATTTCGTCTTATTTGTCCCCCAGAATGTTCCGTTCTCGGAAAGCGGGGTTTAGGGGCTGTGCAATAATTATGGGACCTGGGGGAGGGAGAAATTTCTGGATGGTGTGCCAAAAAATGCTTGCCCCCCCCCCCCCCCTCGCGACGTGCCAAAAAATCTTTGCCCGCCTCCCCCCCCGCCCCCCCCCCTTTGCACATGCCAAATTTTGGTCATCCCCTATTCCAAACCTGAAATGGTCTATAGAGGTGATGCGAGCATAGCGAGAAGATCTGGCCCAAAATGGGTTCGGTGGGTCATTGTCTGGTGAACCCTTCACTACAATCCATGGGGATTTGATAATTGAGACCACAATCAACCGAGAAGTGAAGGTCAGAGGTGGTCCAATGCAAGGCGGATACAGTACCAATGAGAGCACAACAGACACATTCGTCACGACCAGTCATATCATGGCTAAGATCAGAGCTACACTGAAGGAAAGGCTAAATATCATCACCTCCTCAGCCCACAAGGAGACCACAATAGCGGCCTGAATACACCATGAAAATATGGTTCATAATCTAGTACTTCAGCTTGACAAATACTTTGACTCATTCCTGAATGGTCCCCCTCGTCATATGAACACTGGTGTGGAAATCGATTGTGATGGTGTAAGAGGATTGATGTCATCCGCAGAAGCTGGAGAACAGAAATATAAAGAATTTGTTGACTTGAGACTCAAAGCCAGTGGGGAAGACCGAGTCAATTTCTTCGACAAGATTACCAAGCTCAAGATCAAAACCGGGATGGAGAAGGCCAAGAAAGACCCAAAAGTTGTTAATGTCCTGAAAGAAGACAGACAGGCCTTCGGTTTACTGGTAGGCAAAGCTACATCTCCAGCAGAGGCACATTCATATCCCTTGACTACTGTCCCACTAGCTCTAGCAGCACCAGAGAGAGATTTGAGACAAGGTTCAAAAGCAGCATTGAGGAACTACCTCATAGAAGAGTCTGAATCAGTCCGTGAGAACCCACCACATGAAGGAAATTGGCTTATAGATGGAATGGCTGCTGTGAAATCTGTTCCTGCTCAGCGAACTTGGGGAAAATATGCAGCAGCCCTGTTGAAATTTTGCTTGCCAGAAAGTGACTCCAAACCACAGCAACTGGGAATCATATTTGATTCATACAGTACAGCCACAACGAAGGAGCTCACTCAACGTCGCCGTGGCACACCTGGAAGAAGAACTCACATCACAAGCTCTGAACAGGACATGCCTAAAGGGAAAGATTGGGACTCGTTTCTGCGAAACTCAGAAAATAAGACAGAACTGCTTTGATTTCTCGTCGATTACTACAAGACCGATGCTGTGAGATCCAAGCTGAAAGTTCCACTAACTGTGACAGAGGAAGATAATACCTGGTTAATAACGCAACTCAAAATCGAGATGCTTGACTCCTGCAACCACCACGAAGCTGACACCAGACTCATCCTCCATGCATCCAAGTCAACAGATCCCGTAATTGTCAGGGCGACAGATACAGATGTCTTGGTTCTCCTGACCTATGCTTATTCTGTCATTAAACCATTACAAGACTGGATGATGAAGATTGACCATGAGAGGTCTGTTAGCGTCAAAGCTCTAACTGACCGATTTGGTGACGAGATGTGTCAAGCACTTCCTGCCTATCACAGCATTACAGGGTGTGATACAACCTCTTTTCCATTTGGTGTTGGTAAAGTAAAACCACTGAAGAAGACAAAGAAACTGGGAAAGTTCCAACTCCTCTCACAACTTGGCACATCGCGCACTTCAGTTGAAGACATCGCCGACGCTAAGACCTTCTTTAGAACCTGCATGTATGCTGGAAGTGAACATGAAGAGTTTGTGAGAACAAGGATCAGAATGTACGACAAGCAGAAAGTGAAATCCAGTTGAAATATCTTGCCAGATGAGAGTAGCACCAATGAACACCTCAATAGGAGCGATTTACAAGCTTTCATCTGGTATCAATGTCTGAAACAAGATATTGAGTATCCTTCCATCAAACACAGAGGTTGGGAAGAAACGGAAGATGGTATTTGGCCAATATGGTTCACCTGCCCCCAATTCCCACCAAGCCTTTCGGTGACGAGCAGCAGAACAAGGTTACCACCAGGTAAATATACATTTATTTATAGTAAAGCTATGCAAGGTTTCCATTTGCTGTTTCAGACTTGTTGTTTGTCATTAAGTAATACAATTCACAGCCTTATGTTATCGAAATCAATTTGACAAAGCATTAAATCATTTACGATCATACAGGTGACATTAATTATGATGCAGACACAGAAGATACGAGAGACACCGCCCAGCCCCCAAAGAAGAGAAGAACGAGACCCAGCCATAGTGAGGACAAAGGAGACGACAGCACAGGAGGGGACGAGAGTACTGGAAGTGACAGCAACAGCATTGAAGAGCAGTCGGCTACCTCTTCTGGCAGTATTAGAGCAGTCCACTCATCTGACTCACAGACGGACAGTGACTTGGATAATAGCGAATGAACATTAACTCTGGACTTGCAGTTCTATCTTAATTATGTGTTTGTTTCGCCCATTTTGTTGGTGAATTGAACTGCAGGATGACCAGAAAATGCGGTTAATATTATCTCAATTTACATTTTGTGGCCTGTTTTGAGTGAGAATGTCATATTTACATGATAATAAAGCTCGGTTGAGTATTCTAGACCCCAAAATCAATTTCCGGTACCATTATAAACCTCATATTAGGTACAAAATGTTAATTTAACAGGAAAGAGAACTCTTATTAATTCAATTTTGAGGTAATTTTTGCGGCCATTTTGGGTTTTCGTGGCCATCTTGCATTTGAGGCCAAATCCTGGGTGCCCTCCAAGCTAATAACAAAGGACATAGGTTTGGAATGGCGGAACCACTGAGAAAACTTTGACAAGAAAACCTAAGAGGTAGTTTGAATATAATTAAGATGATTTTGACGGCCATTTTGGCGGCCATCTTGTATTTGAGGTCAAATCCTAGGTGGCCCTCAATCTAATTTTAAACGCTATAGGTCCAGTATGCCGGAACTGCTGAGAAATTTTTGACAGGAAAAACTATAAGGCAGTATAAACCTAATTAATTGAATTTTGGCAGCCATTTTGATTTTTGGCGGCCATCTTGGATTTTAGGCCAAATACTGGGTGGCTCCCAAGCTAATCTCAAAGGATATATGTTCAGGATGACAGAACCACTGAAAAAACCTTGACAGGAAACACTACGAGGCAGTATAAATCTCCTAAAGGTAATTTTGGCGGCCATTTAGGATTTTGGCCGCCATCTTGAATTTGAGGCAAAATTCTGAGTGGCCCCCAAGCTAATATCAAATGGTATGGGTTCAGGATGATGAATCCACTGAGAAAACCTTGACTGGCAAAAATGTTAGTTTTTCCTTGGGTTTGCCCTGTCTACAAGACCGGTCAAGGACACCAGGTGGAGTATCAGCCAACGCACCACACTACATTTTATTTTTATTTCATCATCCCTTTGTGTTGTGTACGAGTCCGTGTGGATGTGCCTTAATATAGGAATTAGTTTGGTTTTACCTTTTGTTTTGTTATTGCCTGCTTTATTTTCATTAACCTTTATTTGTTACATTTTCAATCCCTTGTGTCCTGTCTTGTTACTTGCAAAATCGAAGATTTTTCAAGGATATTGGTCCGTTGTGTTTGTGGTTCTGTCTGTCTGTCTTTCTGTTTGTTTGTCACCGGCCTACAGGTCACAATTCCAAACCGATCATCACGAAACTTCATCAAGTTGTATAGGTCGTCCCAATTGACAAGCCTATTGTTTTTGGGGTCAAAAGGTCAAAAGGTCAATATAGGCCAAAGGTCAGCTGTTTAAGACCTGGAGGGAGGAGTGGGATTGAAGAGAGTGTGAGAGTTTGTTCCAGAGGCGGGAAAAAAGAGGAATAAAAGAGTGAAGGTGAGCAGAGAGTCTTGATTTTGGCACTTTTCTTTTGGCAGATGTTGGCAGGTCTTCATTAATGGGAAGCTCTGGGTTGGCTTTGATGCAGTCAAACTCTCTCAGAATTCATGCCTTCCGGCTCATATCAGGGAGTGGGATGGTAGACACGCCTGGGAGCCACTGCGTGGGCATTGATTTCAGTGTACTCCTGATTATCCGCATCAGTGTTTTCAGGACCATGTCCAAAAGTTTTATGTGGCTGCTCTCTGCCCAAACAGAAGAAGAGTATTCAACTGCAGAGTACACAAGAGTAAGGATAGAGCAGTGTAAAGAGTGCTTGCACTTAATCCCCAGCTGGTGCTCGCTATTTTCCAGATGATATCTACCCTGGTCTTGATCTTTTCTGTAACCCGTTTTAGGTGTTCACAGAAACAGATGAGGCACAAACCTCTGACAGAGATAGATGCTGAATAATTACATGTCCATTGTATTGTGACCGAATCACATCATGCTGTGTTCTGGTGAAAGTTTTCCTCTCGGGCTCCAATGTGGAAGTAACAATCTCAATACAAGATATACCCACCTCCAGCAGCAATCACGACATCAATGTCCAGGGAGTGTGTTTGTCGTACTCTGGGAAGTTTGAAACCAGTTGTGTAGATGGGTCATGTGAAAGTATCGGTCTTGTGCTGAAGTCGCTCGCTATTCTGGGATATCCATTTCCCTGGCATATCGCTTGTTGATCCAGTGGCTTGATAATGTCTTCTGAGGTCATAAACAGTTCTCCTCAAATTAAAGAGCCCTGCAACATAGCTAAAGGAAGACGCTGCTTAAACGTTCCAATGATTTGATTTCTCTCATTTTCTGACAGAAGCGGCAATGTAATGGATTGTTAAAGAATGTAGTGCGTTTCTTTTTTGATGATCTACACACTAGTGTCTTGGAAAGACGGTTTTGAATTTGCTCAGAATGCCTTGTGTCACAAATAAAAACTGAGGGATGCATGAGTTGCACATGCTGAAAGATTATTGCATGAGGAAACTACATTACTTGGAAACTTGCAGTCAGGTGTTCTGCACATCCCTTGTGCCATAAAGGAATTTTGAATTAACGCTGGAAAACTCATTCAACAATTACATTCTAAATGAGAAAGAGCAATCAGAGATTGCAGAACTTCACCAGGACTTGTTTTCAGTGTTTTTTTAAGGCTTTTGTGTTAAAACAAATATGGCGGCCGAACCAAGTGACTGATGACGTCATCATTAATTTTTTTTCCTCTACCAATTTATCCCTAGATGATGCTCAACAAATTTCATCTTGATCGGATGAAGTTTTGTACTTGTCAAATTATGACGTCATAATGGAGGCACCAATGACATCATCATTAACATATGTTATTCCCCATGGAGAGCTCTTTACAATGAGCCATGTCTGAAATTTTTTCCATGCAGCGCTTTCAGAGATATAGAGGTGCAATGTTTATCGGTTTTTCCAAGATGGCGTCCATACCACGTGACCTATGACGTCATAATTATCTTTAAAATTTATAGAGGTGGAGTTTCACCTTTGGTGAAAATTTCCTGCCAATCGGACCAACGGTTGCAGAGAAAATCATATTTATTATGTGTGGACAAACAAACAAACAAATGAAAAACCACTCATAGAGCAACACTTGGCAAAACAGAACAAAGTAGAATATCACTCAGTAGGGCATCCCTTTTACCTCACAAATAATTGGTGGTTGAATTGAGATCGCTGATATGAAAATATCATTCAAATTTCAAGTCAATCGGATGAAAATTGAGGATTTTAGAAATTTGAAATTGTTGTTGACCTTTGGCCTATGTTGACCTTTTGGCCTATGCTGATCGAAAAATAGTCGGTGGTTGAATTCAGTTAGCTGATATGTATATCCTTTTCAAATTTCAAGTCAATCGGATGAAAATTGAGGATTTTAAAATTTCAAAAAGGGTGGTTGACCTTTGGCCTATGTCGACCTTTTGGCCTACGCCGTCTCATAATAGTTGGTGGTTGAATTCAGTTAGCTGATATGTAAATCCTATTCAAATTTCAAGTCAATCAGATGAAAATTGAGGATTTTAGAAATTCGAAAAAAGTGGTTGACCTTTGGCCTATGTTAACCTTTTGACCTCAAAAATATATAGGAATTTGTCGGACCACGAACTCTACCAATTTATGAAGTTTCGTGAAGATCGGTTAAAAACGAACCTGTAGGCAAGTATAAGTGAGCGGCAGACAAACACACAAACACACAAAACACAATCCGGAGTGATCAACATACTTGCAAAAAAAAGAATTTTTTTTTGCCAAGTAACAAACAGACAAACAAATGAAAATCGGTCAGAGACCGAGGACTTGCCGGAATGTATTTTTTTTATCGGCCATTTAGGCCAAATATGGCGGCCGAACCACGTGACCGATGACGTCATCATTAACATATTTTATTCCCCATGGAGAGTTCTTTACAATGAGCCATGTCTCAATTTTTTCTATTCAGCACTTTTCGGAGATATGGAGGTGCAAAATTTTTCGGTTTTTCCAAGATAGCGGCCGAAACATGTGACCGATGACGTCATCATTAACATATTTAATTCCCCATGGAGAGTTATTTACAATGAGCCATGTCCCAATTTTTTCTGTTCAGCACTTTCGGAGATATAGAGGTGCAATTTTTTTTTCAGTTTTTCCAAGATGGCGGCTGAACCACGTGACCAATGACGTCATCAATTGGGCACAGGCTATTATTACAGGGCAAGACAAATACGTGTGCAAAGTTTGGCGATTCTACGTGCAACGGTGTAGACGTAGTGCTGCAAACAGACAACAAACAAACAGACAAACGAACAGATCAACATACTTGCCGGAATCTTTTCCGGCAAGTAACAAGAAGACGTCATGCGGAGCACGATACTTGCAAAATCCACCCCCCACCCCCAAGAAAAAAAATTCCATTGATACAGCAAATTGTCCATTTCATCAAGATTAAAGTTGACAATCTTGATCAAAGCTCGGGTCAATAGGAAGAAAAGTGACGATTTTTCAAATGAAAAATGATTTTGGAAGGTTGACCTTGAGTTGACCTTTGACCTTTTAACCTCAAAAATAGTACATTTCCCAATTTAGTGACTCAATATACAAATGCTATTCAATTTTCAAGTCAATTGGATGAAATTTGACCTCCAGATGACCCTTGACCGTTGACCTCAAAATCAATAGGCTTCTCAATTGGGACGACCTATAGAACTTGGTAAAGTTTTGTGACAATCGGTTTAGAATTGTGACCTGTAGGCCGGTGACCAACAAACAGACAGACAAACAAACAGACGGAACCACAAACGCAACCGACCAATATACTTGAAAAATCTTCGATTTTGCAAGTAACAAACGGACTCAAATGCAATACCCTCTCCTCTGGCGAGGGTAATTATACGTTTGTTTTTTATAATGGAGAGAAAATGAGGAAAGGGTTACTTTGAGTCAAATAACATTTCAGGGCCGCATATTGGGAATGACACAATATATTCAATTCTCATGTTGTTATAATGCAAAATGAAATTGTTTTTGATTTCTTAGGGGTTAATATATCCAGCACAATGAATATCTGCTGCAATGTTCCGGTCTTTTCGGAAGAGATTTAGGAAATGAGAATACAAATCGGGCCAAAATTGTTGGGGCAAGATTTTCCAAAGGGGTTTCCCCTCTCCCTCCCCCCCCCCCCCCGCACACCCCAACCACCCCCCCCCCTCCCCAAAAATCCTTAGCTTATCGCTGAGTTCATTTTTTGTGAGTTGGAAACTTAAATGGGGTGTTGAACTAGTTCCAAGGAAATCCGGCATTGGGACGTTTAAATGCTGCATCCTCATACATACACAACCTCATGCATCAAAACAATAAACAACCTTCAAATCCTATCACCATGCCCCGAAGCAAATATAGACCTGCCCAGCTATGCCTTTCATGTGGTTTAACACAACAACTGTCAACAGTTCCAAGCACGGCAGGCTCCCAAGCCCTGCAGCACAACACATCAATCACCAATAAGCGTAGTTCCTTCACCTCACTTCAGCGTTTGTCTAATAGGGGTAGGTGTTTGTTTCTTGGGTGAAAAATATTCTTCTTCCTCTGCTGCAGGCAATTTGAGGTACGAGTCGACATGGGCTTAATATTTGAAACAGATATTCTTCCACATCGTCGGTAAAGTACAAGACTTGTCACCTTTATTGACGAAACTAGCAGAGCACCCGCCCTACGGGTGATGTTGTTCCAAGTGTGCAACACGTTTTTCTCCCATCAGATACAGTAGTATTTTTCTGCTGACAACTACTTTTACTTGGATTTCTTGCGGATTTCCTTTGGTAATATTGCTCTTGCTCATTTCTGTTCAACTTAGGTGTCCTTGGCTTTTGAGGCATCTCAATTTTCCAGAAAACAAAACAAAATATCAAACATCACCCTAGCTAACAATAGCCATGACCATCTTACCCTCCCTCCCCCAACGACTCACAATCCCCCATCAGCCTAGCTAACAATGCCCACAACCAAACCACACCCCCTCTTTCCCCTCCCATCCACCATCCCCTCACAATCCCCCATCAAGCATCAACCCCACACCCCTCCCCCCCACTCCACTTCCCCCCACAATCCCCCTTCAACCGTGACCCGAGCTAACAACACCCATGACCACCTTAGCTCCCCTCCCCCATCCCCTCACAATCCCCCATCAGATATCACCCGAGCTAACAATAACCATGACCGCCCAACACCACTCACCCCACTCCACCACCCCTCACATTCCCCCATTAACCATAACCCTTGCTAACAATACCCGTGACCACCCCACACCACTTACCCCAATCCACCACCCACTCACAATCCCCTCTCAACCGTCACCCGAGCTAACAACACTATGTGTGTATGTATGTATGTCCGCTCTTCACCCATTGGTTGGACAGCTGACTTGCCGCCACCCACAATTGTAACCTGAAATACTTAACCTGAAGTACCCGAGGACCCAAAAGACCCCAACGACCAAAAAGACTGAAAATACCCTGAAGACACAATAAACCCCAAAGATCCAAAATACGCAAAAGACCATGAAGACCCAAACTACCACGAAGACTCAAAAAACTCCAAAGACCCTCCCACCCCAAAAATAAACCCCAAATAAACCCCAAGACCCAAAAGACCCTGAACACCAAAAAGACCCGGAGACCCAAAATACCCCAAAGACCCAAAAGACCCCAAACACCAAAAAGACCAGGAAGACTCAAAAAACCCTGAAGACCCCAAAGACCCAAAGATCCAAAATACCTCAAAATCCCAAAAGACACAAAAGACCCAGAAGACCCCAAAGACCCCCCAAAAAACTGAACACCAAAAAGACCCCAAAGACCCCAGAAACCCAAAAGACCTTGAAGACCCAAAAGACCCAAAAGACCCCGAACACCAAAAAGACCCCGGAGACCCAAAATAATGAAAATACCCCAAAGACCCAAAATATCCTGAAGACCCTAATAGACCCAAATGCCCCGAAGACCAAAAAGACCCAAAGACCCAAAAGACCGAGAGGAACCAAAGGACCCTACCCGAATAAGCAAAATATTCCAAAGACCCCAAATATTGAAAACACCCTGAAGACCCCCAAAAACATGAAGACCCATAAAGACCCACAATACTGAAAAGACCCAGAAGATTGAAAAGACCCAGAGGAACCAAATGACCCCAATGACCCAAAATACTTCATAGTTTTCCTCATAATAATAATAATAAATAAATATTACCCTTACAGCCTGGCCGCAACTGTGTGATGCCAGACGGCCGGCTATTTTTTTTCAATCACTTTGGAGACGAGTTACAGGAATGTGGTTGCTAGGGGAAACGCCCATATGTCTTTGGGGTATTTTTGGTCTTCAGGGTCTTTGAGGGTCTTTGGGGTATTTAGGGTCTTCATGGTATTTTGGGTCTTTGGGGTCCATTGGGTCTTTTCGACATTTTGGGTCTTTGAGGTATTTTTGTCTTTTGGGTCTTCAAGGATCTTTGGGATATTTAGGGTCTTTTGGGTCTTTGTGGTCTTTTAGGTCTTTGTGGTCTTTTTGGGTCTTTGGGGTCTTTTGTTTATCTTGGGTCTTTGAGGTCTTTAAGGGTCTTTGGGGTATTTTGGGTCTTCAGAGTCGTTAAGGGTCTTTGGAATATTTTCAGTTTTGGGGTCTTTTAGGTCTTCGGGGTCTTCAGGGTCTTTTTGGTCTTTGGAATATTTTGGGTCTTCGGCGTGTTTTGGGTCCTCTGGGTCTTTACATTATTTTGGTTCTCTTGGTTATTCAGGGTCTTTAAGGGTCTTCAGAGTCTTTTTAGTCTTTTGGTTCCTCTGGGTCCTTTCGGGTCAAAAGACCTTGGTGGTCTTTTGCGGTATTTATGGTCCTCAGGGTCTTTTGGGTCCTCAGGGTCTTTTGGGTCCTCTGGGCCGTCTCGATCTTTTGGGTCCTCTGGGCACTTTAGGTTAGGTATTTCACGTTACATTTGTGGGTGGTGTCAGGTCAGCTGTCTAAGCAATGGGCGAAGAGCGGAAATACATGCATGCATACATACATACATACATACATACATACATACATACATACATACATACAAACAATTGCTCAAATATATATAGATTACAAAAATCAATTCCATACTGTTCAAGAGGAAGTAAAAAATATTTCTCCTTGAAAACGTTTTTGGAATCTAAAACGTGACCATGCATATACAGCAAGGACATCGGGAAAGTCATCCACAAATGGGAGGAATGTGTGACACTGGCTGGAAATTCTTAAGAAATAGACGAGCTTTGCTGCTGAGCTTTAGTTCTTGGTTAGAGAAATCATTTTGACTCTCCGGTATAAGCGGTTAAAATGGGCAGCTTTCACATCTTTATCAGTAGAAGCCATGCATCAACTCAAAGATAAACAGGGAAATCTGTCAACTCCATCCCATAATCAGGTAGGCTCATGTATCCAATGATGTAACGTACTTTTTTTTTTTAACTCACACATTAAGATCAAAATATCATTCACATATTTCTCTGTAAGGGGTCCCGGAGGAACCAGGACACCCCACCTTTACCCCCAAATAATAAATACACAGCATAAACAACCCCAAACCCACTTTCCCTGAGACTACAAGATGCAACTTTAATAGATTAATTGTACGTGTTCCGAGACACATTAGTTGACAGCTTGCAAAGCAGGGCAGGGTGCCAGACAAGCAAGTACACAGAATACCAGTGAGACGATCTGGACATCTTGTTTAACATTCGAGGTGTCCATCCACTGTGGGAAAAAAGTGGTGGCATGACAAATTGTGAAATGACCTAGGTATGCCATGACCAGAATTAATTATATTTTCTCATCAATCCTCTGAAAACTACCATTCGTCTCAAGGCAATTTTATCATTCGTGAAGTGGAAAAGCGAAATAGAACTTGTTATTTTATTCACTTAAATCCAACACTGGATCAGGATTCAAACCCAGGCTAGACAGTTTAGAGGCGAGTGTGCGTACCCTCTAGAACCAGCTAAAGTTGAGTAAATACCACACAGGAGTGAAAATACAAAGTCCAATCAACTTGATTCATGACATCAGCACATACATATTTTCAGCATCGGCTTCAGGTAAAGACAATAGCACATTGGGTGAATTTGGTATGCACAAGTAACCAATCAGACACAATGAGAAATCGTAGTTTTCTTTCAAATTAAGCCCTTCAGCTGACAACGGTGATATAACGCGGAAACTATTTGGGAAATGGCGCATTGACACGTCTCATCTCAACATGCTCAAATTACTGCAACTCTTGGTATGTAAACATACCTATCTGCGTGCGCTTTTGTGACACACCTATTACCTGCCGTACCTAAGTTTTAATTCCTCTACTGGCTCGGGCTTGCTCTACATCGCAAAGCTGACCACACAATGAGTCTGACTGTGTCACTTGTGGCATTGCATAAACTGACAAAGCATTGATAGTCAGTTACATTTACACAGTTCAATCCAGACTTTTAAAAGCCCTCTATATACGTATGCCCTAAAGAGATTAAGCACGCTCACCTGCAGGCTCAAGAAATTAACACAAAAGCAGGAAAAAAATTCTCAATACTAAACCTTCATTCCACTCTTTAATGACGTCATATGTAGGGACTGCCAGGTTAACAAACTACTGCGATTTGTTTTCAACAAAATTATGTTTTTATCGATGTTTACACATTGCCCTGGGTGAAAACACATTTAAAGTGACAGGTTATTAACTTGTTGCATTACAATTGTCATTTGAGCATACCACATTAATGACATGAAAGGTGTCGTGAGAAATGAGGGAAAAAAGAAAAAAACATGCCGAAAGCATAAAAAAGATTAATATACTTTTTTTTTCTTTTTTTTGTATACAAAATCGAGGCTCGTGAAAGAGCTAACATTAATCACACAAAAAGTCAAACCGACACATAAAACACAAAAATAAGGGGAGCGGTAGACAGGTTGGGGAGAGAGGGGAAAGGACACAAACACAACATTTGAGAGCAGGGACATCGGGAGAAATGTGGGTGGGGGGGGGGCTTGGGGGGGAGGTGGGAGAGGTATTAAACATATGAGCACTGCAAGGACTTCAAGGAAAGAAGTTGAGTACTTCATGTTAATAATGCGAATTTGTAAGATGAATACCTTTGCATCATTAACTATAACGACATTGGGTAGAGAGTATACCGCCACCGGCTGAATAGTTTATGTTTTGTGTCCCACTGATAGGCCGGATCTGGATCCAAACCTGAACCAAAATTGAATTGGCTTGTTCTTGTCACCTACCCAACTCATCCACCTTTTTTCGGCCGAATCCGGCATCGTGATATACAGTCACGTGAAAAAGTAAGTACACCCCATGTAAAGTATTGACTTTTTCAACATATTTCAACATACAGCTATTTGATCTTCATTTCAACAATATTGATAGATAAAGGTGATATAATACAACAAATATCATGAAACATTTACACTTTGTAGTCCATTGTATAATTTAAATAAACATAAATGCAAATTTCGCATGTGGAAAAAGTAAGTACACCCCTACATTTATCACTACTTCAAATACCTAAAATTAGAATCAGGTGCACCAGCTCAGGTGGAAATGATTAGAACATCGTTAGTTAGGATCTTGGAGGAACCTGTCTTATTTAAACCTCAGGCATTTAGTTTGGTTTGCTCTTTGTTGTTGAAGTGTGCGGCGTCACCATGCCTTGATCAAAAGAGCTCTCTGAGGCCTTCAGAAAGAAGGTTATAGATGCCTACGAGTCTGGGAATGGATTTAAAAAGATCTCCAAGCAATTTGAAATCAATCATTCGACTGTCCGGAAGATCATCTACAAGTGGAGAAGATTCCAAACAACTGCCAACTTGTTCACGCCAGGCCGCCCCAGCAAGTTCAGCCCGAGAGCAGACCGCAAGATGCTGAAAGAAGTCTTGAAGAACCCCAGAATGTCATCACGGGACCTACAGGTAGCTCTTGCCACTGTTGATGTCAAAGTGCACAAGTCTACCATTAGAAAGAGGCTGCACAAATTTGATCTACATGGGAGGTGTGCCAGGAGGAAACCTTTGCTGTCCAGAAAAAACATCAGGGCAAGACTAAAGTTTGCCAATGAGCACCTAGGTCCTCGGCAAAGACCAGCACTTCTGGAACAATGTGCTCTGGACAGATGAGTCAAAGGTAGAGCTATTTAGCCACAGTACCAGAAGGCATGTTTGGCGAAAACCAAAGACAGCATTTGACCACAAGAACCTGATACCAACTGTAAAGCATGGTGGTGGAAATATTATGGTTTGGGGCCTTGGCAGGGCATCAGGGCCTTGGCAGCTCACCATCATATAATCCATTATGAATTCTTCATTGTACCAGAGGGTGCTTGAGGATAATGTGAGGCCATCTGTCAGAAAGTTGAAGCTCAACCGAGGGTGGACCTTGCAACATGACAATGATCCTAAACATACCAGTAAATCCACCAAGGAATTGGCTGAAAAGAAAGAAATGGAGGGTTCTGGAATGGCCAAGTCAAAGCCCGGATCTAAATCCAATCGAGATGCTGTGGGGGGATTTGAAACAAGCTGTGCATGCAAGGAACCCCTCAACCATCGCACAGCTGAAAGAATTCTGCATGGAGGAGTGGGCAAAAATTTCTCCCAGTCGATGTCAGAGACTGGTAGACAGTTATAAGAAACGCCTACTTGAGGTTGTTTCTGCCAAAAGGGGCAATACCACCTATTAGAGCCAAGGCTGTACTTACTTTTTCCATTTGTGAAATTTGCATTTATATTTATTTAAATTATACAATGGACTACAAAATGTAAATGTTTCATGATATTTGTTATATTATATCACCTTTATCTTTCAATATTGTTGAAATGAAGATGAAATAGCTGTATGTTGAAATATGTTGAAAAAGTCAAAATTTTACATGGGGTGTACTTACTTTTTCACATGACTGTACATCGTTTTCGACCCTGTCTCTCAATGGTGAAGAATCACTTAAAAACGAAAAGTATCTGGATCCGGATCTTCACCAAAATCGAATCGAATCTTCTTTGTCAAACTTCTACCGACGTTCTGTCTTTCTGTGGTCTTTCTGTCTTCTACCGACTCCTCTCCGGCCTTGCTCCCCCTGCTCTGTCCCACCAATATTCCTGCACAAGATCTGCCAGCAACCCTCTTCTGGTGAAGCCGCCAAAATCAAGACTCTCTATTCACCTTCACTCCTTCATTCCTCTTTTCTCCTGCCTCTGGAACAAACTCCCTCACTCTCTTCAATCCCTCTCCTCCCTCCAGGTCGATAAAACAGCTGTTCACCACCATCTTCTTCCAAAATCTTCTATCTTCCCCCTTCCAAAACCATGATCTTTTCTACCCCCGTTAAAACACCCTAAATCTGCCTCTTTAAATCCCCAACTTCTTTCCTTAAATTCCTCGAAGTGTTCATTTGCTTTATACCGATTATCACTCCCCCCCCTCCCCCCCTCCCTCAGCCCCTCCCTGTTCCACAGAACTACCGTCATCCCTGCTCTCTTCTGTTTTGTTTGTGTGCTTCCCTCCCTCCCTCTGTTGTCTCCCGATCCCTTCGTTGCATGTTGTATGTGTCTGTGCACGTTTTCATGTTCAATGTGTTAACTCTTACATGAGCCTCGATTCTGTATACCAAAAAATAATAAAAAACACCCGACTTGTTCACCAGCTTTTGTCTGAATCTGGCCACACATTTTTGAGATATCGTGGTACATATCGATTTTGGCCCTCTCTCTCAATGGTGAAGAATCACTGAAAAAATATCAGCCGGATCCGTGTCCGGATCTTCACTGAAACGTAATCATTTCTGCATTGTCACACACCCAACCTCTCCACAAAGTTCAACCAAACCCATCCACAACTTTTTGAGATATCCTGTTCACCGACAGAAACAACAACAAACAACAGTCATTTTAAGGCCATTTTCCCTGCTAGAGCGGGGGTTAGCCTTGCGGGCCCCATGACAATCTTCTCCATTTTGCCCAATTTTCTGCATCTCCCCTTGTTAACCCCCTTGCCCGCATTTCTTCTTCGACCATCTTTAGCCAAGTCTTTCTCGGTCTTCCCCGTCCTCTACTTCCTTCTACATTCATTTCCATCACTCTTCTCAACATGTCACTTTCATCCTTCCTCAACACATGACCAAACCATCTCAACCTGTTCCTCTTCACAGCATCAATCACAGGCTCTATTCCCATCATCTATCGCAATTCATCATTTGTCTTCCTCTCTCTCAACGATACTCTGCACATCCACCAAACCATTCGCATTTCCACCCTTTCCAGCCTTCGTTGCTGCTCTACGTTCATTACCCATGTCTCGCTCCCATAAATGATAACACTTCTCACACTGCACTACACTTCTCTCACACTACAGACAGACAGACAAATAGTCAGGGGGTGAAAACAACTTTGCATTTGATGCCCTCTTTTTTCCCATTTCCATCATTATTTCCAATACTGTACATAAAAACGAGGGGCAATACCTCTGAGTGCTCACCTGGTTGAATAAAGCAGTAAGCTACACCGACTAAAGCTATTTTAAACAGTATCACGGTATTTTAAACGAATTCCAATAGTTGTGAGGAGACAAGGAAGCAAGTAGAATCATACTGACATAATCATAAGACTTCAAAAAAAACAACCTATGTTGGGGGGCAACCCCCCACCTCCCATCCCTCTCTCATTAATTTTTAGATATCCCTCCCCCGTAGATCCCATTAGACCCCGATTTTTCTAAAGTCGTGAAAAAACTTTGGTACCTCACAGATAGTGAAGTTTATGATCAAGTTTCATCAAAATTGTATGTGTAGTTTCGGAAAAGAGAGCAAATCCCTACATTACGGGGCTCAAATCCCCCATTAGACCTCATTAGACCTCGATTTTTTTTTTTCATGCCGTGAGCAAACTTTTATACATCACGAGTGATGACGGTTGTGGTCAAGTTCCATCGCAATTGTGTGTGTCGTTTCTGAGAAAAAAAGCAAATACCTATTTGGGGTGTCAAACCTGGACCCACTTTGGCCCCCCAAAGCCCCATAGATCCTGATGTTTTCATGCCATGAACAAACTAGAGTTGCAATATACCAAATATCATTTTGGCCAAGTTTGGTCACAATCACATCAGCAGTTTCGGAGAAGAAGTTGCAAGTGTTTGCAGGCAGACAACGCGCCATCCCATAAGCTCCCCAGAACAGTTAACCATCTAGATATGTTCCGAACTACATTCCAGGTGAGCTAAAAATTGGTTAACCATCTAGATATGTTCCACAATTAAGTTCCAAGACAATCTATGTGGGGCATTCATAATGTTCTCAGAATAGTTCCCAGTAGTCCAATAAATAACGAGGTTTTGTATTTTGAATATGTGTGAAGATATACTTAAAAATTTATATATATATACACACAATTGTACACAATTGTATAAAACGTATATTTAACTCATTGTTCATATAACCTTTGGAACTCGGAATGTATTATGACTTTTGTCCAAGAGAGATGAGCTGAATGCCCTTTTACTTAATTAGCTGCACATAACAGTGTATCAGAAACATATGCACAAAAACATCAAAAATTTGACATTTGGTTAGATTCCAAGAACATACAAAAATCACTGTTAATAAATGCATTCCCCGGAAGTTCATTTCTTCATACTCACATTTTAAAGTGCTGCCCTTCCCAGAACGTGGTTGGCCCTGCCAATCATTATACATGGGCAGCACACGCAGGTCGTATGTTGTTCCGGGCTGCAGTCGTCGTAAGCGAGCACTTGTCACATTTCTGGGTGCTCGAAGAACACTAGGCCGACCACGATGCCCTTTACGTCGATGGGACACACGATACCCCACAACCGGGCCTGGTGCTGCTTTCCAGGTGACACGAAAACCTGTGGTTGAACGCTCTGACACCATCAGCTCCTCGGCACTCTCCAAGGCTGTTCAGAATGGAAGATATGCAGGAAAGAGATCATGAATTAATGATTTTATTGACTCTTCGACTCCTTTCAGGGCATGAGAGCAAAGAAAACACAAGAATACAAACGTCCATGAAACAAGTGATAATAATGGAAATGCAATCGGAAAACAACAATAACACTGGGGGGAAAAAACTTTTCATCTGCTACAAAGGGAAATGCAGGTGTTGTTGGCTAAAGCTGGGCCGCTGATTTCAAATCTGTAGTCAGAATTTAGCCAGCACGTCAGGTTTTCAAAATGTGTAATGTTTTAATGATACCCGGCATGCTATATTAGATACATTATTATTGCAGATCGCCACATTGTACATCTAATATCAGTGCTTCGTAATTACTTTCACGTTATATTTAGATAACAGTGATTGATCTCCATGTATAATGTGTAATATACAAACCAAGAACATAAACAAGTTCCAGAAAAATAAGTTAATAAAACATTGGAACATTGTAATTTTAGGAAGCATGTAAACTTGAGAGGGAAATCTGCCCCATTGTGAGTGATTCAGAAACAACACTTCAAGTTTACACTCTTCCTTGTAATATAGTGAGTGTAGGCACTGTTCAGACGCGTTCAGAAGTGTGTGAGACACCTGCTCTTGCGCTTGTGTATGGAATTGGTCTCCCATTGTAGGACAACAACAACAACAACATGCATTTTGAAGGCCATTTTACCTGCGAGAGCGGGGGTTAGCCTTGCGGTCCCCATGACAATCTTCTCCATTTTGCCCTATTTTCTGCATCTCTCCTTGTTAACCCCCTTGCCCGCATTTCTTCTTCCACCATCTTTAGCCAAGTCTTTCTCGGTCTTCCCCGTCCTCCACTTCCTTCTACATTCATTTCCATCACTCTTCTCAACCAGTCACTTTCATCCTTCCTCAACACATGACCAAACCATCTCAACCTGTTTCTCTTCACAGCATCAATCACAGGCTCGATTCCCATCATCTTTCGCAATTCATCATTTGTCTTCCTCTCTCTCAACGATACTCCACACATCCACCGAACCATTCGCATTTCCACCCTTTCCAGGCTTCGTTGCTGCTCTACGTTCATTACCCATGTCTCGCTCCCATAAATCATAGCAGGAACCAGCAGTAATCACCCATCATGTTTGGGTTGAACCGAATTTAACTCTTAGTTTAACCATCAACATCAGCACAGAAACAAACATCATTTTCTATCTTTAAAACGGCAGCTAAGTTTGTTTGGCGATCACGGAAGTGGGAAATTTTGGTTCCTTCCTCTAGGAGATTCCATGGCTGTAGTTTGGAGCCCAACACTTCAGCCTTCTCCTTTGACAATTTCAGGTCTCTCACTAGATCGTTTAATTCTTCTTGATTTAGCAAGTGTGGCTTCTTTCCTTCAGACTCAGGTTCGTACAGTTCATCCATATGAACCATAGCATCGTCAGAGTTGTCATCGCTTTCACCTGCAGCAGCTTCTGGTGGAACTGGCACAGGAGAATCCGAGTCATGGGGGACCGGCTGCAGAGCAGACTTTCAATCTGGATATACAATTTTTGACTTTGATTTTCGTTGAGAAACCAGAAATATTTGTCATACAAAAGTAGCAGTAAGAGTGATGATTCCTTGGCTCATGCCATATGATTGGCACAGCAAAAGGCATTCCCTTCATTTTGCCACTCAACCACTGCGTAAGCCCCGAGTTACACACGGTGCAGCAAACATGAGGTGCCCAGCTCTATTCTTGGTTTCCTATTTTACATTGAATATAATACTTGTAAGCAGCTTTCACCCTCTTGGTACAGTGCTTGTTCTGGCTACTTGGAGTGTATTTCCCACAGATATAACAAAAGATATAAGGGTGATTCGCACAGCCTCGTCTATTCATGATGCCTGTAGTAAAATATGCCTAACATGAAAATATACAGAAAAATATATTAGGTTATAACCTGAAAATTTATAGATACTATTAGCATGATATGAATTCCAAACTTGATACATTCTTAAAATAGATACATTTAATTTAAACATTTTAGTTTCAAGTTATAAACTCTCAGCTCAGCACGGAAGCGGCACGAAAAATTGCGATGCCGCATGGAAAATTTCACTTTAAAATTCATAGCTTGGTCAGTTTTCATCCAATTTTTAAATAATTTAAAGTGCATTCCAAAGCTCTTTTATGAGAAGTAATATTCCACAACAGTTGTATTGCTATAATTGAAACAAAAAATACAAAAATTAATAATTTATGATCACTCAAAATCACCCACCAGGGCAAGCTACTGTAATTGGACCATATGTACAACTCGAAATCCTGACGTGCTGAGAAAATTCTGACTTCACATTCAGAATCAGAATCCTCGATTTAGTCTAGAACATATGTTTCTACCCGAGTAGTATAATCTTTGTTGTTCAGTGTGTTACGTGGTCCCCTCAGTGCATACCAGGTCTCGGTGACCCCCGGACCGTGAGAGGACCTTCGCCAGCAAATAGTATTATATAGGCGCATTCGCCACGCAATCCATAGGAATTTCACCCAGGCGACAACTGATGTGCAAGTATATATTTCCAATGGTAATGATACCAAACACTTTCAAAGACACAACCACGGAGATTTTCCCCGAGCAATCAACAATACACAACCAGGCACAATCAATATTACAACCATGTGAACTCATCTACACAAACTCTAAGATGGCCATCTTAATCTTATACATTCCTCACGTGAGCCCCACTCCTGACTCCCTCCGTGGTCAATGTCTCTCCTCTCCGCACACGGGCGGTTGAACGAGCCCCGGGCGGACGTGCTCTAAACGTGCCGTCTCGGACTGGGGCCGCGGCTGCAGCGCACCTCCTTGCCAAGCCACGGGGCAAACCCAGCGCGGCGTCCAACGTGCGCGAGGCCCCAAGTGCGGACCCGTACGCGTCTTTGTAGACGGGGCAAAACCCAGCGCGGCTTCCGACGCGAGCGAGGCCCAACGTGCGGACCCGTACGCGTCTTTGTAGACGGGGCAAACTGTCCCGGACGCTTGGTTTCGTGCACGAACTCACGGTGACTGGACGTGTCAAAAGGTATTTACCGCCCAGGTAACTCCTCTCGCCAGACGTTTCGCAACGGCGCGTTTTCCGCGCAGCGTAAGGTCGATTCCACCTTCTCGTCGTCGCGGGGCGAGGAAGAAGAAAAACCTTCCTTTCCCTCGTGTCTTTTTCCTCCCTTTCCGTCACTTCCGCTTCCGGCCACTTCCGTTTCCTGCCACTCTTTCAGAAGGGCTCCTGACCCTCCAACCACAACAACTACACAACAACTTAATATACTACACACGGAAGCAAAGACCTGCATGGTAATTTACATACATTCACCTAAATATGTAACACTCCCCCCCTTCAAGAAAGAAAGTTTGAACCCAGCGAAAACTTTCTTTGCCGGCCAATTTGGAGAAACAACCAGATAACTCAACCCCCCCACATTATCAGTTCCCCCCGGGCACAGTTATCACTTAAAAATAAAGCCAGTTAAGCCACTCGATAGCACTTTTCCGGGAGGCCAAGCCGAGTATTCACTACATGGATGCCTTTAGGAACGCGGAGTTCACGGTTAGTCCGTGCAGGAAAGTTCTCTACATGGGCGCCTTGAGGAACGTGGAGTTCACGGTTAGTCCGTGCAGGAAAGTTCTCTACATGGGCGCCTTGAGGAACGTGGAGTTCACGGTTAGTCCGTGCAGGAAAGTTCACTACATGGACGCCTTTAGGAACGGCGTTCACGGTTAATTCGTGTAGGAATCTTGGCTCGGCGGCTCCGCCGCCTTCAGTGCTTCAACTTCTCAGAACGTCCCTAATAATTAGGGTGGGACCACTGGTCCCTGTAGTCCCCTGAATACCGGTCTTCTTCTCGGCCACTACTTTGCCAATTCTTCCTTCGGGAGCGGCCGTAACTCAGGGAGCCTCCATAATAATATTGACTGCGGCCACCACCAAAACTACCGCCCAGTTGTCCTCTCCTGTAGACCTCTCGACGCCTACGAAATGCCTTCCCTACTGTTATGGTCCGACCCTCCAAATCCTTGCCATTCCAATTCTTCTCTGCCTCTCTGGCGTCTTTTGTGCTGGCAAACGTGACAAAGCCGAACCCTCTTGACTGTTGCGTTTCCCAGTCTCTTACCAACCGCACTTCCACCAGCGGCCCATATCTGTTGAAGACAGAGGTCAGAACTTCTTCCTCTGTTTTGAAGTTCAGTCCCCCTACAAATAACTTGGCACTTTTGTCACCATCCCGAGCTGGTGTGGTGTTATTTTCCCTGCTGGGCTCTTTATCAACCCTCAGGTTACCATAAACTTGACCCCCGGCCAAATCATTCCCGAGAACCACAGATACACCCTCTACAGGAAACGTGGCTTGTAAACCGACGGTGACCGGTCCTGACACCAAATCGGACTCCAACTGGATGACCTGAAGGGGAGCCCTAACACCGCCCCCGATCCCCTGTAAACGAACACTATCCCTCGTTGCCGTCTCCTCGGACCATGGCAAAATGCCTTCAAGCATTAAAGATTGATGGGCCCCTGTGTCTCTCAATATCCTAACCGGTCTCCGGTTAGTCGAGGCTCCATCCAGTGACACAAACCCCTCGGAAATAAATGGTTGGTAACCCTCTTGATGGCGATTTCTTACGCTAGCCATCGCATTCGGAGTTGTAATAGTCGGACTCCGCTCTGGGTTGTCCCTTTTCATGAGGTAACAACTGGACATCAAGTGTCCAGGTTTTTTGCAAAACGCGCAAGTAGGCCCGGAGGAAAAACTCGGGGTCTGCCTCGGGCCCCCCGAACTATAAGTTTGTCTTGGGCCCGCATCCCTCTGATTTCGAACCGGTGGGGTATCATAGTTGTCCCCATAATCATCTCGAGGCCGCCGCCATGTATGGTCGTTCTCCGCACCTGCTGTTCCCCACCTCCCCTGCGGAGATCTAGGCGAGGAGTTAGGTTCGTGGACCCCTATTCGGTGGGTTAAGGCATAATCATCTGCCATGGTGGCTGCGTCCCACAACTTTGGTACCTTCTTTTCCTGCAGGTACACTTTGATGTCCTCGTGGACACACTGCTGGAATTCCTCCACCAGGATCAAGTCCCGCAATGTCTCGAAGTCTTTCCCGACTCCTTTTGACTCACACCACCGATCAAACATGTTCTCTTTCACTCTGGCAAACTCCACATGGGTCTCACTCTCCCTCTTCCTGGCATTCCTGAATTTTTGCCTGTAAGCTTCCGGAACCAACTCATAGGCTTTGAGGATGTGCTTCTTCAGTACCTCATAATCTGCACATTGGTCCATTGGTAGCGCCGAATAAATTTCCTGAGCTTTCCCCACCAGCACACTTTGCACGAGTATGGTCCATGCCTCCTCCGGCCAGTTTAATTGTCGAGCCACTTTCTCAAAGTGTGGAAAAAATTTCGCGACTTCTTTTTCACTGAACGGTGGAACCAGCCTCACATGTCTGCCCACATCCCAGGTTTTCTGGTTAGGTGTCGACCCCGTCAGCAAGGGTGGTGCCTCTCCCCGTTCTCTCATTAACTCCAGCTCCTTGAATTTGATTTCTTGCTGAAGCTGCATGTCACGTTCCTTTAATTTCCTTTCCGCTTTTCTCTCCTCTGCTTCGAGGTCCCTTGCAGCTCTCCTTTCCTCTGCTTGTTCCTTTTCTCTTCTTTCCTGGAGTTCTCTTTCCACTCTCCTTTCCTCTGCTTGTTTCTCTTCTCTCCTCTCTTCTGCTTTCCTTTCCTCTTCTGCTCTTTCCTTTTCTGCTTTCCTTTCTTCTTCTGCTCTTTCCTTTTCTGCTTTCCTTTCTTCTTCTGCTAACCTTTCCTGGAGTTCTCGTTCCACTCTCCTTTCTTGTGCTTGTTTCTCTTCTCTTCTCTCTTCTGCTTTCCTTTCTTCTTCTGCTCTTTCCTTTTCTGCTTTCCTTTCCTCTTCTTTTATCCGTTCCTGGCTCCGTAATTGCAACTCCAGTTTCCGGAGCTCAACGTCTTCTGGTTCTTCGGGTAGCCACTCCCAGGCTAACTCGTCCCATGTTCCTAATCCCACCATAGATTGTATCACCGTGGCCTGCAACTCTGCCTTCCTCAAATTAGTTCGGACCTCCAAGTTAAAATGTTTGGCCAATTTCAAGAGATCCGACTTTAGCAACGCTCGGAACTGTGCCTCACTCGGGGTTACCCCAAAGTTCTGTGCCACAAACGCCATGGTGCCTATCGTTAACACCTGTTAACCTTCACCCCAAGACTTTCCCCAATTTCTCAAAAAAAAATATTACCAATTAATAATTAATTAATAAATTTTAATTACCAAAAATATTATTATTTTATTATTTTATACACTTTTAGATCCCGGACGTAGACCCAATTGCGAAACCGCAAATCGTAATTTGGACGAGCCCCCAATTCTGTTACGTGGTCCCCTCAGTGCATACCAGGTCTCGGTGACCCCCGGACCGTGAGAGGACCTTCGCCAGCAAATAGTATTATATAGGCGCATTCGCCACGCAATCCATAGGAATTTCACCCAGGCGACAACTGATGTGCAAGTATATATTTCCAATGGTAATGATACCAAACACTTTCAAAGACACAACCACGGAGATTTTCCCCGAGCAATCAACAATACACAACCAGGCACAATCAATATTACAACCATGTGAACTCATCTACACAAACTCTAAGATGGCCATCTTAATCTTATACATTCCTCACGTGAGCCCCACTCCTGACTCCCTCCGTGGTCAATGTCTCTCCTCTCCGCACACGGGCGGTTGAACGAGCCCCGGGCGGACGTGCTCTAAACGTGCCGTCTCGGACTGGGGCCGCGGCTGCAGCGCACCTCCTTGCCAAGCCACGGGGCAAACCCAGCGCGGCGTCCAACGTGCGCGAGGCCCCAAGTGCGGACCCGTACGCGTCTTTGTAGACGGGGCAAAACCCAGCGCGGCTTCCGACGCGAGCGAGGCCCAACGTGCGGACCCGTACGCGTCTTTGTAGACGGGGCAAACTGTCCCGGACGCTTGGTTTCGTGCACGAACTCACGGTGACTGGACGTGTCAAAAGGTATTTACCGCCCAGGTAACTCCTCTCGCCAGACGTTTCGCAACGGCGCGTTTTCCGCGCAGCGTAAGGTCGATTCCACCTTCTCGTCGTCGCGGGGCGAGGAAGAAGAAAAACCTTCCTTTCCCTCGTGTCTTTTTCCTCCCTTTCCGTCACTTCCGCTTCCGGCCACTTCCGTTTCCTGCCACTCTTTCAGAAGGGCTCCTGACCCTCCAACCACAACAACTACACAACAACTTAATATACTACACACGGAAGCAAAGACCTGCATGGTAATTTACATACATTCACCTAAATATGTAACAAGTGTAAGCAATCGAAAACGAAAACGAGGGTAGAAAAGTGAGTGAAAAAAACAAGGTAAAAAAGATAAAAGGAGGAGAAGAATTGAAGTTTGTGAGAACAGTATATGAGTATGGATATAAAAACATACACAATTATGTCACTTACCCACCCTGTTCACTAAGTTCCATCCAAATATGCCCCTAACCTAATACATAACTAATTAAAAAATATAGCATCTGCACAAAAAACGATGTATGCAGTGATTTGTAGGTATGAAGATCAGACATTCGATGATATGAGTGAGGAAAGTGAAAAAAAAATTCAGCACTTTAATCCTCAAGAAGCCATTGCGGCTGTTCCAAGGCAATAGGTGTCTTTGAGCAGGCCGAAACAAAGCTTGAGAACCCTGCGAGGGATCGTGGACTGACCAAGGATAAAGTATGTTTTGTTTTAATTTAGCCGGTAAACTGTCTTCAAAATGGGTGTTTAAATTTAAAGATTCAAAAAGTTTAAAAAACAAATGCTTAATTTCAAAAAGTTATGGAGGAGACTGACTGACTGACAGACAAGCACTCTTTTTTATTATTATAGATTACTGGTTTTAAATTTAATCCTTTGATATAATGAGCCTGGCTATTACACCGACTGATGATGGTAATTTATGAGTACTTTGTTCCCTATTTTTCACATTCATCATTGTGTGACATCTGTTTAATGACTTGACTCGGTGAAATGTGCTCCAAGGGGTGCGGCTGATTTTCTGCGTTTTGTAAGAAACAGGTGCAACATGATCACTTGATGCAGGTGGGAGGGCTTACAAAGGTTATGGAGTAAACAAATACTCGTATCTTCCAATGGTAAAAAAACCCAATTGTGATGCGCAATGTTTTCTCTCCAGGCCACCCTGCTGTTGGAAATTACTGTGTGGCCACTTTAAGTGTCAGGAACAGATAATCATAGGAAAGGGGGCAGATAAAGAGGGGTGCAGAAGAGTATGGCAATCAAGGAATACGAGAGATCTTTACTGAGATCACCAAGGTCAACAACACCTCCAGGGAAATATGCAAGCCAGAATTCAAGCCGATGGGCTGTGACTTGAAAAACATTGAAAAACCCTTTTTGAAAATACCGACTTCCTTCCTGGAAGTCCGAGCAGTGTATGTGCTTTATACCTCTCCCACCCCTCCCCCTTCCCGTGCCTCCTCCCCCCAAGCCCTCTCCCTCCCACAGATCTCTCGATGTCCCTGTTCTCTGCTGCTGTACTTGTGTGCTTCCCTCTCTCTCCCCATCTTGTCTCCCACTTCCTTTATTATGTTTCGTGTGTCCGTTTTTTTTGTGATTAATGTTAGCTCTTACACGAGCCTCGATCTTGTATACAAATTTTTTTTTTTAAATCTTCTGCACTTTGGCAAAACAGAGTGAGCCGTATCCTTAATGCTGACAGGGAATATTGAAACTATGGAAAACCCTTATTTATAACCACATATAAAATAATAACCGTTCCTTTCACGCCATGACGCACATAGGAGCTGTGGTGGCAGCTTTGAACATTGGCGAAGGAGTACAATCCTGGACGGGTCGCCACTCC
Organism: Myxine glutinosa; assembly: GCF_964187855.1. NCBI lineage: Eukaryota > Metazoa > Chordata > Myxini > Myxiniformes > Myxinidae > Myxine > Myxine glutinosa. The sequence goes on from NC_136268.1 coordinate 128,181,556, forward strand.
GACGCAGGATACACGAATGGCGTATAGGTGTGGGCGAGACTACCGGATGTAAGCTGTAACACGTGCCCTTTTGTGGTTTGTTTTCAACGTATCCAATCACGTGACTGTTGTCGCGAAGGGTGCACTAACCGGAAGTTACGTAGTTCCGCGGGCGGCTAAACAAACATTCCGTATTATTCGTCCCCTACCGGTGTACACTGGAAGGGGCGATGGGTTTGCACGCCGTCCCTCCGTCCGTCAGTCCGTCAGACCGTCAGACTGTCAGTCCGTCACGCAAAGCACAGTTTTCCGGACTTTTTTTTTCTAAACGCTTAATGCTAATGATTTCAAACTTGGCACATGGTTTCCTCATGATAAGTTACAGATCAGGTTCGAACTTCACGACGTTTCGATCATTTTTGACAAAGTTATGGCACTTTGAACTTTGGGAATTCTGATAATTCTGATGATCCTTAACTCAGTGCCATTTTAAGTTTTAATTTCCTTTAAAAACCAATTTCTCTGCAATAATTGGACCGATTGAGATCAAATTTTCACCATAGGAGGGACTTGGTCTGGAGAATATTTTAATGGTAATTATGACGTCAGAGGTCACGTGGTTCGGCCGCCATATTGTTTTTCGTGAAAACACGAAAACCCCTTTTTCTCTGCAACGGCTGAACAGATCGAGGCCAAACTTTGCAGGCAGAATCGCATACCCATGACGAACAAAAAAGTCAGCGAGCATGACGTCATGCGTCACATGGTTTCAGAGTTATGACGTTTTTAAGCATGAACCTTTAAAACCGAGATCCTCCCTCATTTTTGATCCAATCGAGGGGAAACTTCACAGATCTGTTCAGCATGTCAGTCTACTAAAATGTCTTTTTGGAATTTGCGATAGGGCACGTGGTTTGGCAGATATCGTTAATTAAACGAAAGTATTTTTAAAATATGGATATCTCTTGTTTATTCTAGAGTTCTCCTCAAGCCGCACCGGGCGCCCTCAGCCTCATCTCGCGAACGTCAACAGTATGATACAGTGCGCCGCGCTTTCCGGAGGGGTGGAGCCAAGCCAAGCAACATTTATATATACACATCGATCATTGATCGTGAACCGGAAAATATAATAAATTACTGATATTTAGCGACTCGAAAGGTTCTTTATCAACAACTCGCATTTTGTCGTGCTTCTGCTGACCTGTCTGCAAGGTGTATAAATCGAAGTCCCGAGTGCGAATCACAGGTGAGCCCGTCCTGAGGTAATTTGCGATTGGGAACGATTCAGAACCTGTGGGTAAATAACCCTTGGTAATTTCCCCAACAGTTTTCCGGACGACAGACTGCCGGTAGGGGACATGTATTGCAGCGCAATACTCAGAATGCTTGTTTTTCATAAAACTTTATATTGTTAGAAAGAGAATTACTTCTAGCTTGTCGGAAAGTTAAAATTTTAAAGATCAGACAAGAATTAAGCGAGTTATGATCAAATAACCTACACCGTTTAAATCATTTCCGGCTGTAACACGTGCCCTCTTGTGGTTTGTTTTCAACGTATCCAATCACGTGACTGTTGTCGCGAAGGGTGCACTAACCGGAAGTTACGTAGTTCTGCAGGCGCCGATTACCCCAGGAAGGTGGAACTCATTCTGCCGACCTCAGAAGGATGGCAGGCTGAGTCAACAACCCAGCTGGTGTTATTTCAACAGCACGACAAGGGTTCAAACTCAAAACCCGAAGATCTTAATCCAGCCACCTTAACCGTTAAGCCACCACCAGGCCTAACCACATATAAGCAAGTAAAACTACCGAAAGAAAGAGGAAGAAGATCGAGGGGGGCAATGGGAGAGGTCGGGGGCTACCGGGGAGTATAGACAGCAAAAAGAAAGTAAAGGTTTGGGATTAATTTCAGTTATATTTATTTTAACGTACAGTTGCTCAATGCAATAATCCATTAATCTCCATAAACAAAACCCTGATTGTTTTCCACTTTTTGTGATGACGATGCCTCAAAGAATACTTCTTGATATTTTGATTACAACATACAAACACAGGTAGATTGAACATGATATTTTGATTACAACTTACAAACACAGGTAGATTGAACTTGATATTTTGATTACAACTTACAAACACAGGTAGATTGAACATGATATTTTGATTACAACTTACAAACACAAGTAGATTGAACATGATATTTTGATTACAACTTACAAACACAAGTAGATTGAACATGATATTTTGATTACAACTTACAAACACAAGTAGATTGAACTTGATATTTTGATTACAACTTACAAACACAGGTAGATTGAACATGATATTTTGATTACAACTTACAAACACAAGTAGATTGAACATGATATTTTGATTACAACTTACAAACACAAGTAGATTGAACATGATATTTTGATTACAACTTACAAACACAGGTAGATTGAATATGATATTTTGATTACAACTTAGAAACACAAGTAGATTGAACATGATATTTTGATTACAACTTACAAACACAAGTAGATTGAACATGATATTTTGATTATAACTTACAAACACGAGTATATTGAACATGATATTTTGATTACAACTTAGAAACATAAGTAGAATGAACATGATATTTTGATTACAACTTACAAACACGAGTAGATTGAACATGATATTTTGATTACAACTTACAAACACAAGTAGATTGAACATGATATTTTGATTACAACTTACAAACACAAGTAGATTGAACATGATATTTTGAATACAACTTACAAACACAAGTAGATTGAACATGATATTTTGATTACAACTTACAAACACAAGTAGATTGAACATGATATTTTGATTACAACTTACAAACACAAGTATATTGAACATGATATTTTGATTACAACTTAGAAACATAAGTAGAATGAACATGATATTTTGATTACAACTTACAAACATGAGTAGATTGAACATGATATTTTGATTACAACTTACAAACATGAGTAGATTGAACATGATATTTTGATTACAACTTACAAACACAAGTAGATTGAACATGATATTTTGATTACAACTTAGAAACATAAGTAGAAGAACATGATATTTTGATTACAACTTACAAACACGAGTAGATTGAACATGATATTTTGATTACAACTTACAAACACGAGTAGATTGAACATGATATTTTGATTACAACTTTCAAACACGAGTAGATTGAACATGATATTTTGATTACAACTTTCAAACACAAGTAGATTGAACATGATATTTTGATTACAACTTACAAACACGAGTAGATTGAACATGATATTTTGATTACAACTTACAAACACGAGTAGATTGAACATGACATTTTGATTACAACTTTCAAACACAAGTAGATTGAACATGATATTTTGATTACAACTTACAAACACAAGTAGATTGAACATGATATTTTGATTACAACTTACAAACACAAGTAGATTGAACATGATATTTTGATTACAACTTCCAAACACAAGTAGATTGAACATTATATTTTGATTATAACTTACAAACACGAGTATATTGAACATGATATTTTGATTACAACTTAGAAACATAAGTAGAATGAACATGATATTTTGATTACAACTTACAAACATGAGTAGATTGAACATGATATTTTGATTACAACTTACAAACACAAGTAGATTGAACATGATATTTTGATTACAACTTACAAACACAAGTAGATTGAACATGAGATTTTGATTACAACTTACAAACACAAGTAGATTGAACATGATATTTTGATTACAACTTACAAACACAAGTAGATTGAACATGATATTTTGATTACAACTTACAAACACAAGTATATTGAACATGATATTTTGATTACAACTTAGAAACATAAGTAGAATGAACATGATATTTTGATTACAACTTACAAACACGAGTAGATTGAACATGATATTTTGATTACAACTTACAAACACAAGTGGATTGAACATGATATTTTGATTACAACTTAGAAACATAAGTAGAATGAACATGATATTTTGATTACAACTTACAAACACAAGTAAATGGAACATGATATTTTGATTACAACTTACAAACACGAGTAGATTGAACATGATATTTTGATTACAGCTTACAAACACGAGTAGATTGAACATGATATTTTGATTACAACTTTCAAACACAAGTAGATTGAACATGATATTTTGATTACATCTTACAAACACGAGTAGATTGAACATGATATTTTGATTACAACTTACAAACACGAGTAGATTGAACATGATATTTTGATTACAACTTTCAAACACAAGTAGATTGAACATGATATTTTGATTACAACTTACAAACACAAGTAGATTGAACATGATATTTTGATTACAACTTTCAAACACGAGTAGATTGAACATGATATTTTGATTACAACTTACAAACACAAGTCGATTGAACATGATATTTTGATTACAACTTACAAACACAAGTAGATTGAACATGATATTTTGATTACAACTTACAAACACAAGTAGATTGAACATGATATTTTGATTACAACTTACAAACACGAGTAGATTGAACATGATATTTTGATTACAACTTACAAACACAAGTAGATTGAACATGATATTTTGATAACAACTTACAAACACAGGTAGATTGAATATGATATTTTGATTACAACTTAGAAACACAAGTAGATTGAACATGATATTTTGATTACAACTTACAAACACAAGTAGATTGAACATGATATTTTGATTATAACTTACAAACACGAGTATATTGAACATGATATTTTGATTACAACTTAGAAACATAAGTAGAATGAACATGATATTTTGATTACAACTTACAAACACGAGGAGATTGAACATGATATTTTGATTACAACTTACAAACACAAGTAGATTGAACATGATATTTTGATTACAACTTACAAACACAAGTAGATTGAACATGATATTTTGAATACAACTTACAAACACAAGTAGATTGAACATGATATTTTGATTACAACTTACAAACACAAGTAGATTGAACATGATATTTTGATTACAACTTACAAACACAAGTATATTGAACATGATATTTTGATTACAACTTACAAACACAGGTAGATTGAACATGATATTTTGATTACAACTTACAAACACAAGTAGATTGAACATGATATTTTGATTACAACTTACAAACACAAGTATATTGAACATGATATTTTGATTACAACTTAGAAACATAAGTAGAATGAACATGATATTTTGATTACAACTTACAAACATGAGTAGATTGAACATGATATTTTGATTACAACTTACAAACACAAGTAGATTGAACATGATATTTTGATTACAACTTAGAAACATAAGTAGAATGAACATGATATTTTGATTACAACTTACAAACACAAGTAGATTGAACATGATATTTTGATTACAACTTACAAACACGAGTAGATTGAACATGATATTTTGATTACAGCTTACAAACACGAGTAGATTGAACATGATATTTTGATTACAACTTTCAAACACAAGTAGATTGAACATGATATTTTGATTACAACTTACAAACACGAGTAGATTGAACATGATATTTTGATTACAACTTACAAACACGAGTAGATTGAACATGATATTTTGATTACAACTTTCAAACACAAGTAGACTGAACATGATATTTTGATTACAACTTACAAACACAAGTAGATTGAACATGATATTTTGATTACAACTTACAAACACAAGTAGATTGAACATGATATTTTGATTACAACTTCCAAACACAAGTAGATTGAACATGATATTTTGATTATAACTTACAAACACGAGTATATTGAACATGATATTTTGATTACAACTTAGAAACATAAGTAGCATGAACATGATATTTTGATTACAACTTACAAACACGAGTAGATTGAACATGATATTTTGATTACAACTTACAAACACAAGTAGATTGAACATGATATTTTGATTACAACTTACAAACACAAGTAGATTGAACATGATATTTTGATTACAACTTACAAACACAAGTAGATTGAACATGATATTTTTATTACAACTTACAAACACAAGTAGATTGAACATGATATTTTGATTACAACTTACAAACACAAGTATATTGAACATGATATTTTGATTACAACTTAGAAACATAAGTAGAGTGAACATGATATTTTGATTACAACTTACAAACACGAGTAGATTGAACATGATATTTTGATTACAACTTACAAACACAAGTGGATTGAACATGATATTTTGATTACAACTTAGAAACATAAGTAGAATGAACATGATATTTTGATTACAACTTACAAACACAAGTAGATGGAACATGATATTTTGATTACAACTTACAAACACGAGTAGATTGAACATGATATTTTGATTACAGCTTACAAACACGAGTAGATTGAACATGATATTTTGATTACAACTTTCAAACACAAGTAGATTGAACATGATATTTTGATTACAACTTACAAACACGAGTAGATTGAACATGATATTTTGATTACAACTTACAAACACGAGTAGATTGAACATGATATTTTGATTACAACTTTCAAACACAAGTAGATTGAACATGATATTTTGATTACAACTTACAAACACAAGTAGATTGAACATGATATTTTGATTACAACTTTCAAACACGAGTAGATTGAACATGATATTTTGATTACAACTTACAAACACAAGTCGATTGAACATGATATTTTGATTACAACTTACAAACACAAGTAGATTGAACATGATATTTTGATTACAACTTACAAACACAAGTAGATTGAACATGATATTTTGATTACAACTTACAAACACGAGTAGATTGAACATGATATTTTGATTACACAAGTAGATTGAACATGATATTTTGATTACAACTTACAAACACGAGTAGATTGAACATGATATTTTGATTACAACTTACATACACAAGTATTTTGAACATGATATTTTGATTACAACTTACAAACACAAGTAGATTGAACATGATATTTTGATTACAACTTACAAACACAAGTAGATTGAACATGATATTTTGATTACAACTTACAAACACAAGTAGATTGAACATGATATTTTGATTACAACTTACAAACACAAGTAGATTGAACATGATATTTTGATTACAACTTACAAACACAAGTAGATTGAACATGATATTTTGATTACAACTTACAAACACAAGTAGATTGAACATGATATTTTGATTACAACTTACAAACACAGGTAGATTGAACATGATATTTTGATTACAACTTACAAACACAGGTAGATTGAACTTGATATTTTGATTACAACTTACAAACACAGGTAGATTGAACATGATATTTTGATTACAACTTACAAACACAAGTAGATTGAACATGATATTTTGATTACAACTTACAAACACAGGTAGATTGAATATGATATTTTGATTACAACTTAGAAACACATGTAGATTGAACATGATATTTTGATTACAACTTACAAACACAGGTAGATTGAACATGATATTTTGATTACAACTTAGAAACACAAGTAGATTGAACATGATATTTTGATTACAACTTACAAACACAAGCAGATTGAACATGATATTTTGATTACAACTTACAAACACAAGTAGATTGAACATGATATTTTGATTACAACTTACAAACACAAGTAGATTGAACATGATATTTTGATTACAACTTACAAACACAAGTAGATTGAACATGATATTTTGATTACAACTTACAAACACAAGTAGATTGAACATGATATTTTCATTACAACTTACAAACACATGTAGATTGAACATGATATTTTGATTACAACTTACAAACACAAGTAGATTGAACATGATATTTTGATTACAACTTACAAACACAAGTAGATTGAACATGATATTTTGATTACAACTTACAAACACAGGTAGATTGAACATGATATTTTGATTACAACTTACAAACACAGGTAGATTGAACTTGATATTTTGATTACAACTTACAAACACAGGTAGATTGAACATGATATTTTGATTACAACTTACAAACACAAGTAGATTGAACATGATATTTTGATTACAACTTACAAACACAGGTAGATTGAATATGATATTTTGAATACAACTTAGAAACACAAGTAGATTGAACATGATATTTTGATTACAACTTACAAACACAAGTAGATTGAACATGATATTTTGATTATAACTTACAAACACGAGTATATTGAACATGATATTTTGATTACAACTTAGAAACATAAGTAGGATGAACATGATATTTTGATTACAACTTACAAACACGAGTAGATTGAACATGATATTTGGATTACAACTTACAAACACAAGTAGATTGAACATGATATTTTGATTACAACTTACAAACACAAGTAGATTGAACATGATATTTTGATTACAACTTACAAATACAAGTATATTGAACATGATATTTTGATTACAACTTAGAAACATAAGTAGAATGAACATGATATTTTGATTACAACTTACAAACACAGGTAGATTGAACATGATATTTTGATTACAGCTTACAAACACGAGTAGATTGAACATGATATTTTGATTACAACTTTCAAACACAAGTAGATTGAACATGATATTTTGATTACAACTTACAAACACGAGTAGATTGAACATGATATTTTGATTACAACTTACAAACACGAGTAGATTGAACATGATATTTTGATTACAACTTTCAAACACAAGTAGATTGAACATGATATTTTGATTACAACTTACAAACACAAGTAGATTGAACATGATATTTTGATTACAACTTCCAAACACAAGTAGATTGAACATGATATTTTGATTATAACTTACAAACACGAGTATATTGAACATGATATTTTGATTACAACTTAGAAACATAAGTAGATTGAACATGATATTTTGATTACAACTTACAAACACGAGTAGATTGAACATGATATTTTGATTACAACTTACAAACACAAGTAGATTGAAAATGATATTTTGATTACAACTTACAAACACAAGTAGATTGAACATGATATTTTGATTACAACTTACAAACACAAGTAGATTGAACATGATATTTTGATTACAACTTACAAACACAAGTAGATTGAACATGATATTTTGATTACAACTTACAAACACGAGTAGATTGAACATGATATTTTGATTACAACTTACAAACACAAGTGGATTGAACATGATATTTTGATTACAACTTAGAAACATAAGTAGAATGAACATGATATTTTGATTACAACTTACAAACACAAGTAGATTGAACATGATATTTTGATTACAACTTACAAACACGAGTAGATTGAACATGATATTTTGATTACAGCTTACAAACACGAGTAGATTGAACATGATATTTTGATTACAACTTTCAAACACAAGTAGATTGAACATGATATTTTGATTACAACTTAGAAACACGAGTAGATTGAACATGATATTTTGATTGCAACTTACAAACACGAGTAGATTGAACATGATATTTTGATTACAACTTTCAAACACAAGTAGATTGAACATGATATTTTGATTACAACTTACAAACACAAGTAGATTGAACATGATATTTTGATTACAACTTTCAAACACGAGTAGATTGAACATGATATTTTGATTACAACTTACAAACACAAGTAGATTGAACATGATATTTTGATTACAACTTACAAACACAAGTAGATTGAACATGATATTTTGATTACAACTTACAAACACGAGTAGATTGAACATGATATTTTGATTACAACTTACAAACACGAGTAGATTGAACATGATATTTTGATTACAACTTTCAAACACAAGTAGATTGAACATGATATTTTGATTACAACTTACAAACACAAGTAGATTGAACATGATATTTTGATTACAACTTTCAAACACGAGTAGATTGAACATGATATTTTGATTACAACTTACAAACACAAGTAGATTGAACATGATATTTTGATTACAACTTACAAACACAAGTAGATTGAACATGATATTTTGATTACAACTTACAAACACGAGTAGATTGAACATGATATTTTGATTACACAAGTAGATTGAACATGATATTTTGATTACAACTTACAAACACGAGTAGATTGAACATGATATTTTGATTACAACTTACAAACACAAGTAGATTGAACATGATATTTTGATTACAACTTACAAACACAAGTAGATTTAACATGATATTTTGATTACAACTTACAAACACAAGTAGATTGAACATGATATTTTGATTACAACTTACAAACACAAGTAGATTGAACATGATATTTTGATTACAACTTACAAACACAAGGAGATTGAACATGATATTTTGATTACAACTTACAAACACAAGTAGATTGAACATGATATTTTGATTACAACTTACAAACACAAGTAAAAAAACATGATATTTTGATTACAACTTACAAACACAAGTAGATTGAACATGATATTTTGATTACAACTTACAGACACAAGTAGATTGAACATGATATTTTGATTACAACTTACAAACACAAGCAGATTGAACATGATATTTTGATTACAACTTACAAACACAAGTAGATTGAACATGATATTTTGATTACAACTTACAAACACGAGTAGATTGAACATATTTTGATTACAACTTACAAACACGAGTAGATTGAACATGATATTTTGATTACAACTTACAAATACAGGTAGATTGAACATGATATTTTGATTACAACTTACAAACACAAGTAGATCGAACATGATATTTTGATTACAACTTACAAACACAGGTAGATTGAACATGATATTTTGATTACAACTTACAAACACAAGTAGATTGATCATGATATTTTGATTACAACTTATGAACACAAGTAGATTGAACATGATATTTTGATTACAACTTACAAACACAAGTAGATTGAACATGATATTTTGATTACAACTTACAAATACAGGTAGATTGAACATGATATTTTGATTACAACATACAAACACAAGTAGATTGAACATGATATTTGGATTACAACTTACAAACACAAGTAGATTGAACATGATATTTTGATTACAACTTACAAACACGAGTAGATTGAACATGATATTTTGATTACAACTTACAAACACGAGTAGATTGAACATGATATTTTGATTACAACATACAAACACAAGTAGATTGAACATGATATTTTGATTACAACTTACAAACACGAGTAGATTGAACATGATATTTTGATTACAACTTACAAACACGAGTAGATTGAACTTGATATTTTGATTACAACTTACAAACACAGGTAGATTGAACATGATATTTTGATTACAACTTTCAAACACAAGTAGATTGAACATGATATTTTGATTACAACTTACAAACACAAGTAGATTGAACATGATATTTTGATTACAACTTACAAACACGAGTAGATTGAACATGATATTTTGATTACAACTTACAAACACAAGTAGATTGAACATGATTTTTTGATTACAACTTACAAACACAAGTAGATTGATCATGATATTTTGATTACAACTTACAAACACAAGTAGATTGAACATGATATTTTGATTACAACTTACAAACACAAGTAGATTGAATATGATATTATGACTACAACTTACAAACACAAGTAGATTGAACATGATATTTTGATGACAACTTACAAACACGAGTAGATTGAACATGATATTTTGATTACAACTTACAAATACAAGTAGATTGAACATGATATTTTGATTACAACTTACAAACACAATTAGATTGAACATGATATTTTGATTACAACTTACAAACACAAGTAGATTGAACATGATATTTTGATTACAACTTACAAACACAAGTAGATTGAACATGATATTTTGATTACAACTTAGAAACATAAGTAGAATGAACATGATATTTTGATTACAACTTACAAACACAGGTAGATTGAACATGATATTTTGATTACAACTTACAAACACAGGTAGATTGAACATGATATTATGACTACAACTTACAAACACAAGTAGATTGAACATGATATTTTGATTACAACTTACAAACACAAGTAGATTGATCATGATATTTTGATTACAACTTACAAACACAAGTAGATTGAACATGATATTTTGATTACAACTTACAAACACAAGTAGATTGAACATGATATTTTGATTACAACTTACAAACACAAGTAGATTGAACATGATATTTTGATTACAACTTACAAGCACAAGTAGATTGAACATGATATTTTGATTACAACTTACAAACACAGGTAGATTGAACATGATATTTTGATTACAACTTACAAACACAAGTAGATTGAACATGATATTTTGATTACAACTTTCAAACACAGGTAGATTGAACATGATATTTTGATTACAACTTACAAACACAAGTAGATTGAACATGATATTTTGATTACAACTTACAAGCACAAGTAGATTGAACATGATATTTTGATTACAACTTAGAAACATAAGTAGAATGAACATGATATTTTGATTACAACTTACAAACACAGGTAGATTGAACATGATATTTTGATTACAACTTAAAAACACAAGTAGATTGAATATGATATTTTGATTACAACTTACAAACACAAGTAGATTGAACATGATATTTTGATTACAACTTACAAACACAAGTAGATTGAACATGATATTTTGATTACAACTTAGAAACATAAGTAGAATGAACATGATATTTTGATTACAACTTACAAACACAAGTAGATTGAACATGATATTTTGATTACAACTTACAAATACGAGTAGATTGAACATGATATTTTGATTACAGCTTACAAACACGAGTAGATTGAACATGATATTTTGATTACAACTTTCAAACACAAGTAGATTGAACATGATATTTTGATTACAACTTACAAACACGAGTAGATTGAACATGATATTTTGATTACAACTTACAAACACGAGTAGATTGAACATGATATTTTGATTACAACTTTCAAACACAAGTAGACTGAACATGATATTTTGATTACAACTTACAAACACAAGTAGATTGAACATGATATTTTGATTACAACTTACAAACACAAGTAGATTGAACATGATATTTTGATTACAACTTCCAAACACAAGTAGATTGAACATGATATTTTGATTACAACTTACAAACACAGGTAGATTGAACATGATATTTTGATTACAACTTACAAACACGAGTAGATTGAACATGATATTTTGATTACAACTTACAAACACGAGTATATTGAACTTGATATTTTGATTACAACTTACAAACACAGGTAGATTGAACATGATATTTTGATTACAACTTTCAAACACAAGTAGATTGAACATGATATTTTGATTACAACTTACAAACACAAGTAGATTGAACATGATATTTTGATTACAACTTACAAACACGAGTAGATTGAACATGATATTTTGATTACAACTTACAAACACAAGTAGATTGAACATGATTTTTTGATTACAACTTACAAACACAAGTAGATTGATCATGATATTTTGATTACAACTTACAAACACAAGTAGATTGAACATGATATTTTGATTACAACTTACAAACACAAGTAGATTGAATATGATATTATGACTACAACTTACAAACACAAGTAGATTGAACATGATATTTTGATGACAACTTACAAACACGAGTAGATTGAACATGATATTTTGATTACAACTTACAAATACAAGTAGATTGAACATGATATTTTGATTACAAGTTACAAACACAATTAGATTGAACATGATATTTTGATTACAACTTACAAACACAAGTAGATTGAACATGATATTTTGATTACAACTTACAAACACAAGTAGATTGAACATGATATTTTGATTACAACTTAGAAACATAAGTAGAATGAACATGATATTTTGATTACAACTTACAAACACAGGTAGATTGAACATGATATTTTGATTACAACTTACAAACACAGGTAGATTGAACATGATATTATGACTACAACTTACAAACACAAGTAGATTGAACATGATATTTTGATTACAACTTACAAACACAAGTAGATTGATCATGATATTTTGATTACAACTTACAAACACAAGTAGATTGAACATGATATTTTGATTACAACTTACAAACACAAGTAGATTGAACATGATATTTTGATTACAACTTACAAACACAAGTAGATTGAACATGATATTTTGATTACAACTTACAAGCACAAGTAGATTGAACATGATATTTTGATTACAACTTACAAACACAAGTAGATTGAATATGATATTATGACTACAACTTACAAACACAAGTAGATTGAACATGATATTTTGATTACAACTTACAAACACAAGTAGATTGATCATGATATTTTGATTACAACTTACAAACACAAGTAGATTGAACATGATATTTTGATTACAACTTACAAACACAAGTAGATTGAATATGATATTATGACTACAACTTACAAACACAAGTAGATTGAACATGATATTTTGATGACAACTTACAAACACGAGTAGATTGAACATGATATTTTGATTACAACTTACAAATACAAGTAGATTGAACATGATATTTTGATTACAACTTACAAACACAATTAGATTGAACATGATATTTTGATTACAACTTACAAACACAAGTAGATTGAACATGATATTTTGATTACAACTTACAAACACAAGTAGATTGAACATGATATTTTGATTACAACTTAGAAACATAAGTAGAATGAACATGATATTTTGATTACAACTTACAAACACAGGTAGATTGAACATGATATTTTGATTACAACTTACAAACACAGGTAGATTGAACATGATATTATGACTACAACTTACAAACACAAGTAGATTGAACATGATATTTTGATTACAACTTACAAACACAAGTAGATTGATCATGATATTTTGATTACAACTTACAAACACAAGTAGATTGAACATGATATTTTGATTACAACTTACAAACACAAGTAGATTGAACATGATATTTTGATTACAACTTACAAACACAAGTAGATTGAACATGATATTTTGATTACAACTTACAAGCACAAGTAGATTGAACATGATATTTTGATTACAACTTACAAACACAGGTAGATTGAACATGATATTTTGATTACAACTTACAAACACAAGTAGATTGAACATGATATTTTGATTACAACTTTCAAACACAGGTAGATTGAACATGATATTTTGATTACAACTTACAAACACAAGTAGATTGAACATGATATTTTGATTACAACTTACAAGCACAAGTAGATTGAACATGATATTTTGATTACAACTTAGAAACATAAGTAGAATGAACATGATATTTTGATTACAACTTACAAACACAGGTAGATTGAACATGATATTTTGATTACAACTTAAAAACACAAGTAGATTGAATATGATATTTTGATTACAACTTACAAACACAAGTAGATTGAACATGATATTTTGATTACAACTTACAAACACAAGTAGATTGAACATGATATTTTGATTACAACTTAGAAACATAAGTAGAATGAACATGATATTTTGATTACAACTTACAAACACAAGTAGATTGAACATGATATTTTGATTACAACTTACAAACACGAGTAGATTGAACATGATATTTTGATTACAGCTTACAAACACGAGTAGATTGAACATGATATTTTGATTACAACTTTCAAACACAAGTAGATTGAACATGATATTTTGATTACAACTTACAAACACGAGTAGATTGAACATGATATTTTGATTACAACTTACAAACGCGAGTAGATTGAACATGATATTTTGATTACAACTTTCAAACACAAGTAGACTGAACATGATATTTTGATTACAACTTACAAACACAAGTAGATTGAACATGATATTTTGATTACAACTTACAAACACAAGTAGATTGAACATGATATTTTGATTACAACTTCCAAACACAAGTAGATTGAACATGATATTTTGATTATAACTTACAAACACGAGTATATTGAACATGATATTTTGATTACAACTTAGAAACATAAGTAGCATGAACATGATATTTTGATTACAACTTACAAACACGAGTAGATTGAACATGATATTTTGATTACAACTTACAAACACAAGTAGATTGAACATGATATTTTGATTACAACTTACAAACACAAGTAGATTGAACATGATATTTTGATTACAACTTACAAACACAAGTAGATTGAACATGATATTTTTATTACAACTTACAAACACAAGTAGATTGAACATGATATTTTGATTACAACTTACAAACACAAGTATATTGAACATGATATTTTGATTACAACTTAGAAACATAAGTAGAGTGAACATGATATTTTGATTACAACTTACAAACACGAGTAGATTGAACATGATATTTTGATTACAACTTACAAACACAAGTGGATTGAACATGATATTTTGATTACAACTTAGAAACATAAGTAGAATGAACATGATATTTTGATTACAACTTACAAACACAAGTAGATGGAACATGATATTTTGATTACAACTTACAAACACGAGTAGATTGAACATGATATTTTGATTACAGCTTACAAACACGAGTAGATTGAACATGATATTTTGATTACAACTTTCAAACACAAGTAGATTGAACATGATATTTTGATTACAACTTACAAACACGAGTAGATTGAACATGATATTTTGATTACAACTTACAAACACGAGTAGATTGAACATGATATTTTGATTACAACTTTCAAACACAAGTAGATTGAACATGATATTTTGATTACAACTTACAAACACAAGTAGATTGAACATGATATTTTGATTACAACTTTCAAACACGAGTAGATTGAACATGATATTTTGATTACAACTTACAAACACAAGTCGATTGAACATGATATTTTGATTACAACTTACAAACACAAGTAGATTGAACATGATATTTTGATTACAACTTACAAACACAAGTAGATTGAACATGATATTTTGATTACAACTTACAAACACGAGTAGATTGAACATGATATTTTGATTACACAAGTAGATTGAACATGATATTTTGATTACAACTTACAAACACGAGTAGATTGAACATGATATTTTGATTACAACTTACATACACAAGTATTTTGAACATGATATTTTGATTACAACTTACAAACACAAGTAGATTGAACATGATATTTTGATTACAACTTACAAACACAAGTAGATTGAACATGATATTTTGATTACAACTTACAAACACAAGTAGATTGAACATGATATTTTGATTACAACTTACAAACACAAGTAGATTGAACATGATATTTTGATTACAACTTACAAACACAAGTAGATTGAACATGATATTTTGATTACAACTTACAAACACAAGTAGATTGAACATGATATTTTGATTACAACTTACAAACACAGGTAGATTGAACATGATATTTTGATTACAACTTACAAACACAGGTAGATTGAACTTGATATTTTGATTACAACTTACAAACACAGGTAGATTGAACATGATATTTTGATTACAACTTACAAACACAAGTAGATTGAACATGATATTTTGATTACAACTTACAAACACAGGTAGATTGAATATGATATTTTGATTACAACTTAGAAACACAAGTAGATTGAACATGATATTTTGATTACAACTTACAAACACAGGTAGATTGAACATGATATTTTGATTACAACTTAGAAACACAAGTAGATTGAACATGATATTTTGATTACAACTTACAAACACAAGCAGATTGAACATGATATTTTGATTACAACTTACAAACACAAGTAGATTGAACATGATATTTTGATTACAACTTACAAACACAAGTAGATTGAACATGATATTTTGATTACAACTTACAAACACAAGTAGATTGAACATGATATTTTGATTACAACTTACAAACACAAGTAGATTGAACATGATATTTTCATTACAACTTACAAACACAAGTAGATTGAACATGATATTTTGATTACAACTTACAAACACAAGTAGATTGAACATGATATTTTGATTACAACTTACAAACACAAGTAGATTGAACATGATATTTTGATTACAACTTACAAACACAGGTAGATTGAACATGATATTTTGATTACAACTTACAAACACAGGTAGATTGAACATGATATTTTGATTACAACTTACAAACACAAGTAGATTGAACATGATATTTTGATTACAACTTACAAACACAGGTAGATTGAATATGATATTTTGAATACAACTTAGAAACACAAGTAGATTGAACATGATATTTTGATTACAACTTACAAACACAAGTAGATTGAACATGATATTTTGATTATAACTTACAAACACGAGTATATTGAACATGATATTTTGATTACAACTTAGAAACATAAGTAGGATGAACATGATATTTTGCTTACAACTTACAAACACGAGTAGATTGAACATGATATTTTGATTACAACTTACAAACACAAGTAGATTGAACATGATATTTTGATTACAACTTACAAACACAAGTAGATTGAACATGATATTTTGATTACAACTTACAAATACAAGTATATTGAACATGATATTTTGATTACAACTTAGAAACATAAGTAGAATGAACATGATATTTTGATTACAACTTACAAACACAGGTAGATTGAACATGATATTTTGATTACAGCTTACAAACACGAGTAGATTGAACATGATATTTTGATTACAACTTTCAAACACAAGTAGATTGAACATGATATTTTGATTACAACTTACAAACACGAGTAGATTGAACATGATATTTTGATTACAACTTACAAACACAAGTAGATTGACCATGATATTTTGATTACAACTTTCAAACACAAGTAGATTGAACATGATAGTTTGATTACAACTTACAAACACAAGTAGATTGAACATGATATTTTGATTACAACTTACAAACACAAGTAGATTGAACATGATATTTTGATTACAAGTTACAAACACAAGTAGATTGAACATGATATTTTGATTACAACTTACAAACAAGTAGATTGAACATGATATTTTGATTACAACTTACAAACACAAGTAGATTGAACATGATATTTTGATTACAACTTCGAAACATAAGTAGAATGAACATGATATTTTGATTACAACTTACAAACACAAGTACATTGAACATGATATTTTGATTACAACTTACAAACACAGGTAGATTGAACATGATATTTTGATTTCAACTTACAAACACAAGTAGATTGAACATGATATTTTGATTACAACTTACAAACACAAGTAGATTGAACATGATATTTTGATTACAACTTACAAACACAGGTAGATTGAACATGATATTTTGATTACAACTTACAAACACAGGTAGATTGAACATGATATTTTGATTACAACTTACAAACACAGGTAGATTGAACATGATATTTTGATTACAACTTACAAACACAAGTAGATTGAACATGATATTTTGATTACAACTTACAAACACAAGTAGATTGAACATGATATTTTGATTACAACTTACAAACACAGGTAGATTGAACATGATATTTTGATTACAACTTACAAATACAAGTAGATTGAACATGATATTTTGATTACAACTTACAAACACAGGTAGATTGAACATGGTATTTTGATTTCAACTTACAAACACAGGTAGATTGAATATGATATTTTGATTACAACTTACAAACACAGGTAGATTGAACATGATATTTTGATTACAACTTACAAACACAGGTAGATTGAATATGATATTTTGATTACAACTTACAAACACAGGTAGATTGAACATGATATTTTGATTACAACTTAGAAACACAGGTAGATTGAATATGATATTTTGATTACAACTTACAAACACAAGTATATTGAACATGATATTTTGATTACAACTTAGAAACATAAGTAGAATGAACATGATATTTTGATTACAACTTACAAACACAAGTAGATTGAACATGATATTTTGATTACAACTTACAAACACAAGTAGATTGAACATGATATTTTGATTACAACTTACAAACACAGGTAGATTGAACATGATATTTTGATTACAACTTACAAATAAAGGTAGAATGAACATATCCCAAGTCATTTATATTAAAGGGATAAAGAATACAAGACCTTCTTTGTCTTCCATTTTTGGCGGAGCAGAGTCAAAAGTTTATCGAGGTTAACAGTTAGGTATGCTGTGAGAACATTCCTTCGTTAATGTTTCCAGTAGCAAAAGGAATTGGAAACAATGCTGGAACCTTTTAGTGCAAATACCATCAAGCAATCATCAGAACTGGTCACACAACCAGACATACATTTTGGTTAATGTTAATGACCCTTCATCAAATGAAACGTTTGTGGCCTAGCATGGTAAAATATACTGTATGAAAACAAACAAAAGCATGTGGCTTGTCACCAGACAGTGGCTGAAATTACAAACATCAGAATGGAAGCACATCTACAGTTGAATGTCAGATGCATCAATAATTTGAGGACAGAAAGGATTGCAACACCCCTCGAAGACAAAATTGTATGATGTTTTACTTGATCCTACCAAAGAGGAAATAAACAAATTCAATCCTCAAAGGGTACAAACAACAAATGGCCATAAAAAGTATATGCCTTGACACTAGATGCACAAATCCTTATTCATACTGCTCATGTCACTTGATTGAAGTAGAATATGATCATACAGATAAAAGAAAGTATAGTTTTAAGAACTATTTAAAAACACATTGTTAATAAAGAGAGAGAGAGAGGAAGGGGGAGGAGGGAGGAAATATTTTGAAGAATTGGCCTTGGTGTCAAACTTTAGTTTAGACCTGCCGTGCCGCAGATTAATTTGTTCGGACACGCAAAGAAAGACACCGAAGGACAGTGCGATGGCAAAACAGCAAATGTTACTTCAAGTGGAGACATAACCATGCAGACATCACACGACTTTATAGGTGAATCAATTGTCATCGTTTTGCCTCGAGGGACGTGGGTGTATTTCAAGTCTGAAAAATTGTGCTTTTCTTTCGAAGTTAAAATGTATCTGGTATTTAAAAGCATTCCATGGTAATGCTTGACAAAATGGTAATAAATATTTTCCACACCATTTATCGAAATACGAGTTGTAAGTGAAAAAAAAAAAATTGAAGTTGTTTTTGTCTAATTCGTTATTGTTGTCTTCCTTATTGCTGCATTTATCATTTGATTGTTGTACAAATATGTGTATCTAAATCGTTTGTTTTATTCAACACTGGCAAATGTGCCTGTCTGCCAAACGGGATTTAGGGAAGAGAAAGGACGAGGGTAGGAAGAGAGATACATATATTAAAGTATAATTGACCAAGTATATATTCTTAAGAAAGGCTCACATTACCATGGCATGTCCATATTTTAATCACATTAAAATTTCGCGTTTTCTACATCTTTGTTAACTTCGCCACCAAAGGTGGATGGGGGTTGTTGTCACCCCTGTCTGTCCGTTTGTATGTGAAAAAGATATCTCAAAAATTTGTCGACGGATTCGGACGAAATTTGGCAGAGATGTAACGTTTCTGACAAGGACGAAATTATTAGATTTTGGTGAAGATCCGGATCTGGATCCGGGTAGTATAATTTTAAAAGTGATACTTCACCATTGAGTGATATGGCCAAAAATTATATATAGCAGGATATCTCAAAAAGTTGTGGACGGATTTGGACGAAACCTGGTGGACAGGTTGTGTTTATGAAAAGGAATAATCGTTTCGATTTTGGTGAAGATCTG
This sequence comes from Myxine glutinosa, assembly GCF_964187855.1. Classification (NCBI taxonomy): domain Eukaryota; kingdom Metazoa; phylum Chordata; class Myxini; order Myxiniformes; family Myxinidae; genus Myxine; species Myxine glutinosa. The sequence goes on from NC_136268.1 coordinate 128,203,164, forward strand.
AATATGGATTCGGCTACAATAAATATTTAATTTTTAAGTGATTCTTCCCCATTGAGAGATCGGGTGAAAAGTGATATATCATATGTTTAAAAAAGTTATGGAGGAGTTATGAATAAACTTGGTGGATGAGTTGGGTAGGTGACAAGAACAAGCCGATTCGATTTTGCTTCAGGTCCGAATCCTGATCCGGCCTATCAGTGGGATACAAAACGTAAACTATTCACCAGGCGGAGGTATGCTCTCTACCCAGTGCCCTTCTAGTTTATTGTTATAATGATGAGGACTTTTTCTTTTTGGACACTTCTTTGACACCTTTTATGAAGTTGGCATTGTTTTTTCTCTCCTTGCTACTCAGAGATCATTTGTACAGGTATGCATGATGTGCTCAACCTACCTTTTCATGTTTTTCAATGACAGTTTGTCCTCTATTATGAATACCCCACCATACCTCGCTACCCCGTTTGGTGGGGGAGGAGGGGTGGGGGCAGGAGAGTCGTGGTATCGAACATCTTTGGGAACATCTTTGGGCTTTGGGTCCACCCATGGACCTCAAAGTATGCATTCCTTGTTTACTTGAAATAGACTCCAAGTTATTAGGGGAGTTAGCAAACAAAAGGTCATTTACACATAATAGTACAGATTATATCTGAAGTGTAAGGCTTAACACTATTTCAAACAAAAATTTCGTTTAGTATTATAATTCTGAATTAATTATTCATTATTAACTCGACTGAGAAAGATTTATCAAGGTGAAAAACTTGTACAAAATAAAATTAATATTAGGCATTTCTATTTCAAATTAATGCCAGAACTTTTGTTGCTAACATTATTTGAATAAATAACTTTGAAATACACAATATGGATTTAAACCAATTGTTTGGTTTGCTCTTTGTTGTTGAAGTGTGCGGCGTCACCATGCCTAGATCAAAATAGCTTTCTGACGCCTTCAGAAATAAGGTTATAGATGCCTAAGAGTCTGGGAAGGGATTTAAAAATATCTCCAAACAATTTGAAATCAATCATTCGACTGTCTGGAAGATCATCTACAAGTGGAGAAGATTCCAAACAACTGCCAACTTGTTCAGGCCGGGCCGCCCCAGCAAGTTCAGCCCGAGAGCAGACCGCAAGATGCTGAAAGAACCAGAATGTCATCACGGGACCAACAGGTAGCTCTTGCCACTGTTGATGTCAAAGTGCACGAGGCTACCATTAGAAAGAGGCTGCACAAATTTGATCCACATGGGAGGTGTGCCAGGAGGAAACCTTTGCTGTCCAGAAAGAACATCAGGGCACGACTAAAGTTTGCCAATGAACACCTCGGCAAAGCCCAGCACTTCTGAAACAATGTGCTCTGGACAGATGAGTCAAAGGTCGAGCTATTTGGCCACAGTACCAGAAGACATGTTTGGCGAAAACCAAAGACAGCATTTGACCACAAGAACCTGATACCAACTGTAAAGCATGGTGGTGGAAATATTATGGTTTGGGGCAGCTTTGCTGCATCAGGGCCTGGGCAGCTCACCATCATAGAATCCACTATGAATTCGTCATTGTACCAGAGGGTGCTTCAGGATAATGTGAGGCCATCTGTCAGAAAGTTGAAGCTCAACCGAAGGTGGACCCTGCAACATGACAATGACCCTAAACATACCAGTAAATCCACCAAGGAATGGCTGAAAAGAAAGAAATGGAGGGTTCTGGAATGGCCAAGTCAAAGCGCGGATCTAAATCCCATTCAGATGTTGTTGGGGGGATTTGAAACGAGCTGTGCATGCAAGAAACCCCTCAAACATCGCACAGCTGAAAGAATTCTGCATGGAGGAGTGGGCAAAAATTTCTCCCAGTCGATGTCAGAGACTGGTAGACAGTTATAAGAAATGCCTACTTGAGGTTGTTTCTGCCAAAGGGGGCAATACCACCTATTTGAGCCAAGGGTGTACTTACTTTTTCCACATGCGAAATTTGCATTTATGTTTATTTAAATGATACAATGGACTACAAAATGTAAATGTTTCATGATATTTGTTATATTATATCACCTTTATCTATCAATATTGTTGAAATGAAGATCAAATAGCTGTATGTTGAAATATGTTGAAAAAGTCAAAACTTTACATGGGGTAGTAAGTACACATGGGGTAGTTTTCACGTGACTGTAACTGATATTCGTTTTATTAAACATGCTGGGTCATCTGGGTTTTTTGGGTCCTTTGGGGTCCTCAGGGACTTTTGGGTGATCAAGGACTTTTGGGTCATCTCAGTATTTTGGGTCCTTGGGGACTTCTGGGTCATTAAGGACTTTTGGGTCATCTGGGTATATTGAGCCTCAGGGACACTTGGGTCTTCAGGGACATTTGGGTCATCAATAACTTTTTGGGTCCTTGGGAACTTTTGGGTCTTCAGGGACTTTTGGGTGATTTTGGTCCTTTGGGACTTTTGGGTCATCAAGGACTTTTTGTGTACTTTGGGACTTTCGGGTCTTTTGGGTCCTCGGGGACCTTTGGGTCATCAATAACTTTTTGGGTCCTTGGGGACTTTTGGGTGATTTGGGTCCTCGGGGACTTTATGGGTGTTGGGGACTTTTGGGTGATTTGGGTCCTCCGGGACTTTTGGGTTATCAAGGACTTTTTGGGTCCTTGGGGTCTTTTGGTTCCTCAATAACTTTTTGGGTCCTTGGGCAATTTTTCGTATTTTGTGTCCTCGGGGACTTTTGGGTGATTTGGGTCCTCGGGAACTTTTGGGTCATCTGGGTATTTTGGGTCCTCGGGGTCTTTTGGGTCTCAAGTGTTAAAGGGTCTTCCGAGGTCGAAGGGGTCTCAGCAGTCTAAAGCCTTAAAAGGTACATTTCAATAGTACGTAATTAATAGACAAAAAAAAGTATGCTTCACACAAACTCATCCATTTACAGGAGACTAGGGCATGCCCGTACTATATCTATATCTAAAATTATATCCCCCCCCTCTATTTACATGAAATGGTTTGGTCCAAAGCGAACGGCTTGCGAGTGGTGACAATCCCCCCCCCTCTATTTACATGAAATGGTTCGGTCCAAAGCGAACGGCTTCCGGAGTTTGGTAAAGAAATCGCCATCGCGTACACAAACGCGCAGGAAAGCGAATGAATCGCAAATTCGTTTTTATTAGTTTTAAAACATCGTTTAACGCCAACATAGCGCCAACATAGTTTGCAAACGTGAAATAAATGAATACGCTCTCAAATGTGCCATCCGAGGCAGAGTGTGTCCGCCACGTTCGGCACACGCGATCGTTCGCTGCTCTCTGATTGGTTGAATCGTTTTTTGGACATAGCTCGGTAAGTAATTGTCCGATTAATATGAAACCTTGAAAAGGCACATCCTCGGGTCCCCAGCAATATACCTGGCAAGTTAAAAGTATATCGGACCCGTGGTTGTCGAGAAACAGCGGTCACAGACAAACGTACAAACGTACAAACGTACAAACGTACAAACGTACAGACAGAGATTACTGGAATTATAGATAGATAAAACAAATATTGTGGAAGAGTCAATTTGAACATATATATATATATATATATATATATATATATATATATATATATATATATATATATATATATATATATATATATATATATATATATTATATGTATATCTATCTATAATTCCAGTAATCTCTGTGTGTGTGTGTGTATGCGACCGCTGTTTCTCGACAACTACCGGTCCGATATACTTGAAACTTGCCAGGTTTATTGCTGGGGACCCGAGGATGTGCCTTTTCAAGGTTTCATATTAATCGGACAAGTAGTTACCGAGCTATGTCCAAAAAACGATTCAACCAATCAGAGAGCAGCGAGTTATCACGTGTGCCGAACGTGGCGAACAGACTCTGCCTCGGACGGCACATTTGAGAGCGTATTCATTTATTTCACGTTGGCAAACTATGTTGCCGCTATGTTGGCGTTAAACTATGTTTTAAAACTAATTAAAACTAATTTGCGATTCTTTCGCTTTCCTGCGCGTTTGTGCACGCTATGGCGATTTCTTTACCAAACTCCGCAAGCCGTTCGCTTTGGACCAAACCATTTCATGTAAATAGAGGGGGGGGGATTGTCACCGTACTCGCAAGCCGTTCGCTTTGGACCAAACCATTTCATGTAAATAGAGGGGGGGGGGATATAATTTTAGATATAGATATAGTACGGGCATGCCCTAGTATATATAATTTGGTGTGTGTGTGTGTGTGTGTGTGTGTGTGTGTGTGTGTGTGTGTGTGTGTTTAACTTATATGCACTCCTAAACCACTGAGCAGAATGAGCTGAAATTTGGTGGCTGTACATGGGGTGTGCAGGGAAGGTTTTAGGCAATAAACAAAAATTCATAGTCACATATTCGGATCTTCAACAAAATCTAATCAATTCGTCCTTGTCACATTCCCAACCTGTTCACCATGTTTCGTCCAAATCCGTGCATAAGTTTTTGAGATATTGTGTTGTATATCAATTTTGGCACAATCTCTCAATGGTGAAGAATCACTTATAAATTTTAGTATCCAGAGCTGGATCCAGATCTTCACGAAAATTGAAACAATTCACCCTTGTCACACACCCAATCTGTCCACCAAGTTTTGTCCGAATCCGCCCTTAAGATATCTTCCTCACAGACAAAAAGACAAAAAGCGGTGAAAACATAACCTCTGTCTACCTTCGGTGGCGGATGTAGAAAGTTAAAAATCGGTCCAATTCTTTCGTATAAAAGTATGGCATGTCAACAGTCATCAAGATACATTCTTCAAAGTAAGTTATGTAAAGCATTTCATGGCAAGAAAATGTCAAACTTTTAATATACCAATTTTTGGCTTTTATCATATGTAGTTTCACATGCATATTGGTAATATATTAAAAATCGCACCCGTGTCTGAAGGAAGCGGTTCAATTTGGTATTTTTAATATTAAATGGGCAGAGCCTAGAAACAAACGAAACCCATTAGATTTACCCTTTAGAACCCCTTAGAACACTTTAGAATTACCATTTAGAACCTCTTATAACCCATTAAAATTACCCTTTATAACCCATTATAATTACCCTTTATAACCCATTATAATTACCCTTTAGAACCCATTAAAATTACCCTTTTGAACCCATTATCATTGCCCTTTAGAACCCATTATAATTATCCTTTAGAATCCATAATAATTGCCATTTAGAACCCATTATAAATACCCTTTATAACCCATTATAATTACCCTTCATAATCCATTATAATTACCCTTTAGAACTCTTTATAATTAACCTTGAGAACTCTTTATAATTAACCTTTAGAACTCTTTATAATTAACCTTTAGAACTCTTTATAATTAACCTTGAGAACTCTTTATAATTAACCTTTAGAACTCTTTATAATTACCCTTTAGAACTCTTTATAATTACCCTTTAGAACTCGATATAATTACCCTTTAGAACTCTTTATAATTACCCTTTAGAACTCTATGTAATTACCCTTTAGACATCTTTATAATTAACCTTTAGAACTCTTTATAATTACCCTTTAGAACTCTATATAATTACCCTTTAGAACTCTTTATAATTAACCTTGAGAACTCTTTATAATTACCCTTTATAACCCATTATAATTACCCTTTATAACCCATTATAATTACCCTTTAGAACCCATTAAAATTACCCTTTTGAACCCATTATCATTGCCCTTTAGAACCCATTATAATTATCCTTTAGAATCCATAATAATTGCCATTTAGAACCCATTATAAATACCCTTTATAACCCATTATAATTACCCTTCATAATCCATTATAATTACCCTTTAGAACTCTTTATAATTAACCTTGAGAACTCTTTATAATTAACCTTTAGAACTCTTTATAATTAACGTTTAGAACTCTTTATAATTAACCTTGAGAACTCTTTATAATTAACCTTTAGAACTCTTTATAATTACCCTTTAGAACTCTTTATAATTACCCTTTAGAACTCGATATAATTACCCTTTAGAACTCTTTATAATTAACCTGTAGAACTCTTTATAATTACCCTTTAGAACTCTATGTAATTACCCTTTAGACATCTTTATAATTAACCTTTAGAACTCTTTATAATTACCCTTTAGAACTCTATATAATTACCCTTTAGAACTCTTTATAATTAACCTTGAGAACTCTTTATAATTAACCTTTATAACTCTTTATAATTAACCTTGAGAACTCTTTATAATTAACCTGTAGAACTCTTTATAATTACCCTTTAGAACTCTATGTAATTACCCTTTAGACATCTTTATAATTAACCTTTAGAACTCTTTATAATTACCCTTTAGAACTCTATATAATTACCCTTTAGAACTCTTTATAATTAACCTTGAGAACTCTTTATAATTACCCTTTATAACCCATTATAATTACCCTTTATAACCCATTATAATTACCCTTTAGAACCCATTAAAATTACCCTTTTGAACCCATTATCATTGCCCTTTAGAACCCATTATAATTATCCTTTAGAATCCATAATAATTGCCATTTAGAACCCATTATAAATACCCTTTATAACCCATTATAATTACCCTTCATAATCCATTATAATTACCCTTTAGAACTCTTTATAATTAACCTTGAGAACTCTTTATAATTAACCTTTAGAACTCTTTATAATTAACCTTTAGAACTCTTTATAATTACCCTTTAGAACTCTTTATAATTAACCTTTAGAACTCTTTATAATTAACCTTTAGAACTCTTTATAATTAACCTTGAGAACTCTTTATAATTACCCTTTAGAACTCTTTATAATTACCCTTTAGAACTCGATATAATTACCCTTTAGAACTCTTTATAACTAGGACGTGCCCGTACGTGGCGTACCCGTAACCGTACCGTACCCGTAACCGTACCCGGAACCGTACCCGGAACCGTACCCGTACCGTACCCGTACCGTACCCGTACCGTACCCGTACCCGTGACGTGCCCGTAATGAATATGTACAAAATATAAATATGTATGTTCTACAATCGATCGTACCTTACAACAATCAACACAGATTGCAACGTCAAATAAATGAATACGCTCTCAAATGTGCCGTCCGAGGCAGCGTCTGCTCGCCACGTTCAGCGTCACTATGACTATCCGTAAGACCGGAAGTGACGTCCTCATTTGACTGTCCGGAAGGTCGCAAATCGAAGTTACGATGAATCGCAAATTAGTTTTAATTAGTTTTAAAACATAGTTTAACGGCAACATAGTTTTCCAACGTGAAATAAATGAATACGCTCTCAAATGTGCCGTCCGAGGCAGAGTCTGTTCGCCACGTTCGGCACACGTGATAGCTCGCTGCTCTCTGATTGGTTGAATCGTTTTTTGGACATAGCTCGGTAACTACTTGTCCGATTAATATGAAACCTTGAAAAGGCACATCCTCGGGTCCCCAGCAATATACCTGGCAAGTTTAAAGTATATCGGACCCGTGGTTGTCGAGAAACAGCGGTCACAGACATACAAACATACAAACATACAAACATACAAACATACACACAGAGATTACTGGAATTATAGATAGATTAACCTGTAGAACTCTTTATAATTAACCTGTAGAACTCTTTATAATTAACCTGTAGAACTCTTTATCATGAACCTTTAGAACTCTTTATAATTAACCTTGAGAACTCTTTATAATTAACCTTTAGAACTCTTTATAATTACCCTTTAGAACTCTTTATAATTACCCTTTAGAACTCGATATAATTACCCTTTAGAACTCTTTATAATTACCCTTTAGAACTCGATATAATTACCCTTTAGAACTCTTTATAATTACCCTTTAGAACTCGATATAATTACCCTTTAGAACTCTATGTAATTACCCTTTAGACATCTTTATAATTACCCTTTAGAACTCTATATAATTACCCTTTAGAACTCTTTATAATTAACCTTGAGAACTCTTTATAATTAACCTTTATAACTCTTTATAATTAACCTTGAGAACTCTTTATAATTAACCTTTAGAACTCTTTATAATTAACCTGTAGAACTCTTTATAATTAACCTGTAGAACTCTTTATCATGAACCTTTAGAACTCTTTATAATTAACCTTGAGAACTCTTTATAATTAACCTTCAGAACTCTTTATAATTACCCTTTAGAACTCTTTATAATTACCCTTTAGAACTCGATATAATTACCCTTTAGAACTCTTTATAATTAACCTGTAGAACTCTTTATAATTACCCTTTAGAACTCTATGTAATTACCCTTTAGACATCTTTATAATTAACCTTTAGAACTCTTTATAATTACCCTTTAGAACTCTATATAATTACCCTTTAGAACTCTTTATAATTAACCTTGAGAACTCTTTATAATTAACCTTTATAACTCTTTATAATTAACCTTGAGAACTCTTTATAATTAACCTTTAGAACTCTTTATAATTAACCTGTAGAACTCTTTATAATTAACCTGTAGAACTCTTTATAATTAACCTGTAGAATTCTTTATAATTAACCTTTAGAACTCTCTATAATTAACCTTTAGAACTCTTTATAATTAACCTTTATAACTCTTTATAATTAATCTTTATAACTCTTTATAATTAACCTTTATAACTCTTTATAATTAACCTTTATAACTCTTTATAATTAACCTTTATAACTCTTTATAATTAACCTTTAGAACTCTTTATAATGAACCTTTAGAACTCTTTATAATGAACCTTTAGAACTCTTTATAATTGACCTTTAGAACTCTATATAATTAACCTTTAGAACTCTTTACAATTAACCTTTATAACTCTTTATAAATAACCTTTAGAACTCTTTATAATGAACCTTTAGAACTCTTTATAATGAACCTTTAGAACTCTTTATAATTAACGTTTATAACTCTTTATAATTAACCTGTTGGACTCTTTATAATTGACCTTTAGAACTCTATATAATTAACCTGTAGAACTCTTTATAATTAATCTTTATAACTCTTTATAATTAACCTTTAGAACTCTTTATAATTAACCTTTAGAACTCTTTATAATTAACCTTTAGAACTCTTTATAATTAACCTTTAGAACTCTATATAATTAAACTTTAGAACTCATTATAATTAACCTTTAAAACTCTTTATAATTAACCTTGAGAACTCTTTATAATTAACCTTTAGAACTCTTTATAATTACCCTTTAGAACTCTTTATCATGACCCTTTAGAACTCTTCCTAATTAACCTTTAGAACTCTTTATAATTAACCTGTAGAACTCTTTATAATTAACCTGTAGAACTCTATATAATTAACCTTTAGAACTCTTTATAATTAACCTTTAGAACTCTTTATAATTACCCTTTAGAACTCTTTATAATTAACCTTTATAACTCTTTATAATTAACCTATATAACTCTTTATAATTAACCTTTAGAACTCTTTATAATTAACCTTTAGAACTCTTTATAATTAACCTGTAGAACTCTATATAATTAACCTGTAGAACTCTTTATAATTAACCTTTAGAACTCTTTATAATTAACCTTTATAACTCTTTATAATTAACCTTTATAACTCTTTATAATTAACCTATATAACTCTTTATAATTAACCTTTAGAACTCTTTATAATTAACCTTTAGAACTCTTTATAATTAACCTTTAGAACTCTTTATAATTAACCTTTAGAACTCTTTATAATTAACCTTTAGAACTCTATATAATTAAACTTTAGAACTCTTTATAATTAACCTTTAGAACTCTTTATAATTAACCTTTAGAACTCTTTATAATTAACCTTTAGAACTCTATATAATTAAACTTTAGAACTCATTATAATTAACCTTTAGAACTCTTTATAATTAACCTTGAGAACTCTTTATAATTAACCTTTAGAACTCTTTATAATTACCCTTTAGAACTCTTTATCATGAACCTTTAGAACTCTTCCTAATTAACCTTTAGAACTCTTTATAATTAACCTGTAGAACTCTTTATAATTAACCTGTAGAACTCTATATAATTAACCTTTAGAACTCTTTATAATTAACCTTCAGAACTCGATATAATTAACCTGTAGAACTCTTTATAATTAACCTTTATAACTTTATAATTAACCTTTATAACTCTTTATAATTAACCTATAGAACTCTTTATAATTAACCTTTAGAACTCTTTATAATTAACCTTCAGAACTCGATATAATTAACCTGTAGAACTCTTTATAACTCTTTATAATTAACCTTTAGAACTCTTTATAATTAACCTTTAGAAGTCTTTATAATTAACCTTTAGACCTCTTTATAATGAACCTTTAGAACTCTTTATAATTAACCTTTAGAACTCTTTATAATTGACCTTTAGAACTCTATATAATTAACCTTTGGAACTCTTTATAATTAACCTTTAGAACTCTATATAATTAACCTTTAGAACTCTTTATAATTAACCTTTAGAACTCTTTATAATTAACCTGTAGAACTCTTTATAATTAACCTTTAGGACTCTTTATAATTAACCTTTAGAACTCTTTATAATTAACCTTTAGAACTCTTTATAATTAACCTTTAGAACTCTTTATAATTAACCTTTAGAACTCTTTATAATTAACCTTTAGAACTCTTTATAATTAATCTTTAGAACTCTTTATAATTAACCTTTAGAACTCTTTATAATTAACCTTTAGAACTCTTTATAATTAACCTTTAGAACTCTATATAATTAACCTTTAGAACTCTTTATAATTACCCTTTAGAATTAATCATGGTGGGTTAGAAAGGTTAAATTCTTCTTCTTCATTTTTGAGGACCAGACAGACAGTCATATATTGAAGCAGCTTCACCGCTTAAAAAACAGAATCAATGAAGTTTTAAAAATTCAAGGGCAGAAGGGGAAATTAAGTTTAATTTTAATGTCGTTTTAATTAAAAAAAAGTAATTTGAATGAATTAAAATATTCATTCATGCAAAAATAACCCAGACATGCAGCACAGCACTGTACATAGAATAAGGAAGATGTACTCATACATTACAAGAATCCTGAAATCGCTAAAAAAACAAAAAAACAATAAAGCTTCCATTTGACTAATGATAGATATAGATAGAAAAAAAAGCATGAGCAAGCTTGAAAGTGCAAAACCATAGACAGATTAAATGAAAAATAACAGTTTGACTCCAATTACCCACCTTTCCCCCATTATATTCAATAGTCTTACCTTTTGTAACTGCTTGGCCTTCCAGTGGTGGGCCTTGCCCAGTGTGATACACAGCCATTACAGATAACCTGTAAGGTGTCTCTGGTTGAAGCCTGGAAAGCACCACATCAGTGTCTGTGCCAGTCACATGTCGCTCTCCATCTTGGTCACTCAGTCGTGATTTGTACCGGACAACATAGGCTTTGGGCCGACCTGGAGCCGCTTTCCATGATACAGCCAGACTACGTGCCATGGCCTGTGTGCGCAGATTTGTTGGAGCACCCATTTCTGAAAAATGCCAGGAATGGGAAAAAGTTGTTTTAATTGCGAAATGGATTCAATAAGTAGAGTACCGGCACAGATACAGATGCAAATGTGTCAATAGTACAGATACGAAAGAGTCACATGGCTAGAATGGACCCAAGCCTCAAAGCAATCAAAGGCAACAAAAATATACCTGGATATGTTCTCTCCACAGCCTCAGCAGGCATCCCGTCACTCTCTGGATAGTTTGCACTGACAGTCACATGGTACAAAGTATCAGGCTTTAGGTTTTCTAGGAAAGTTGTGGTAACATTTCCAGGTACAACAACCATGGAGCCCACTTCAGGTTCCCCACTGCCCTCTTCATCATCAACTGAAACACTCTCGGGCCAGTAGCGTATCGTATATCGTTGGACTGGACCTGATGCTGCTTTCCAGCTTGCTCGAATACTTGAAACACTGACGTCAGTCAGGGTTAGGTCCCGTGGTGGCCCAGTTTCTACAATTAAAAGAAAATGATGGTCTTGTAAATTTCTGTAAACAAAGCTTAATAACAAACAATGGTAATGTCATAATGTCATATTACTTCATTTTTGTTTATATTCGAGAAAATATATTAAAATACAGACAATAATTGGCAGTGGCTGCCATATTCAACTCAAAAATATCCTTAACTTGAGTGTGTCTCCTCACCATGCAATGTACTTCCTTGGCCATCAAGTGGGGGTCCATCACCTCCACTGTAACGGGCCCATACCCGAAGAAGGTATCGTGCTCCAGGAATCAGATTCGTAAGGACTGTGCTTGTTGCATGACCAGTAGCTGTTGCCCCACCTGGTAATCCTCCCTCAGCCGGTACAAAGCGGAGCTCATAGGCAGCCACGTCTCCAGGTGCAGGTAACCATGACACACGGAAAGAGGTCTGAGTTTCCTCAGAAACTTGTAAATCCTGTGGGCTGCCCTGAACTGTGTGCACAAATATGGCGATGGAATAGTAAGTTACAACTAATGAATAATACACGAGACATTCACAACATAATTTTGAAACAACGGGGCAATACCCCTTGCGCTCACCTGGTAGAATAAACAGTACACTGCACCCACTAAGGGTATTTTAAACAAATTTCAATGGTTGCTAGAAGACAGGGCAGCATGTAGAATCATACTAACATAATCATAAGACTTTAAACAAACAAACAAAAAAATACCTATTTTGGGGGGCAACCCTGAACCCCTTCCACCCCGTGTACCTCCTCAGACCACAATTCTCCAAAGCCTTGAACAAACATTGGTACATCATGGATGATGGAGGTTGTGGTGAAGTATCATCAAAATGATGTGTTTAGATTCTGATTTAAAAAAAGCAAATACCTATGGGGAGCAACTCCCCCCCCCCCCCCCCCCCACCATAGACCACCTTACGCCCCAATTTTTTAAATGCCAGGAACAAACTTTGGTACAACACGGGTGATTAAGGTTGTGGTCAAGTTTCATCATAATTGCATATGTAGTGTCTGGGATTTTTTTATGCCATGAACAAAAGTTGGTACAACATGGGTGATGAAGGTTGCGATAAAGTTTCATCGGCATTGCGTGTGTAGTTTCTGAGAAGAAAGCAAACACCGATTTTGGGGGGCAACCCCTCCGTAGACCCCCAAGGGGGCAGATTTTTTTTAATGCCGTGAACAAACTTTGGTACATCGCGGGTGGTGAAGGTTGTGGTGATGTTTCATCGAAATTGTGTGTTTAGTTTCAGAGGAAAAAGCAAATTCCTATTTTCGGGGGTCAAACCTGGATCCAGTTTTACCTCCGGTAGACCCCCTTAGACCCCGATTTTTTTTAAATGCCGTGAACAAACTTTAGTCACAACACAACACCGATCATTTGTGCCAAATTTGGTCGCAATCCCATCAGCGGTTTCGGAGAAGAAGTTTGAAGTGTTTAAAGATTGACGGACTGACGGATGGACGACGCGCCATCGCATAAGCTACCCTGAATTTCCAGGTGAGCTAAAACGCAATGTTTGGATGTCTCTTGCAAAGATGTCATGATGAAACGAGAAGGGCACTCGGTAGAGCACATACCTCCGCCAGGCTGAACAGTTTTTGTTTTGTATCCCACTGATAGGCCGGATCCGGATTCGGACCTGAACCAAAATCTTGTTCTTCGCTTGTTCTTCTCACCCACCCAACTCATCCACCAAGTTTAGTCATAACCCGTCCACAACTGTTTCAAATATCATGTTACATAGGCTTTCTGCACGATCTCTCAAAGGTGAAGAATCACTTAAAACTAAATAATTCTCTTATCCGAATCCATATTCAGATCTTTACCAATATCGAATTGAGTCGTCCTTGTCAAAAACACAACCTGCCCGCCAAGTTTCGTCCAAATCCATTCACAACTTTTTGAGATATCCTGCGATTCATCGTTTTTGGCCCTATCTCCCAATGGTGAAGAATCACTTAAAAAGAATTCTACTAGCCGGATCAGGATCTGGATCGTCACCAAAATTTAAACATTTCATCCTGGTCACATACCCAACCTCTCCGCCAAATTCCTTCCGAATCCGTCCACAACTTTTTGAGTTATCTTGTTCACAAACAGACAGACAAACAGACAGACAAATAGACAGGGGTGAAAACATAACCTCCATCCACCTTCGGTGGTGGAGGTAAAGAAACAAATGACTAATAAGGAGAGTAGGAAAGAGAATAGTGGTTCAACAACTGGAAACAACATAATTCAGTATTAAAATCTTTAATTCTTCAAGTTTTGTTTTCAAACCTCAAATGTTTAGTTTGAAGTGTTGAGTCTTCCTTCCTTATTCATTCAACCTTCAGAGCATCTATTTATTTTGTGGTAAAATCCCATTTTTATAGAACAAGCTATGGTGATGTTGGCGACGTTGCTTTGTTCGATTAGGTTGTTGGTGATAATGCTGATGCTTGAAATGCAACATATGCTGCCACACCTACCACACCAATTCTGGTCTTCAAAATTACCCGAGGGCTCATTCTAATGTCACAATGATTAAGTGGTGAAGGACAAGGGAAAGACGGCATACAAGCGTCATTCCAAAGGGTCTGTCACCCTGATTTGTAACTTTTGTGAAAGGAAAAGGCCTCGTTTGAGCAAAATTAAACACATCGTCTCAATATGTACTCCTATATATCTTTCTGAAAAATATAAATTTTGTTTGAGCAATTTAAATGGAGGCATCAAGTAACAAGAACAGCAAAAGCTTCCGGAACATTAAGTAATGTCTGTGATGTGTTAAGGTACCAGCAGTGGACGTTTTGCCTCATTTGCCAGACTCCAGATTTGCATGCAACTTCCACTTAATCTAGAATAATAATAAAAGAGTTGGAACCCCAATTCCTCCTCCTTGCCTTTGATCATGTTCCTGAGTGTTTAAGCAAAATTTATGACGAACAGATAAGGGGCAAGGGTGTCTCCATGCAGTACTGTCGGACCCCGCTATTCGCGGTTCCACTATCCGGGTCTCCGCTATTCACGGGTTCCACGTATCCGCAGGTGATAAAATGGGACCTGTTTCTCTATTTGCGGAAAAGTGTCCCGCGTATTTGCGGGGTTTTTTTCAATGCGCAGAAAAGTGTGCCGCGTACTCGTGGTTTTTTTGTTCTATTCGTGGATGTGTCCCGTGAATTCGCGGTTTTTCAGGGGCGCAAAAAATAATAATTCACGAGCCGTTAGCTTCACATACGGTATTTATAAAACCTTCATGGATCATTGTCGATATTCGCAGATTTTTCCTCGCCATTTGCGGATTTTGCCTCTCTATTCGCGGTTTGGTCCTCTCTATTCGTGGATTTTCGTGACTAGGGAACCTTTCCCCCCTTTTTACATTGAAGCAATGCCCCGCTATTTGCGGGTTTCACTATTCGCGGATTTTCCAGGAACGTATCCCCCGCGAATAGCGGGGTCTGAGGGTATTCTGGCTGGAATTTTGAAAAGCTGTGTTGCTCCATTGGGTGACTGCATCTTGGCATCTGTATCCCCATTTCCTGTGTACATATTCGAAATCGCCTTCACAAGTTGATCAGGAATTCCATAGGCTGATAAGATCTTCATCATCTTGCCACAATGTGTGGAGTCAAAGGCTTTTTGAAAGTGAATGAATGTCACGATTGCAGGATGGTTGTGGGTGCTAATTCCTTGTATTAGCTTTTGCAGTACAATAACATATCCAACTGTTGTCCTTTCTACCCAATATCCATTTTGGTTCGGCCTCGGGTGTTGTTCAAGAGTACGACAGAATTGGTACAAAATAATTTGATTGAAGATCTTGGCAGCAATTAGAAATCGTTGATGAATACCACGATAGTTTCTGCGAAGTCTGAGATCTCCTGATTTTGTAATGGGAACGATATTTAAGATCGACCAATTAAAGGCCTATCTTCCATTAGTGCTACATTACAAAAGTCAAGAATGATAGTGTCGACGTCACACCATTAAATAAGTGCTGGTGGTATGCCGTCTTTGTCATAACTCTTTCCTTCCTCGAAGAGAAGGAATAATCCATCATTGGTGGGTTGCGAAGAAGATTCTGAAATATCTATATAATATTGGCCAAACAACAGTGATAACCTTGATCACATTACGTTTTATTTCATCTTTCTCTATTCGTTGCCAATTGACTCAAATTCATTTTACAACTGATGCACGGTGACTAGTTTGGGCGAACCTAAACTTGAGGTTAGACTGCAATGAAACAGACACTACCTGTTGTTTAATGAACGTCCTCGTGAGAAGATGTTCACAGAGCAGTGTAAACCTTAACATCAGTTGTATTGTTTTTTTGCTGATTAATGACATACTGTGACTTCTATTGCTTACCGTCAAGAGTGGTCTCCTCTCCCTCCAGTGGAATACTCTCTCCATCTTCATACATCGCAAATACTTTTATGGTATAGCGAGTCCCAGGCCACAGGCCCGGTAGCACTGTGGTGGTTTGATTGCTACTCAAGGTCAACTTCCTGGCCTGCATGGTGACACCACCCGCAGGTGCCCACCACAACCAATAGGCAAGTACATCCTTACGCCCTGGCACCCATGTTGCCCGAAAACTATTTGTGGTCACCTCAGATGTCACGAGATCTCTTGGAGGAATCAAAGTTCCTGAAGAAATAACAATGAAACATTAGGGTATGTGGTGCATTGCTTCCATGCAGAGACTTCCAATATTGAAAAAAAGCAAACTTTTGCTTTTCGAATTTATTATTGATTATCTCTGAGCAATGACCCCTCAACCTCGACTCCAACCATACACAATGGCTCCCTCATGAGAAGAATATATATGAAAGGAAACACATCCCAAGATCCCATTGTCAAAGGTAGATTCCATTACATATTTCTTACCGTCCATTTTCATAGAATATACTTCATGTCCACATTTGATTAATTTGCCTTGCACTTAACTAATTCACATTTAATTCGTTGGTATCAAATATATATCATAATATTGATTCATAGTTTTTTATGGGGAGTTTGTTAATCACAAGGCCAAAATGTCACTCAAAGGTGGGGGCTAAAAATTAAAAGTTGTGGGAAGGGGAATCACTGGGAAAGGTGATACCTATTCACATCTATCTTAAACAGGGAAAGCTTTATGTTGCTGTAAAACAGGATGTAGGAAGGGAATTCCAGCATTTAGCAGTGTGTGGGAATATATGGAGAAATATTGTATTGTGTTGACCTTAGGAACAGAGACAGTGTGGGGGTGTGCAGAGGCTGCCAAATATTAAGAGTACTTGAAAGTATGTAAAGAGGGAGGGACAAAGGCCCTTTGAGCATCTGCCACAACAGTACCTGTAGAAGACACAAAGAGGCTACAGAGTGTCAAACCGAGAGAGGTTCCAGAGATGATGCCAGATCATGGCCTAGCAGGTTAATAGCTCGTCCTTGAATTCTGTCAAGAAGGGATAGATGACGAGTTGGAGCACCCACCCAGTTGTGACTACAGAATTCCATGATTAGATGTATGGTGATGTTCCACAGGTGAAGCGAGGCCCCGGGAGGTAAGTATTGGGCTCACCCGATACAAGCAGCCAAGTCGCTGGGAGGCTCTTTTTGCAATGCCACAAATGTATTGATCCCAACCAAAGCAAGGAGTGATGTCTAGACCAAGAATATGGATACCATCGAGTTCTTGTAATTGTGTTTGATCCATAACCAGGTAATGAAAAGAGGGGGATCTTGACCTGGACATGGATAGCAGGTGGGTCTTCTTTTGATTTATGGCGATGAACCATTATTTTCCCCAGTTACTGACATTCTCAAGGTCCTTACTTAGATTGATCCTGGCTTGAAGACAAAATCATGCAGGCAG